>NC_091296.1:13866868-13969368 GCF_038502225.1 Cherax quadricarinatus
ATTTGCGTGAGAAAATGAAATTTGTATTGTACACCATTCTCCTGCCACCGTATGTGGCTCCCACGGGGTTACTGCTAATTTGTGTGTGTGTGTGTGTGTGTGTGTGTGTGTGTGTGTGTGTGTGTGTGTGTGTGTGTGTGTGTGTGTGTGTGTGTGTGTGTGTGTGTGTGTGTGTGTGTGTGTGTGTGTGTGTGTGTACTCACCTAATTGTGGTTGCAGGGGTCGAGACTCAGCTCCTGGCCCCGCCTCTTCACTGACCGCTACTGGGTCCTCCTACTCCCTGCTCCATGAGCTTCATCATACCTCGTCTTCAAACTATGTATGGTTCCTGCCTCCACTACATCGCTTGCCAGACTAGTCCACTTCCTAACAACTCTGTGGATGAAGGAATACTTCCTAACATCCCTCTGACTTGTCTGAGTCTTCAGCTTCCAATTGTGACCCCTTGTTTCTGTGTCCCATCTCTAGAACATCCTGTCTCTGTCCATCTTGTCTATTCCATGCAGGATTTTGTATGTCGTTATCATGTCTCCCCTGACCTTCCTGTCCTCCAGTGTCGTCAGACCGATTTCCCTTAACCTTTCTTCGTAGGACATTATCCTTAGCTCTGGAACTAGCCTTGTTGCAAACCTTTGCACTTTCTCTAATTTCTTGACGTGTTTGACCAGGTGTGGGTTCCAAACTGGTGCTGCATACTCCAGTATGGGCCTGACGTACACAGTGTATAAAGTCTTGAACGATTCCTTACTGAGGTACCGGAACGCTATTCTCAGGTTTGTCAGGCGCCCATACGCCGCAGCAGTTATTTGGTTAATGTGTGCTTCTGGCGACGTACTCGGTATTACACTCACTCCTAGATCTTTCTCCTTGACTATACTCTGTCTGCGGTCTTCTTTGCCCTTCTCCGATCTTCATGACTTTGCATTTGGCGGGGTTAAATTCTAGGAGCGAGTTGCTGGACCACGCATCCAGCCTGTCCAGGTCTCTTTGTAGCTCTGTCTGGTCCGCATCTGATTTAATTCTCCTCATTAACTTCACATCATCTGCAAACAGGGACACTTCTGAGTCTATCCTCTTCGTCATGTTCACATATACCAAGAATAGCACTGGTCCCAGGACTGACCCTTGTGGGACCCCGCTCGTCACAGGCGCCCACTGTGATACCTCATCACGGACCATGACTCGCTGTTGCCTCCCTGTTAGGTATTCTCTGATCCATTGCAGTGCCCTTCCTGTTATGCGTGCCTGTTCCTCTAGCTTCTGTACCAATCTCTTGTGAGGAACTGTGTCGAAGGCCTTCTTGCAACCCAAGAAAATGCAATCAACCCACCCCTCCCTCTCATTTCTTACTTCAGTTACCTTGTCATAAAACACTAGTAGGTTTGTGAAACAGGATTTGCCTTCCATGAATCCGTGCTGGCTGTCGTTTATAATCTTGTTCCGCTCCAGGTGCTCCACCACTCTCCTCCTGTGTGTGTGTATGTGTGTGTGTGTGTGTGTGTGTGTGTGTGTGTACTCACCTATTTGTACTCACCTATTTGTGGTTGCAGGGGTCGAGTCCTAGCTCCTGGCCCCGCCTCTTCACCGGTTGCTACTAGGCCCTCTCTCTCCCCGCTCCATGAGCTTTATCAAACCTCGTCTTAAAACTGTGCATGGTTCCTGCCTCCACTACGTCATTTTCTAGGCTATTCCACTGCCTTACAACTCTATGACTGAAGAAATACTTCCTACTATCTCTCTGACTCATTTGTGTCTTCAACTTCCAATTGTGGCCTCTTGTTTCTGTGTCCCCTCCCTGGAACATCCTGTCTTTGTCCACCTTGTCTATTCCACGCAGTATTTTATATGTCGTTATCATGTCTCCCCTGACCCTCCTGTCCTCCAGTGTGGTCAGGCCGATTTCCCTTAATCTTTCCTCATAGGACATTCCCCTTAGCTCCGGAACTAACCTTGTCGCAAACCTTTGTACTTTCTCTAGTTTCTTGACGTGCTTTATCAAGTGCGGGTTCCAAACAGGTGCTGCATACTCCAGTATGGGCCTGACATACACGGTGTACAGTGTCTTGAATGATTCCTTACTAAGGTATCGGAATGCTGTTCTCAGGTTTGCCAGGCGCCCATATGCTGCAGCAGTTATCTGATTGATGTGTGCTTCCGGAGACATGCTCGGTGTTATACTCACCCCAAGATCTTTCTCCTTGAGTGAGGTTTGCAGTCTTTGGCCACCTAGCCTATACTCTGTCTGTGGTCTTCTGTGCCCCTCCCCCATCTTCATGACTTTGCATTTGGCAGGATTAAATTCGAGAAGCCATTTGCTGGACCAGGTGTCCAGTCTGTCCAGGTCTCTTTGAAGTCCTGCCTGGTCCTCATCAGATTTAATTCTCCTCATTAACTTCACATCATCTGCAAACAGGGACACTTCTGAGTCTAACCCTTCCGTCATGTCGTTCACATATACCAAAAATAGCACTGGTCCTAGGACCGACCCCTGTGGGACCCCGCTCGTCACAGGTGCCCACTGTGATACATCATTACGTACCATGACTCGTTGTTGCCTCCCTGTCAGGTATTCTCTGATCCATTGCAGTGTGTGTGTGTGTGTGTGTGTGTGTGTGTGTGTGTGTGTGTGTGTGTGTGTGTGTTTCGGACAGATCACGATAAGAGATGGTTATCCCCAAGTGATTAGTAACTACAATTCTGTTGGAAGGGAACCAGTGAAGCTGCCGTAACTACTGAAGTCAGAGTGGAATACTTGACGATATCCTCATCACCTTACTGAAGTCTCTCATTACATGATGTAACTCTGCGTGTGAATTACTATGACAGGGTAACATAACTAGCTTTTGTTCCCACTTTATAACTACTGTATAGTGGGATACAGTGTTATTGCAGATAAGAATGAGGAAAAGACACACTTTCCTGAACAACCTTATATTGGGACAACGTGTCGCTCTGCGTAGAGTTTTGTAAAGACCTGATACAACTCTACATGGAGCGAAACTTTCCCAGACACCCCACACCCCGTAAGACAAATTGGGCACTACCAACACTAATCTATACCCGACTTAACCCATCCTCCCTAACCCATGCTGGGCATAACCACCTGAACGCCACCCTCCTAAATGAACAGAGATCACGACAATAACCTGTTTAGACTGAAAATGCCATCAGTGATCAAAGTTTGTTCTTTGGGTAGCATTGAAAATGGGTTGGGCAAATATTTTTGTGAGTGGGTTTAAGAAAGATCTGCCTAGCATGGACCAGTAGGCCTGCTGCAGCGTTCCTCCTTTATGTTCTTATTCAAGCAAATTAGAGAAATACCAAGAGTTGTGAACGTTCAACTGTGAGTATTGTTAATTTTATTAATAATGGGGAAGAGCTTAATATGCATATATCATATAGATCCTGGGAAAATGGGAAGCAACCAGTACCACTCAAGGAGATAAAAGGTATAAAATACCGATACCCAGATTTACCTGGGTAAAGAGTGCATGAATATATATATACCTGCCCGTCCCTTGCAGGTCCGTCTCAAATCCAACCTACCCAACATTCTCCCCCTGATTCCACCCTATATACACTTACGTACTCTTTACCCAGGTAGATCTGTTTGTGACCTGATAAAGCCCACTGTGTGGGTGAAACGTTGTCAATAAAGGATCACATTATACTGCGTCTATGTTTATTTTTGCGTCATCCAAGGAGTACGAGAGTAACTGCAAAGTTTTCTTTTATAATTCAAACCTCTTCACTAGGATCAACCCGATTACTTGGGTTGAAAGTGACGATGTTTTCTTGAGTTTTTAAATGTGATCCTCCAGCAAGTGCAAAGAAAATTATTGGAACCCATAAATTAGTTTCGTGTGGGTATTCTGAAGAGGATCCTTGACCTGTAGGATCCCTTAACTGCAGGATGCTCTACCTGGAGGATACTTTAACTAAAGGATATTTTAACTGAAGGATGCCTTTCCTGGAGGATAAATCAACTGAAGAATACCTTTCATAGATGATACTTTAACTGAAGGATACCTTATCTGGGGGGATTCCTTATCTGGAGGATACGTAACCCGGAGTATAAATTACCTGGAGAAGCGGCACTGAAGGTACCACGTGAGATTGGCACCTGTTCAGCTCCGTGTCTCTCCGAGTCACCTGTGTCGTCGTGGATATGGTCTGCTGTGTCTTGGCCAGCTGCTGACGAAGTTGGTGCTTGGGTTCCTGCTGCAGGTTTTCCTGCCGCACTTGTTCCTGTCGCAGTTGCTCCTGTCGCAGCCGCTCCTTGCGCAACTGCTCCAGGCGTTGCTGTTCTTGCCGCAGCTGCTCCTTGCGTAATTTCTCCTGGCGAAGCTGCTCCTGTTGTAGTTGTTCCTGCCGCAGCTTTTGCTCTTGCCGAAGTTTCTCCTTCTGCAGCTGCTCCTTTCGCAGCTGTTCTTGCAGCAGCTTCTCTTCTTTCAGCAATTCCTGTCGCCGCTGTTCCTGCCACAGCTGCTCTTCCAGCTGCTCCACCTGCTCCTGCACCCTCGTCTGTGGATTAAAACTGATGAGTAAAACAATGTTTGTGTGTGTATGTGTGTTTTCCAGTCCTCATCAGCTCTCCAGTGCAGAACTACGAGACACAACATGCAAGACCTGTAGACAACGTTGAGTTCAGAGTGATACTGACCTCAGCTGACCTGAGGAACACTGACCTCAACTGAGTTCAGAGTGATACTGACCTCAGCTGACCTGAGGAACTATGACCTCTGCTGAGCTCAGTGATACTGACCTCAGCTGACCTGAGGAACACTGACCTCAGCTGAGTTCAGAGTGATTCTGACCTCAGCTGACCTAAGGAACACTGACCTCAGCTGACCTGAGGAACACTGACCTCAGCTGAACTTAGCACTGACCAAACAAATGCGTTCCTGAATTAAACTTAAGCACAACTTAACCAGGTTTATTCAGTAAGTTTAACCAAGATTATCCATCAAGTTTAATCAGGATTATTCTTTAAATTCGTAAAGTTATTTTGTGTCTGCGAAGAGAATCCCAGAAGGGGGACGAAATATACAGATCAGTTTATGCCCTGAGTTTCTGTCTCCACAAGAGTTATTATTGAGCATTGAGAAGTGTTCATTATACCTTAGTTATTCATATTTCAAGTTATTCAGAGAGTCTGTATGAGGTGACTCACCTGAGAAAGAGGTGAAGGAGGTGCTAACTGAGGAAGAGGTGATGGGGGTACCACTTGAGAAAGAGGTGATGGGGGTGCCACCTGAGGAAGAGGTGATGGGGGTACCACCTGAGGAAGAGGTGATGGGGGTGCCACTTGAACCTGGCACCTTTGACACCTGGTCACCTCTCTCGCCTTCTCCTGCAGTTGTGTCTTCAACGAAGAGACCTCCAGCTCCTTCTTCGCCAGCTGCTCGCGATTCAGCAGCTGCTCCTGCCGCAGCTGTTTCACCTGCTGCTCCAGCTGCTCCACCTGCTGTTCCAGCTGCTTCACCTGCTGCTCCAGCTGCTCCCTGGCCCTGATCTACGGATCGTAACATCCCACTTAACGGTACACATTGCGTCACGTGCAGAAAAAAAAAAAAAAAATTTTATGAATTGCGAAGTTGTGTAGGGCCACATAACACACACACACACACACACAACTGCACATCTCTTGAGGTGCACATCAACCAAATAACTGCTGCAGCATATGGGCAACTAGCAAACCTAAGGATACCATTCCTACATCTCAGTAACGAGTCGTTCCGGACCCTGTACAGTGTACACCGTGTACGTCAGGCCTATACTGGAGTCTGCAGCTCCAGTTTGGAACTCACACCTGGCCAAGCACGTCAGGAAACTAGAGGAAGTGCAAAGGTTTGCAACGAGACTAGTCCCGAAGCTAAGGGGAATGTCATACGAGGAAAGGTTAAGGGAACTCGACCTGGCGATTTTTGGAGAACAGGGGGAACATGATAACGACATATAAAATATTGAGTGGGTTCGACAAGGTGGGCAGAGATATGATGTTTCAGAAATGGGGCACAGAAACAAAGGGTCACAATTTGAAATTGAAGACTCAGATGAGTCACAGGGATGTTAGGAAGTATTTCTTCAGTCACAGAGTTGTCAGAAAGTGGAATAGTCTGGAAAGTGAGATAGTGGAGGCTTTAGGAAGAGGAATGATAAAGCTCATAGAGCAGGAAGAGAGTGACTTAGTGGCGACCAGTGAAGAGGTGGAGCCAGGAGCTATGATTCGACCCCTGCAAACACAATTAGGTGAGTACACACACACATCTGTGCACATTGGACGACACTCAAACACTTCCACACAAACTGGGGTTCACACTCAACTAACAGCTCACAGGATGAGCTGATGGGTTTGCTATCCAAGTTGTGGGTTCAAGAATGAGACACTTGTGCCCAAGTGTCTCATTCTTCAACTTGTCGGCTTTCTAAGCCATTTATATAACAAGTTGTGGGTTAGTCGGGAATCATATTTTTTTCTCTCCAGAATGTTATCAGAGAGCGTTTGAACAGCAACACGCTAATAACCGAGTCAACATTTCTTTTCTGCGTGTAGTGACAGGGATGCCTTACCTGGCTGAGAGGCACCGAGGGTGCCACCTGGGCTTGGCTCCTGGTCAGCTCTTTGTCTTTCTGCTGGAGTTGTGTTTTCAAGGAGGAGATTTCTCGCTCCTTCTCGTTCAGCTGCTGACGTTGGTGACGCTGTTCCTGTCGCAGCTGTTTCTCCAGTTGCTGCTGCTGCTTCTGATACTCCGCCTTTTGCTGCTGCTGTTTCTTTATCTGCTGTTGCAGCCTTTCCAGGTCCTTCTGCTGCTCTTCCACCTGCTGCTGCTGTTTCTTTAGCTGCTGGTGCTGTCTCTTCAGCTGCTGCTGCAGCTTCTGATGCTCCTGCTGATGCTCTTCCTTCTGCTGTTTCTGTTCCTCCACCTGCTGCTGCTGTTTCTTAAGCTGCTGTTGCTGCCTCTCCAACTGCTGCTGCTCCTCCTGCTGCCTCGCCTACGGGTTACACCAGGCTATTAGCGATTATTTACATTATAATTTTTTTTTTTCAACAAGTCGGTCGTCTCCCACCGAGGCAGGGTGACCCAAAAAAGAAAGAAAATCCCCAAAAAGAAAATACTTTCATCATCATTCAACACTTTCACCACACTCACACATTATCACTGCTTTTGCAGAGGTGCTCAGAATACAACAGTTTAGAAGCATATACGTATAAAGATACACAACATTATAAATGTCTTCTCTAAATCTGGGTTTGATTAGTACCTGAGGTATTGAAGCTAATTCTTGGGAAGCTCTGGGTAAAGGTTGGACAAGTGGGTGGATGGGAATAGTTGGTTTAGAGAAAAACGAGCCTAATTTAGACCAGTAGGCCTGTTGCTATGCTCCTCCATTTTATGTTCTTATACAACGCCTGGGGAATGGACGGTAGACAGTTTGACCCGAAATAGAGGAGAGTAGCTCCAATTCCTTAGGCCAAGAGCCCCTCACCAGCACCAAATCACTTCCCATAAAGGGTTCATCTCTCAAAAATCCATACTTATGGGGCCAATTTGCGAGTTTTATTCACTAAAATCTTAAATATCTCCATCACTGAGTATAGCAGCGATGGCTGAGACAAGTCCGTAAGTAACTAACCTGATACCAATATGACTGACGTAGTTGTAACAACACGATTGTCAAATTACGGAACGGGTGTGAATTTTAGAAATCACTTGCCATGGGTTCAAATCCCCTCCCTTTCCGTGGTTTGATACCAATAGCCTTAGGCTAGTAGTGAGAGTCGTGGCTCTGATAACACAAGTCCGGTCAGTGAAACCGGCCGGAAAAGAATGATTAAAAAAATGGTATGACTGACCTGGTCCTGAAGCATGATCAAGGCACTTTCTTTTTCTTGCAGTTGGCTCCTGAGGAAGGAGTTCTCGCGCTCTTTTTCTGCTACCTGCTGCTGACGGAGCTGCTGCTCCTGCTGCAGCTGTTCCTTCAGCTCCTGAACCTGCTTCTGCTCCCTCCCCTACGGGGCATGACAGTATTTTAGCATTTTCAGTTTTGCGTACGGCCGCTAGACGACACATGACCCAAATCAAAGTAAAACTGATTGAAATAGACTGGAATGCATTCACTTGGGACACCTCTATTGATGACGATAGGGTCCTTGGACCTTTATCACTTGAAGTGATCGAGGTTCAAGGACTGAAAGGTCACTAGTCAATGTGTCCGAAGTGAATGAATTTGCGTTAATTCCCCTCAAGTCGGCAGTCATTTGTCTTCGTACCACCAAAACAAAAATATCCCGAATCACTTCTGAACTTTCTGTAACATCTCAATTGTAACACAGACTCGGGCTCCTGGTCCCCGTTCTTCCCCTCACCTCTTGCTTTCCTGTAGGGAGTTGACTTTTAAGATGATCTAGCTCCTCCGTCAAGGTCTCTATCCTAGCCTTCTGGTTGATGATAATGGTCTCCCTGGTGACCTTCTCCTGCTTCCACCTCCGTGACTCCTCCTCCGACTTCTCCGTGAGCGCCTTGCACCTCGCCTCCTGTTCCTCCTTCCTGTCTGTGAGCTCCTTCACCTGCTCCTTCAGGTCTGCCTGCAGGCACGGGATACGCACACGTAATATTGTAAATTAAATATTCTATTATTCTTCTTAATAGCAATAATATTATTAGTAGCAATAAAATTAGCAGTAGTAATATTACAACTACTACTACTACTACTACGATTATACTACTACTGCTGCTACTACTACTACAACTACTACTACTGCTAGTCCTTCTACTCATGTTACTATTAAGTCCTCAAGACACAGTACACAAGGGATATTCCAAAAAATGTCCACACAGAGAGAATGACTGATGGCTGGTAATGAGGAAACAGTGTGTGCCAAAAGAAATGTTATCAACTATACAAATTTGAGCCCTTAAATTAAAATTTTTTTAACCATAAATTAGACACCTGGGCAACATCTGGGTATCTTTATTTGTAGACGTTTAGCCATCCAGTGGCTTTATCAATACAAATTCAAGGACATACCGGGAAAACTGAGAACTACGTAAAGAAGACGAGGTAACCAGTCCCTCAGTCTTGGAGTTGGTGAAGAGGACCGTAGTCCTCCAACTCCAAGGCTGAGGGACTGACTGACCCGTTTTTTGTATCTAGTTCTACAGTCTTTAAATTATATTCTTTAATTAGTATTGATAAAGCCACTGGATGGCGAAACGTCTACAAAGACACCCAGATGTTGCCCAGGTGTCTAAGTCCTCAGGTAATGACTGTCAGACGCGGCTCACCTGAGTTTTAATAAGATTTTCCTCAATTTCGTCCTTCAGTTTGGTTATTCGCTTGACCTCCTTCCGCAGGGTCAAGATAGTGCTTCTCTCTTCTTCTTTTTCCTCCTCCTCTCTATCGGTCTTTTCCTCCTTCCTTAGGGTTGTTAAGTTCCTTTCTCCTGGATCACTTGAAGAACCGTTCTGGGAAATTGTGAGAAAGGTTGGCGTTGAGAGAGAGAGAGAGAGAGAGAGAGAGAGAGAGAGAGAGAGAGAGAGAGAGAGAGAGAGAGAGAGAGAGAGAGAGAGAGAGAGAGAGAGAGAGAGAGAGAGAGAGAGAAAGAGAGAGAGAGAGAGAGACTTGTCGGTGTATCCACAATAAGACATACTGTACATCTCTTAGGGCATATACACTGAAATATACATACCTCTCAGTGTATATACATTGAGATATACACACCTCTCAGTGAATATACACTGAGATATACACATTTTTTGGTGTATATACCATTCGCTTAGGAACAGCAACAACACTGCAAATCTCACGCGTGATGTACAACACGGTGACATATGAGTACCCGCTGCCTGGGCCGGGTCGACACACACCCTGCTCTGCTGTGAGAGGTCGGGGGATCAAACTTTCATTACTTCACCCCACTGTCTGACAGTGGAGAGGCAAAACAGTGCCTACCTGTAGGGAAGTAGCCAGGCACTCCTGTGCCTCTTCCTCCTCCTCTTCCTCTTCCTCCTGACTGTCGGGGGAAAGAAAGCCGTCTTCCGAAAGACTGACACACGTTGCTCTGTGTATGACTGGCACCTCGTTATCACACCTACCCTGGGAAATAATAATAATAATATTATTTTTTCAACATACCGGCAGTCTCCTACCCAGACAGGGTGACCTAAAAAGAAAAACGAGTTTTTCTTCTTCTTTTTACATTTAGTAATTTATACAGGTGAAGGGGTTACTAGCCCCTTGCTCCCGGTATTTTAGTCGCCTCTTACGATACGCATGGCTTACGAAGGAAGAATTCTTTTCCATTTTTCCACGGAGATTACTATTACTATTATTATTATTATTATTATTATTATTATTATTATTATTATTATTATTATTATTATTATTAGTAGTAGTAGTAGTAGTAGTAGTAGTAGTAGTAGGAGTAGTAGTAGTATAGCAGTAGTAGTATAGATTTCAGTGTTACAAAGAGTTGGAAGGATACAAACCTTTAAAGTACTACTTTAAACAACTGTAGCTACACACTTTACTGTACATCCTAAAGCACTAAACTTGTACCTGCCATTCGGTTTACGCACAGGAGTGGAAGCTCGATCCTCCGTCCACAAACAGCGGGGCCCGGCCTCTGATCAGTCAAATTATTGCTACACTAGAATTTCCCTGTAAGTGGCTGCTGGAGTTCAACCCTAAAACATAGGAGGTAGAGGTGGGAACTAGGTACGCAGAGTTAGGTACCTGTGTGGCGTTGGCATCCAGGCTGGGTGAGCTTGTAGGGGAGTCAACCATCAGGTAGACAGGTAGGGCTGTGTGTAGTGCCTCCTACAGGTGCAACCAAGATTGAGTTAATTAATGGGGTTTGAAGTCTGTCGGCCACACGAGGGTCATAAAGGCTGTAGGTAATAAAAATTGATTATAATCATAACCATAATTTTTAAAAGGGTGGAGGGGTAAGCCAGGGGAAGGCCTCGGTCAGGTGACCAAAACCTCCAGCTGCGGGTCATTATATGACTAAGACCCGCGTCAGGAAACACTTGTCCTGCTTCCTGACAAACCTTACCTAAGGTGAAGGCAGCAGATCACCTGGCCAGCAACAGTCAAGAATACTTTAAGATCCTTAAAGTAGGAATTAAATAAACTCTCTCTATACTATACACATCTCACAATGTGGGTAATCTCTGCAGCCTAGACAGTATTGCAGTAGGTTCGCCAGTCTTGTCCCCGCCCGGGTCTTTTCCAGGTGGTGACCCGGCGCAGCCTAGATGAACACCATATTTGCTGTACAATGATAGCCTGGTGTTAATATATCTAATGTGATGAATTTGCTACGTGTTATTAAAAAAAATTAGTTGTGTCATTAAAACGGAAGAAAATAATAAAAGCTAAATATTATTTAAAAAAAAAACTAAGAGGAAAGGTTAAAAGATGATATTTCACACATAAAGGAAATGACTCAAAATTAAAAAGGGGTATTATGTAGGGTGAACTTAATTAAATGTTTGGCTAGATTTTTATTGAATCACTTGCGAAGGAGCAGCCAAAAATGAAGTAAAACAAATAAAACTCAAAAATAATGTTTTTTTTTTATATTATCATTTAAACTAGTTCACACACCAGTGTTGAACAGATTAATGCAAGTCAGAACAGGTATTTTCATGCTATAACTGTAAAACTACTGAAGAAAATTTTAATGCAACCATCACAGGCATCCCATTACGGAGGATTCCTAACAGTTTCCCTTTAAATTTCTTCTTCTACTTGGTTGCTTCACATGACTTGTAGACCTGACTTAAATAATGTGACTTAGTTCAGGTGTCTTTTTTTATGTATTCTGAAGGCTTTGATAACAATAATGATGAAATCTGTTTACCTGTTGATGATGACGTTGTGTGAGTGACTCGTCTGAATGATGATCCGTCTTGTCTGGTATGTGGTGATTCTTATTTGTGTGTGATAGCTCCTGCTGGAGCTGTGTTGACGGGTGCTGCTGCTGCCTCACCGCCAGCTGGGTCTTGTGTACTCCCGTGACGTGAAGAGGTTCGTCCCTTACCCGTGTGCTGTGTGGATTCTCTGCGTTTAAGTACAGTCGTTCTTGCGAGCTCTGTTTGGCGAAGGAGGCAAGACGATCACTACTACTAGGGTCCTGTTCTTCCATGCTGTCAAAGTGGCCATCTTGCTCGTTCTGTCTCGAGAGAGAGGTGTGAATGTCAGTAAGATGCTTCTCTCTTCTCTCGTAGGGACGTTCCTCTTCGCTGGAGATGAACGCTAAATATTTCGCGCTTTCGGTGCTGAACTGGAAATCCTCCTGTGGTCTCTTGTGCTTCGATATGACAGGCATGTCTCCGGAATTAGATCTCTGCTGCTCTGTGTTGCTGTACAGCTGCTGGCGCTGGCGTTCCTTCAGCGAGATGGGCACAGCAAGTTTCTCGGAGCTCTGGGGAGCGCTTAGCTCGCCCATGCTGCTGGAAAGCTGCTTCTTCGTCAGGAGCTGTTTGGAGGTGCCCCAGGCGGGCGACCTGCCGCCAGAGTGACTCTGGCTCAAGTTCTCCTCGCTTCGGTACTGTTGATTCCTGTACCGCGAGTACTTGGGCGGCTTCCAGGTGATGCGGGACTGGTCGAGGTTCCCCACGCTGCCGTACAGCTGCTCCTGCCGGAGAGCACATTATTATTATTATTATTATTATACGTGTAAGGCTAAAGTGGCGTGAGTCATTCGACGCAAGGAAGAGGCTCAAGCCTCCTTCAGCTAAACTTAAAATAGATGCACTGCTGTGGCAGCCCAGCGTACCTCAGCGGGAGGTAGAGGCCAATGTGTCAATGAACAAGTTCTTCCTTTCACAGTCAGTGATCTCCGATCTCCGTTTCACACACACACACACACACACACACCCAAAACACATACGCGAACATACACACACACACAAAGCACACGAATACACACACACACACACACACACACACACACACACACACACACACACACACACACACACACACACACACACACTAACACACACACACAATATCATTCTCATACTCCACTTCACCTCCAGGATGTAAAGAAATTCTTCATTGAATTATCATTAGATTTTTAGACTAATAGTTCATCTGATTTTTCAATAACAGCCTTGTGATAACTGTTATCACACACACACACACACACACACACACACACACACACACACACACACACACACACACACTGTGACTCGAGCTGTGACTCGACCCCTGCAACCACAAATAGGTGAGTACAAATAGGTGAGTACAGAGACGGCAGGATCCATACATATCTTTAAGAAGAGATACGATAAAGCTCATTGGAATTTAAACAAACTATGTCATCTTAAACACTGAAGGCGAGACACCTAGAGCATAACTCTGTCCCAGTAACACACACACACAATATACACACACATATACATACACAGGCACATACATATACATACACGCACAGATACATAGACACATTAAGGATAATAACTGCAAGAGACCAACTGATAACACTAGAAAAACAGAAGCGAAAGCTTTTACATTACTTTTTATAATCAAGAGAGCTAAACCCTTAAGGTCATACAGTGTATATGAATAGGGAGTAATCAGGTTTGATCCAATTAAGAGGATATTTACTTCCTTGAATGAAGAGCCATCCACTGGCATCAAGGACCCACTCACCAGCATCAAGAACTCACTCATCGGCATCAAGGACCCACTCACCAGCATCAAGAACTCACTCATCGGCATCAAGGATCCACTCACTTGAATCATGGACCCACTTTTACCGGCAGCAAGGACCTACTCAGCGGCATCGAGGATCCACTTACCGGCATCAAGGACACTCACCAGCATCAAGAACCCACTCCCCCGACATCGAGGATCCGCCCACTGGCATCGAGGATCCAGTCCTGGTATCAAGGACCCACTTTACCTGCATCAAGGACCTACTCAGCGGCATCGAAGATCCCCTCACCGGCATCAAGGACCCACTCCCCCGACACCAGGGACACACTTTAATGGCATCAAGGATCCACTCCCCCGACACCGAGGACACACTTTAATGGCATCAAGGACCCACTCCCCCGACATCGAGGACACACTAACCGGCATCAAGGAGTCACTGGCATCAAGTGAGGAGAGTTGAAAGAAGTCTGTCAGGAATGTACCTGAAGGGCTGTGAACGTTCTCACTGCAGCAGTGGGAACTAGCAGTTCACGAACAGCAGAACCCTGGAATTATTCAAGGAACAAAGGAGGAAGTGGAGAAACTATTTGAAAAGTATGGCCATAACAAAGCACTGGGACCAGACAAAACGTCACCATGGGTACTGAAGGAAGGAGCAGAAATACTGAGTGGTCCAATAACAAAATTAACAGATTATTGGAGGCAGGAACAGCTGCCAAACATCTGGAAAAGAGAAGAAACTCACGTTGTGGATATATTCAAGGAAAGGAGACAGGACGCCAGTTTCACTGACAGGTATATTACTCAAAGTTCTGGTGAAGGTTTTAAGGTGAAGGATGGTGAAATAACTGAAGAGGGAAGAATACGTCATATACAACCAGCAGGGATTCATGGAAGGTGAACCATACTTAATAAATCCCGTTTGTTTTCTACGACTTAGTTACGGATATAAAACACGAAGGGCAGACGTAGCTACAGAAAAATGCGTAACACAGTACCCCTTCAGAGGTTGATCCAGAAGCTGGATAAACAGGTATGAGTATAAGGGAAAGTGCTTTAGTGTGATGATCAAGGCATACCCTACAGACAGAATACAAACAGGAGCAGTTAGGTACGGCAGAAGTCCACGAGGCTCGAGTCCAGCATACCTAATAATGCCACAGCAAGAGGCGAGGTCAGAAGCAGTGCTTCGACCCACCCAAACACACCTCAGTGACTGTAAGTCGTGAGTATACACAAACACGAGGATTTACACACAGATGAAATTTTCATTGTTCACTTCCACTTACATTCACTTTGTTCCAGTAATTGTTCATGACGTTTCGCTTATGACCGGTCCTGATAACAGAGAGGAACTACCGTTGGGTAACAGGTAGGGAACACTGCTACAAATCCACTGGAGGAGGAGGACCGTTATCGGGAGGGGTACCAGAATGGAAACATGGAGTAACAGAAAATATATGGGCAACAGAATAGAAACAAGGACGCAACACTCCTACACAAGGACACTAGGAGCCAAGTAACAGTCAAGGGAGACAGTAGGTGACAGGGAGTAGGCAGCCCTCAGGTACTCCACCGCCAGACTGAAGTGGTTCGTCAAGTCCAACTATGATAACACTGACACTGATAACACGATAACAGCTAGTTATTTCCTTCTGATATCCAGTAAGTTATCACTCAGGGATACGTCATCATCGGTACACTCGTCGCATCACCAGTACACACTCGCCCCATCACCAGTACACTCATCCCTTCATCAGTACTCACTTGCCCCATCACCAGAGTACACTTGCCTCATCATCAGTACACTTAACCCATCACAGTACACTCACCCCATCATCAGCACACGTCCCATCACAACGGTACATACTCATCCCATCACAACACGCTTGCCCCATCACAACGGTACATACTCGCCCCATCACAATGGTACACGCTTGCCCGTACAACACGTTATCAATGACTATCTTATCAAGTCTTATGGTTGGCAGGTACACCTCGTTGTACACCCGCCCTGTTAGTTTGTCCACACTGCGTGTTGCTATAGTTGTGTATGTGTGTATATCCACACGGTGTACTGCTTTTGTGATTCACTGTGCCACACGGTGTGCTGCTTTCGTGAGTCAGTGTAGCCACACAATCCGGAAGTTTTGGTTGTGTAAAAGGCGACTAAAGTGTCAGGAGTTTGTATCAGTCACTAGTAGGCCAAGGAAGGGTTGTTTGAACGTATATGGGTGTGGTAGTAGTAGTGGTGATAAGAAATAACTGAATGCATCAAGGTTTTTCCTTTTCATATAACAGGATTTTTGCTCAATTTTCCTCCTTAAAGTGCAATTTAGAGAGCAAGTTTGATTTAAAATGATAATTCATGCGTTGCTACCCAGTCTTACATCAATTCTGCTATTGACGGGCATAATTTTGCGAAAGAAAGGAAGTGGGATATCGAAGCACCGTATGAATGTATCTTTCCATATATTTATGTGTGTTGAGACATGTCGTATATCTCACTTGTTTCACACACACACACACATGCATTCTCACTTAGATATCACTATGCTTTTGTTTTCCTTCATTTTTCTCTTATCCCATACCTTTAATCATTTTTTCTGTGCCTCCCTACACTCCTTCCCTCCTCACCGTGTACCATCTTCATTAATTTTGGATTTTGTCGTCTGACATAAATGACACTCAAGAGCTTGACAGAACGCTGGTCAGAAGAACTGTAAAGACGGAGGGAAGAGGATCACAAAACACAGGTCACGACATGGCAGATGTCCACAGAAAATTTGTAAGATGCTCTTTCCTCTTGTAAACGTTTTAAAAAAAATATTTTATGTTAAAACTTGGAAGATTCATTTGGCGAAAATAAAAATTGTCCCTTCAAAAAAAAAAAAAATGTTTATGTAAATTTGGTTTATTTTTCTTTCTTCTTGATCTGTTACTTTTGTCTTTCATGTCTTTTTTTTTCTTCTCCCTTTGCAGATAAGGAGCGCCCGTCAGGGTGACCTGAGTGGGGTGAGGGAGGCACTGAATAAGGGCGTGGGCGTGGTCCAGGTGAATGGCTTGGACCAGGAGGCTTCAGGGCGTGGGCGTGTGGCCCTCCAACACGCCAGTGAGGGCGGTCACCTGCCTGTTGTAAACCTCCTGCTCCAAGCAGGTGCTGACCTTCATATACGCAGCAAGAAGCCTGGAGACCAAGGTCACCCATAATACACTCTTAGCCTCATAAATTTACCTCCAGTACAGTCACTTATTCAAACATTCCTGAAGTGTGTCCAAGTTCCAAGTCTTCCCCCACATGCTTTGTGTTGCATATTATATCCATGGACACCATTATATCATTGAGAAATAGCCAGGGTACCATATTTCACGTAATATTTTACTGCAGACTTCTTTATTATTAGCTAAAATAGAGATGGTCGACTATATATTATTATCTGACGTCACATGAATAAGAAATTCGTTCTCAATTATTATTGTAAATATTAGTGTTAATATATATGTTGTTAGGTTATTACTGAAATATATGTTTACCAATAATTGGTCAGGTGTTTCTAAAGTACTAGTTAAATAGCCGGCTTATCTCCTGCTTAGGTCACCTGACTGACCTCTTGTTACCTGCGACTGGTGCAGAGGTAGTAAGTTCAAGCCCTCAGTAGTAAGTTCAGACCCTCAGTAGTAAGTTCAGGCCCTCAGTAGTAAGTTCAGGCCCTCAGTAGTAAGTTCAAGCCCTCAGTAGTAAGTTCAGACCCTCAGTAGTAAGTTCAGACCCTCAGTAGTAAGTTCAGACCCTCAGTAGTAAGTTCAGGCCCTCAGTAGTAAGTTCAGGCCCTCAGTAGTAAGTTCAGGCCCTCAGTAGTAAGTTCAGGCCCTCAGTAGTAAGTTCAGGCCCTCAGTAGTAAGTTCAGGCCCTCAGTAGTAAGTTCAGGCCCTCAGTAGTAAGTTCAGGCCCTCAGTAGTAAGTTCAGGCCCTTAGTAGTAAGTTCAGGCCCTCAGTAGTAAGTTCAGACCCTCAGTAATAAGTTCAGGCCCTCAGTAGTAAGTTTAGGCCCTCAGTAGTAAGTTCAGGCCCTCAGTAGAAAGTTTAGGCCCTCAGTAGTAAGTTCAGGCCCTCAGTAGTAAGTTCAGGCCCTCAGTAGTAAGTTCAGGCCCTCAGTAGTAAGTTCAGGCCCTCAGTAGTAAGTTCAGGCCCTCAGTAGTAAGTTCAGGCCCTCAGTAAGTTCAGGCCCTCAGTAGTAAGTTCAGGCCCTCAGTAGTAAGTTCAGGCCCTCAGTAGTAAGTTCAGGCCCTCAGTAGTAAGTTCAGGCCCTCAGTAGTAAGTTCAGGGCCTCAGTAGTAAGTTCAGGCCCTCAGTAGTAAGTTCAGGCCCTCAGTAGTAAGTACAGGCCCTCAGTAGTAAGTTCAGGCCCTCAGTAGTAAGTTCAGGCCCTCAGTAGTAAGTACAGGCCCTCAGTAGTAAGTTCAGACCCTCAGTAGTAAGTTCAGGCCCTCAGTAGTAAGTTCAGGCCCTCAGTAGTAAGTTCAGGCCCTCAGTAGTAAGTTCAGGCCCTCAGTAGTAAGTTCAGGCCCTCAGTAGTAAGTTTAGGCCCTCAGTAGTAAGTTCAGGCCCTCAGTAGTAAGTTCAGGCCCTCAGTAGTAAGTTCAGGCCCTCAGTAGTAAGTTCAGGCCCTCAGTAGTAAGTTCAGGCCCTCAGTACTAAGTTCAGGCCCTCAGTAGTAAGTACAGGCGCTCAGTAGTAAGTTCAGGCCCTCAGTAGTAAGTTCAGGCCCTCAGTAGTAAGTTCAGACCCTCAGTAGTAAGTTCAGGCACTCAGTAGTAAGTTCAGGCCCTCAGTAGTAAGTTCAGGCCCTCAGTAGTAAGTTCAGACCCTCAGTAGTAAGTTCAGGCCCTCAGTAGTAAGTTCAGGCCCTCAGTAGTAAGTTCAGGCCCTCAGTAGTAAGATTAGGCCCTCAGTAGTAAGTTCAGGCCCTCAGTAGTAAGATTAGGCCCTCAGTAGTAAGTTCAGGCCCTCAGTAGTAAGCTTAGGCCCTCAGTAGTAAGTTCAGGCCCTCAGTAGTAAGTTCAGGCACTCAGTAGTAAGTTCAGGCACTCAGTAGTAAGTTCAGGCCCTCAGTAGTAAGTTCAGGCACTCAGTAGTAAGTTCAGGCCCTTAGTAGTAAGTTCAGGCCCTCAGTAGTAAGTTCAGGCCCTCAGTAGTAAGTTCAGGCCCTCAGTAGTAAGTTCAGGCCCTCAGTAGTAAGTTCAGACCCTCAGTAGTAAGTTCAGGCACTCAGTAGTAAGTTCAGGCCCTCAGTAGTAAGTTCAGGCCCTCAGTAGTAAGTTCAGACCCTCAGTAGTAAGTTCAGGCACTCAGTAGTAAGTTCAGGCGCTCAGTAGTAAGTTCAGGCCCTCAGTAGTAAGTTCAGGCCCTCAGTAGTAAGTTCAGGCCCTCAGTAGTAAGTTCAGGCCCTCAGTAGTAAGTTCAGGCCCTCAGTAGTAAGTTCAGGCCCTCAGTAGTAAGTTCAGGCCCTAAGTAGTAAGTTCAGGCCCTCAGTAGTAAGTTCAGACCCTCAGTAGTAAGTTCAGACCCTCAGTAGTAAGTTCAGGCCCTCAGTAGTAAGTTCAGGCCCTCAGTAGTAAGTTCAGGCCCTCAGTAGTAAGTTCAGGCCCTCAGTAGTAAGTTCAGACCCTCAGTAGTAAGTTCAGACCCTCAGTAGTAAGTTCAGACCCTCAGTAGTAAGTTCAGGCCCTCAGTAGTAAGTTCAGGCCCTCAGTAGTAAGTTCAGGCCCTCAGTAGTAAGTTCAGGCCCTCAGTAGTAAGTTCAGGCCCTCAGTAGTAAGTTCAGAACCTCAGTAGTAAGTTCAGACCCTCAGTAGTAAGTTCAGGCCCTCAGTAGTAAGTTCAGGCCCTCAGAAGTAAGTTCAGGCCCTCAGTAGTAAGTTCAGGCCCTCAGTAGTAAGTTCAGGCCCTCAGTAGTAAGTTCAGACCCTCAGTAGTAAGTTCAGGCCCTCAGTAGTAAGTTCAGACCCTCAGTAGTAAGTTCAGGCCCTCAGTAGTAAGTTCAGGCACTCAGTAGTAAGTTCAGGCCCTCAGTAGTAAGTTCAGGCCCTCAGTAGTAAGTTCAGGCCCTCAGTAGTAAGTTCAGGCCCTCAGTAGTAAGTTCAGAACGTCAGTAGTAAGTTCAGACCCTCAGTAGTAAGTTCAGGCCCTCAGTAGTAAGTTCAGGCCCTCAGTAGTAAGTTCAGGCCCTCAGTAGTAAGTTCAGGCACTCAGTAGTAAGTTCAGGCCCTCAGTAGTAAGTTCAGGCCCTAAGTAGTAAGTTCAGGCCCTCAGTAGTAAGTTCAGACCCTCAGTAGTAAGTTCAGACCCTCAGTAGTAAGTTCAGGCCCTCAGTAGTAAGTTCAGGCCCTCAGTAGTAAGTTCAGGCCCTCAGTAGTAAGTTCAGGCGCTCAGTAGTAAGTTCAGACCCTCAGTAGTAAGTTCAGGCCCTCAGTAGTAAATTCAGATCCTCAGTAGTAAGTTCAGGCCCTCAGTAGTAAGTTCAGGCCCTCAGTAGTAAGTTCAGGCCCTCAGTAGTAAGTTCAGACCCTCAGTAGTAAGTTCAGGCCCTCAGTAGTAAGTTCAGGGCCTCAGTAGTAAGTTCAGGCCCTCAGTAGTAAGTTCAGGCCCTCAGTAGTAAGTTCAGAACCTCAGTAGTAGTTCAGACCCTCAGTAGTAAGTTCAGGCCCTCAGTAGTAAGTTCAGGCCCTCAGTAGTAAGTTCAGGGCCTCAGTAGTAAGTTCAGGCCCTCAGTAGTAAGTTCAGACCCTCAGTAGTAAGTTCAGGCCCTCAGTAGTAAGTTCAGGGCCTCAGTAGTAAGTTCAGGCCCTCAGTAGTAAGTTTAGGGCCTCAGTAGTAAGTTCAGGCCCTCAGTAGTAAGTTCAGGCCCTCAGTAGTAAGTTCAGGGCCTCAGTAGTAAGTTCAGGCCCTAAGTAGTAAGTTTAGGGCCTCAGTAGTAAGTTCAGGCCCTCAGTAGTAAGTTCAGGTCCTCAGTAGTAAGTTCAGGCCCTCAGTAGTAAGTTCAGGCCCTCAGTAGTAAGTTCAGGCCCTCAGTAGTAAGTTGAGGCCATCAGTAGTAAGTTCAGGCCCTCAGTAGTAAGTTCAGGCCCTCAGTAGTAAGTTCAGGCCCTCAGTAGTAAGTTCAGGCTCTCAGTAGTAAGTTCAGGCCCTCAGTAGTAAGTTCAGGCCCTCAGTAGTAAGTTCAGGCCCTCAGTAGTAAGTTCAGGCCCTCAGTAGTAAGCTCAGGCCCTCAGTAGTAAGTTCAGGCCCTCAGTAGTAAGTTCAGGCTCTCAGTAGTAAGTTCAGGCCCTCAGTAGTAAGTTCAGGCCCTCAGTAGTAAGTTCAGGCCCTCAGTAGTAAGTTCAGGCCCTCAGTAGTAAGTTCAGGCCCTCAGTAGTAAGTTCAGGCCCTCAGTAGTAAGTTCAGGCCCTCAGTAGTAAGTTCAGGCCCTCAGTAGTAAGTTCAGGCCCTCAGTAGTAAGTTCAGGCCCTCAGTAGTAAGTTTAGGCCCTCAGTAGTAAGTTCAGGCCCTCAGTAGTAAGTTCAGGCCCTCAGTAGTAAGTTCAGGCCCTCAGTAGTAAGTTCAGGCCCTCAGTAGTAAGTTCAGGCCCTCAGTAGTAAGTTCAGGCCCTCAGTAGTAAGTTCAGGCCCTCAGTAGTAAGTTCAGGCCCTCAGTAGTAAGTTTAGGCCCTCAGTAGTAAGTTCGGGCTCTCAGTAGTAAGTTCAGGCCCTCAGTAGTAAGTTCAGGCCCTCAGTAGTAAGTTCAGGCCCTCAGTAGTAAGTTCAGGCCCTCAGTAGTAAGTTCAGACCCTCAGTAGTAAGTTCAGGCACTCAGTAGTAAGTTCAGACCCTCAGTAGTAAGTTCAGGCCCTCAGTAGTAAGTTCAGGCCCTCAGTAGTCAGTTCAGACCCTCAGTAGTAAGTTCAGGCACTCAGTAGTAAGTTCAGGCACTCAGTAGTAAGTTCAGACAATCAGTAGTAAGTTCAGGCCCTCAGTAGTAAGTTCAGGCCCTCAGTAGTAAGTTCAGACCCTCAGTAGTAAGTTCAGGCCCTCAGTAGTAAGTTCAGACCCTCAGTAGTAAGTTCAGACCCTCAGTAGTAAGTTCAGGCCCTCAGTAGTAAGTTCAGGCTCTCAGTAGTAAGTTCAGGCCCTCAGTAGTAAGTTCAGGCCCTCAGTAGTAAGTTCAGGCCCTCAGTAGTAAGTTCAGGCCCTCAGTAGTAAGTTCAGGCCCTCAGTAGTAAGTTCAGGCACTCAGTAGTAAGTTCAGGCCCTCAGTAGTAAGTTCAGGCCCTCAGTAGTAAGTTCAGGCCCTCAGTAGTAAGTTCAGGCACTCAGTAGTAAGTTCAGACCCTCAGTAGTAAGTTCAGGCCCTCAGTAGTAAGTTCAGGCCCTCAGTAGTAAGTTCAGGCCCTCAGTAGTAAGTTCAGGCTCTCAGTAGTAAGTTCAGGCCCTCAGTAGTAAGTTCAGGCCCTCAGTAGTAAGTTCAGGCCCTCAGTAGTAAGTTCAGGCACTCAGTAGTAAGTTCAGACCCTCAGTAGTAAGTTCAGGCTCTCAGTAGTAAGTTCAGGCCCTCAGTAGTAAGTTCAGGCTCTCAGTAGTAAGTTCAGGCCCTCAGTAGTAAGTTCAGGCCCTCAGTAGTAAGTTCAGAACCTCAGTAGTAAGTTCAGGCCCTCAGTAGTAAGTTCAGGCCCTCAGTAGTAAGTTCAGGCACTCAGTAGTAAGTTCAGGCCCTCAGTAGTAAGTTCAGGCCCTCAGTAGTAAGTTCAGGCACTCAGTAGTAAGTTCAGGCACTCAGTAGTAAGTTCAGGCACTCAGTAGTAAGTTCAGGCCCTCAGTAGTAAGTTCAGGCACTCAGTAGTAAGTTCAGGCACTCAGTAGTAAGTTCAGGCCCTCAGTAGTAAGTTCAGGCACTCAGTAGTAAGTTCAGGCACTCAGTAGTAAGTTCAGGCACTCAGTAGTAAGTTCAGGCACTCAGTAGTAAGTTCAGGCACTCAGTAGTAAGTTCAGGCACTCAGTAGTAAGTTCAGGCACTCAGTAGTAAGTTCAGGCACTCAGTAGTAAGTTCAGGCACTCAGTAGTAAGTTCAGGCACTCAGTAGTAAGTTCAGGCACTCAGTAGTAAGTTCAGGCACTCAGTAGTAAGTTCAGACCCTCAGTAGTAAGTTCAGACCCTCAGTAGTAAGTTCAGGCCCTCAGTAGTAAGTTCAGACCCTCAGTAGTAAGTTCAGGCACTCAGTAGTAAGTTCAGGCACTCAGTAGTAAGTTCAGGCACTCAGTAGTAAGTTCAGGCACTCAGTAGTAAGTTCAGGCACTCAGTAGTAAGTTCAGGAACTCAGTAGTAAGTTCAGGCACTCAGTAGTAAGTTCAGCCACTCAGTAGTAAGTTCAGGCACTAGGTTATAAAGCTACTCCTCAGTGTTTTAAAGCACGTGAATTTATATTAAGTTTCTTGCATAAGACAATGCTGAATCTCGTTTAAAAGATATAACTAATCTGGGTTATTCTCTTGAGAAACTAAAGGTTTCTCTTGAATAGAATATTAATTAAATCTAGTCTGCATATAGTTGTCCATATTAATAAATTGGTTTTGGCTCCATTCTATAAAGTTAATATAGATATAAACATTATATATAATAAATTTACTTCTAAAGAAAGTAGTGAAGCAACGTTGGTTTTAAAATCATATATTAATATACCCTATTTAACTTATTTCAAAGGTACTAAAGTTAAAGATGTAAGTATTTTATGTTGGATTCTTGTTATCTCTAATAAAAAAGGGAGATTATTTTGTAATTTAAATAAATTGTTGTTAGTAAAGTGTTACCTTGGAACCACCAGAATTAATAAGTG
Source organism: Cherax quadricarinatus (assembly GCF_038502225.1). Taxonomy (NCBI): domain Eukaryota; kingdom Metazoa; phylum Arthropoda; class Malacostraca; order Decapoda; family Parastacidae; genus Cherax; species Cherax quadricarinatus. The sequence continues at coordinate 13,890,414 of NC_091296.1, forward strand.
GTTGGTTAAGCAAGCCAAGGTGAACTTGACATACTAAAAGCAACACTTTGCATGTAAATATGATAAATAAAGTCTTCTCAATAAAATAATATCAAAAGCATGTTTTGGTCTTTTTCACAAACTTATGGATATATTCTATCACTGACATATATCCAGCAGTCTTGTCACCTTCACTTCAATTTATATTCTCATTATATTGGTATCATCCACAAACAATAACAAGTGAGAGTTTGTTGCTGCTGTCAGGTCATCAGTATATATTAAGATCAAACTGACATCTTACACTCATTCTTCTTCTTCCAAGAATTTGAAGTTTCCTAATTTTCCAAAAAAAAAAAAAAAAAAAAATCGCTGTATAGCCCTTGTGGCTTAGCGCTTCTTTTTGATTATGATAATAATAATCCAAAAAAATTCCTCATTATACAGCATTTACATGTAACATTCATTATACAGCATTTACATGTTGCATACATTAGTTAACACAGGTCCAAAGTTCGGTACTTCCTGTCTGTCCCTCTTTTTTTTTTTTTGACACTTCAAAAATTAAAATTTTTTTGTCTATTCTTCAAAATAACTTTTATGTATCATAAAATTTACTAACCAGAGATTATTTGCTATTTCTGGTCAAAGAATTAACTTCCCACTAGTCTTCGCGTCGAGTGGCTCATTCTGGTAATAATATTCCTGCATTATATGAGCCCAAGTTCTAGCAGTCTGTATTCGAAATTTATCTATATTGTGCCTACAGGAGGAACAGCACTTCACTTGGCAGCAGAGGCTGGGCACACACACGTCATGGAGGCTCTACTGATGAACCACGCTGATCCGGAGGCCCTTGATGACAAAGGTAAAGACTTTTTATTATTATTATTGCTAGGCGTCTTAATTTTTTTGTTCTTCCTCCTACTTTTCTATTTTTTTTCGCTCATAACTCGAGAATTCTCATCCAGTGGGATTCAGATTTTGAGTGGTAACGATAACTAGGTTCTAATAACACTTATGAACGGTGACGAGGACCAGGTTCTAAGAACATTTGTGTACAGTAACGAAGACCAGGTTTTAGAAATACTTATGAATGGTAACGAGGACCAGGTTCTAGGAACACTTATGTACGTTAACGAGGACCAGGTTCTAGGAACACTTATATACGGTAACGAGGACCAGGTTCTAGGAACACTTATGTACGTTAACGAGGACCAGGTTCTAGAAACACTTATGTACGTTAACGAGGACCAGGTTCTGGAAACACTTATGTACGTTAACGAGGACCAGGTTCTAGGAACACTTATGTACGTTAACGAGGACCAGGTTCTAGGAACACTTATGTACGTTAACGAGGACCAGGTTCTAGGAACACTTATGTACGTTAACGAGGACCAGGTTCTAGGAACACTTATGTACGGTAACGAGGACCAGGTTCAAGGAACACTTATGTACGGTAACGAGGACCAGGTTCTAGGAACACTTATGTACGGTAACGAAGACCAGGTTCTAGGAACACTTATGTACGGTAACGAGGACCAGGTTCAAGGAACACTTATGTACGGTAACGAGGACCAGGTTCTAGGAACACTTGTGTACGGTAACGAGGACCAGGTTCTAGGAACACTTGTGTACGGTAACGAGGATTTGGAAGGATTAGTACCATACTTGCACACGAAAATCACTCCCTATGAAAGCAAAAGACTCGGCAGGAGATGTAACATTCCCCCAATGAAAAGTAGGGGCGCCACTAACATGAAAAGAGACAACACAATAAGTGTCAGGGGCCCAAGATTGTTCAATTGCCTCCCAGCATACATAAGGGAGACTGAAGACTAAGACACACATAAGGGGGATTACCAATAGACCCCTGGCTGTCTTCAAGAAGGTGCTAGACAGGCACCTAAAGTCAGCACCTGACCAGCCGGGCTGTGGTTCGTACGTCAGTTTGCGCGCGGCCAGCAGTAACAGCCTGGTTGATCAAACCCTGATCCACCACGAGGCTTGGTCTCAGACTGGGCCACGGGGGGCGTTGACCCCCGAAACCTTCTCCAGGTAAACTCCAGGGGCAGGTGACCTATACCTAATTTTACATGAGCCATTCCTACGTTTGGTTCTCATGTAATTATATAACACAATACAATTTATTTCTTTTTGCAGTACACAATATGTAGTTTACATGTAATAATATAGTTAAGCACAAAGGAATCACTCAGCTCACACAATGAGACCCGTGGGTCGATCCCCGGTACGGGTGGACATGTAGGAGTAACAGTGTTTCCTTTAAGACACCCGCTGTCCTGGTTCACCTAGCATTAAAATGGGTACCTTGGTGTAGGTCGCATCCTGGGGGAAAAGTAACCTAATTTGCCCGAAACGCTCTGCATAAGTTTTTTTTTTTATATAGTATGCCACTGATGTCAGCTACGGCTGTATGAGTTGTATCATATACTTGTAGAAAAAATAATATTATTATTATTATAACACTCGGTGCATTTCGGACATTCTTCTGGCGTATCCTAGCCGCCTTCAAAAGTTAAAGACTATTGTATCCTAGTTGGAAGAATGTTGAAATTGTCAGTGGAGAGTGTATAGGCGTCATTTTGCCAATTTTCATTTCGAAATGTAACAGCGTTGTTTTATATTAAACTTCTGGAGTATCAGTGGCAGTCCCTTTCCTTAGGGGTATTTTACATCGTGTTCCAAGCCTCTTACCCTCTTTGGGAATGATTTAGGTGTGTAAGTTTGGTACCAAATCCGAGAGCAGTTTGCAGGCGTAAATTATTATGTATATTAATAAACGGTTGTTCGTTTATTAATATACATAATCGAACCTCTACCAGTATTTTGAGCTGAATAATCAGCTCTTTCCCCCACACTCGAGTGTTCACCTCACTGTCAGTGATTGGCTAAACTAACAAGCGTTTGTTACCCCTTTCTATTCAGATGAATATAAAAACAGTATGTGTCAATAATTAATAATAATGTTAAGCAAGTAAATCAGCGAGTGAGATTCCTTCAGGCAGACGGCCGGCGCACTGGGCAGCTTACACAGGTCAGCTGAAGTCCCTGGAGGTGCTGAAGGATTACAAGTGTGACCTCCACTCCCTGGACAACGAGGGGTCATCGGTGTTGCACCTGGCTGCCGCTTACGGTGACTTGGAGGTGGTCAAGTGGCTGGTACATAACAAGGTGAGCTACGACCTCAGGGACCACAGGAACCGCCTGCCGAAGGATGTGGCCCGAGTTCTGGGACTGAGTGATGTTCATCACTTCCTGAAGCAGTGCGCCACCACCAAGGTTAACATGGTAAGTGTGTAACTGTGTGTTGAGACTTAATAATGCTTAGATGGGGTTGTGGCAATAAAACATACGAACAATCAAGATATTTGATGACGGAGACGGAAACGTATCGTCACTGGTGGCTTTTCAGTCCTAATCATCAGAATAAGAGACACCAGTGGCGAAACGTCTTCCTCGGTAAATGCCTTGACTGTGCGTGTGTGGCTTATTATAACATTCATTACTACTTGTCAGTTAGAAAGGTTACCCCTCACGGCGTGACCTCTACCTAGGCATCTTGGCTGACTAGGGTGACGCCTATCTCCCATTTCTTCTCCTTCCCCCATCCCTCCACTAGCCTTAATAAAAACAAAGATTACCCCTTCCCACGGACTATCCTCTACTTCGTTTCAAGGAATACATTCCTACCTGCTAAAACTCACTGCTTCAGGAGCATTTTGAGGAAATTTATCAAGGACCTCTTGAAGACAGTAATCTGTTGGAAACTGCTTATAAATCAGAAGAAATTATAGTAAATCCTTAATAATATCCCTAATGTTTGTAGACTTGTGAAGGTGATTATTGGATCCCTATTTTTGGTACAACTATTTTACACTGTACAGCGTCACGTTAGGAGTTATTTCACTGTGCATATTTGTAACTAGTCAGTCATGTATTTTTAGGATTGTCCATTTGAATATGATGATTCATTTCTATGGTTGACTAAGCTAAGAAAATACTTTTTTACTATTTTAAAATGAAGTACAAAGATGGGATATTGTAGCACATTATACAGCTCGGTCTCTATTAGAGTGAATAATGAATCGCGTGAAGTGGTCACATTATTTGAATTTGCATTATTCGAATTATAGGTAACTTTTGCGCACGATTTGAAGTTTGGGAAAACTATCATTAATTACTTTATATATATATATATATATATATATATATATATATATATATATATATATATATATATATATATATATATATATATATATATATATATATATATATATATATATATATATATATATATATATATATATATACTATGTGCACGAACGCATGCATAAATATGTACACATGACAAATGATACTTAATACACACACGTGCCGCAAGTTGAGGCGGGGCCAGGAGCTGAGACTCGACCCTTGCAACCACAAATGATTATATATTTGAGTACACACAACACAATAGCTAACATCACAACTTTCTTCATCTATAGTCTTGGGGACGAGCCAAGAGGACCTCCAGTCTCTACTCTGAAGAAGACACCACTCAAGACACTGTGGTAAGCTAAGAGTGTATACTCTTAATAACCAAATGTATGTGTTACTAGTCGAAGTGTATTTAATATTTAATACGGTTGTTTAAATGCACGACCTACCTCATGTAAACATAGTTACAAGCTATGCTGATGACATCAAGATCCTGTAACATGGCATAGGGAAATATGTACCATTCTTAATTATTTAATTACATGTAATCTATTAGTCTGAGACGCAGATAATTCAAAGACAATAAAAACCAAACGACGTCTCCCACCCTCGCATCAGCTTCCTTAAACCTCAGTTACCTTGGTGTAGATGTACCCTTCAGTAAGTCCACCACCATTATTCTCATATGTTAATTTTTAAAGGGGTGGATTGGTAAGCCAGCGGAAGGCCTCGGTCAGATGACCAAAAACTTCAGTGGCGGGTCATCATATGACCCGCCACGTCAGGAAACAACTGTCTTGTTTCCTGTCGAATCTTACCCAACCCAAGTCCACCATACCATAAATAAACACGAAATGCAGAGCTAGGCTAAATGCTGTCAGTGCAGTTGCTGACTACAGCCTCACCTATAGTACTAATGTAAGAATGATGTATGTATATAGCCTACACTAGATCCTTAATTGATTATATTTTTCATTCTATAACTTGTTCGAACTATAGTACCATACAGCAAGAGCATCTCACCCTTCATTGGAGAAGCTATTAGACAAAAATGAATTAATGAACAATTCGTTTGGATTCCATCACATACTGAATTATTCCTACACGATGAAGATGATAAATTATACACAAATAACCCGCACATAAAAGAGAGAAGCTTACGACGACGTCGTAATCTCAACAGTTCTCTCCGTCCCTTAGACATCAAGCTCTCCTTCCGCCAGACTAACACTCTTCGCACTAATCTCGTTCATACCTCTCCTCCCTCTACAGATGTTCCTGGTGTCTACTCTATTTCTTGCTCCTCCTGTCCTCTTCAATACTTCGGAGAAACTGGTCGATCTCTTTCTGACAGACTTAGGGAGCACAAAAATAGTGTTAGGCTTGCCGACACTAACAATGCTCTTTTCTGTCACGTCAGAGATCATAGCCATCCTATTGACTGGTCTTCTGCTAAAACTGTCTTCCCTACTTCCAACTTCCAACCCGAACAGTCGCCGTCTAGTTGAATCCTCTCTAATACACAACTTTCCTTGTATGAATCTTAGCCCTCGCTTCGTCTCTGTAGATGCCTTCCTCTCCCGCTACATTGTAAAATGCTCCAAACTTCAGAACACCCGTGACTTAACCTGACTCCTCATTTTTTCTTTTTCTCCCTCTTCCCCTTTCCTCTTTCTCCTCTGGGTTGTCTTTCTCTCTTCTGTCTCGTGTTTCTGTTTCTTCCTTCTTCATTTATTTCACCACTTCCCCTTTCACGCACTTCTGTGCGCTTGCTCTCCCTCTGTGGGCACCTAGCTCTCTTGCAGTGCTCCCCTTCCTTTGTATTTGACTGGCTCGTCCTCCTTTTTCCCCACTTCTACCACTACCACTACTACTACCTCTTCTACTACTACTACTACTACTGATGAAATTAAGACACATGTGCGGCGTCTGGTTGTCTTTGTTGTGGACGTTTCGCCATCCAGTGGCTGGCTGGATGGTGAAACGTCTACGATAGGGATGCCCGGGTGTTGCGCATGTGTCTTAATTTCATCTTGTCGGTATTATATACCATTCTTGTACTACTACTACTACCACCACCACCACCTCTTCCTGCCTATATATAGCCGTCCTGCTCCACTTCTGGTTAGTGTGACTTTGTAAATGGTCCAAGTCGGACCGAAACGTCGTCGTAAGCTTCTCTCTTTTATGTGCGGGTTATTTGTGTATCGTTCCAGTCACCGTATTGTGCCTTTTTTTGTTATTTATAAGATGATAAATTATCCAAAGGTCTTTGAAAGAAGAAATTCAATATAACCTTGATCTGTTTGTGTAAACAAGAAGCCTAAGTAGATCTATAATTCACTATAGCATGAATGTATATAACGTACATTTATGGAGCAACTTGCAATGAAAACGTGCTGACTAATGTTGTAATAGTCAGTCTGGGCTTAGTTACAAACACTTCTAGCAGGTAGGCAGACACACAGTCGATAATTATACTTAACATAAAGAATGTACTCAGACTTACGGTCATTTTTTTTTTTTTTTGAACATGTGCATAACTGTCCAGTTATCCAGGAATATGAAGTTAGTTATAATAACCTATGTGAGTTATGTTAACGTATCTTAGTGATTAAAATAAGATACTGGACATTTTAAGTAAATACCCAAAATTTGCTTGTGACATGAAAAATATATTGTAAATATGTATTCAGAAGTACCATTATGAGACAGTTTCTAGGCCTTTTGTGTATCCATATAAATTCTTGCGCTACCGTCCATAGGATGGATATGAGGTGCACGATAAACTGGACACCTCGGTAGCCAAAGCTGAAATTGAATATTGCTGAAATTGTTATATGCTTCTCTTCTCTCTGTTTACCGACAAGTATCTCAAATTTTCTATTCATCACGTTTCATTTTCTCAAATAACTTTCTCAGTCTTTTCATAACACACGTCCCTCACACACAGGATAACTCACAAGGAGACAACAGCCTTGAAACCAGCATAGAGGAAGAAGAGGAAGTGGAGAGGGCTAGAAGGATGAGTGATGAAGAGGAACAGGCATGGTGGAAAAGGAAGAAGGAGGACGAGGTCAAGAAAAAAGAAAAGGCGGAAGAGGAGGCCAGAAGGAAGAGAGATGAAAAGGAGAAGGAAGCTAGAAGAAAGAGAGAGGAAGAAGAGGAGATGGACAGAAAGCAAAGACGAGCAGAAGAGGAGGAGGTTAGAAGGATGAGAAAGGAGGAAGAAGAGAAGGCTATGATGCAGAGGCGGGCAGAAGAAGAGGAGGCTAGAAGGATGAGAAAGGAGGAAGAAGAGAAGGCTATGAAACAGAGGCGGGCAGAAGAAGAGGAGGCTATGAAACAGAGACGGGCAGAAGAGGAAGAGGCTAGGAGGAAGCGACAAGCGGAAGAGGAAGATGACAGGAGGAAGCGACAAGCGGAAGAGGAGGAGGCTAGGAGGGAAAGGAGGCAAGAGATAGAGGCCAAAGAGAGGGCTCTTTCATCTCTACGAGAGGAGGTGGAGCAGCAGCTTCAGAAGCTCGAGTCTGAGCGTCTCCTTGTAACAGCCGGCCAGGTGAGTTAGTCCCAGTAACCTCAGGGACCCCGAGATGAATGTTACAGGGGATGCTTCCCTTTAAGGGAAGTGGGAAGGGTTCTTTTTTTGACGCTGGTGAAGGGCTCTTGATTCAAGAAAATAGCGGGACTAAAATATTTTCAACTGGCTTATATAAAGTGGGGACAAGCTCATATTGAGTAGTAGTGATAATACAGAGAGTGCATACACTTTTAATGCGTCAGCAGCACAGAGATGAATCATTAGTGAAATTGGGAAGATAAAACACTACGGCTTCGGAGAAAAGTGACTTTTTTTTTTTTACCATTTCAGTCCCTTAGGTAGCGAGTCCAGTAGCTGGAGCTCCGACCTAGTAGACAAGTAAATAATTAGGTAATCAGACATACATAAAACGGCTCTTCAAGAAGATAAATATTTCTTTAGAAATAAATTAATGATTATTGGAATAGGCTCTGGGAGGAGTGTTTGCAATACACAAATAACCACATTCCAAGTGTTTGCAATGACTTGGAAAAGTCTCGCGACATTATTTTAACGACTGAAAACTGTAAACAGTATTTAAGTTTCCAATATTTTAGAGGACTGACAGCATTAGAACTCTTGTCAAGTCTGTGGCTAGAGCACTGGGCTGTGGTTCTAGGACTGGCTTGCCGTAAGCGCAGATCCTGCACGTTCAGTGAAAGACAAGAAAGCTGAACAAATATTGTGATAATTCACAAACAGTCTACACCAGTCACACCACAGGAGTACCTTCACCAGACACCAACTTAGGCACTAACAGATAACACAAAATCGGTGTGTGTATATATATATATATATATATATATATATATATATATATATATATATATATATATATATATATATATATATATATATATATACTGAATTCACAAACACAATGAGTAACTGTATGTTGCTACCAACAGTAACAAAACCTACAAGAGTTACAGAGACTAGTGTTTCCCTACTTGACCACATCTGGACCAACACCATATCCCCTTTAAAATCAGGCATAATTACAGATAATACCACAGACCACTACCCTACTTTCCTCATAACAACTCTTGGTAAATTACCCCAAGACACTACTAAAGTCACCTTCAGACTTCACAATGAGGCAGCCATTAATAACTTCACAACAGCATTAGCAAACATTGATTGGCACACTGAGCTAGAAATCAATACAGATATTGACGAATGTATTAATAATTTTCTAAAAAAGACTCAATACCTCTATAACAAGCACTGCCCTAAAAAAACTAAGCAGATGACAGCTAAGAGACTGAACAGTCCCTGGCTAACACCCAGCATTCTCAAATCCATAAATACAAAACACCAATATGAAAAACAGTACAGAATGGGTCACATAACCAGAGACCAAACAAAACGTTACTCGTCAATCCTAACCAGCCTGATAAGAAGGGCAAAAAAATTGTATTATGAGAACAGATTATCCAACTTACGAGGTGATATAAAAAAGACCTGGAAAACCCTATCAGAAATTCTGGGAACAAAAAAGATATCACGAAATAGCGAAATAAAATTAGCAAAATCAGATGAACCCCAACTCCCACCAACAGAAACAGCAAACAGACTCAATGATTTCTTCTCCACTATAGGACAAAACCTTGCCAATAAAATCCCAAGCTCAGATACCCCACCAAATGACTACCTCACCGGCAACTACCCGAACACACTGTTCCTAGCTCCGACTAACCCATACGAAGTCTCCCTTATTATCAACGCACTAAAAAACAAGGCAGGAGATTTAAATACCTTACCACCCTTTATATACAAAAAAGTGTCACAAGTGCTATCACCAATCATTGCAACACTCTTTAACAAATCCATTGAATCCTCCACCTTCCCTACAGTACTCAAAATAGCAAGGGTCACCCCGATCCACAAAGGAGGAGACCAAACAGAGTTGAATAACTATAGGCCAATATCCAACTTACACCCTCTCTCAAAAATCTTCGAAAAATTAATTCATAAACGAATCTACTCCTACCTTATCTCCCAAAACATACTCAACCCCTGCCAATTTGGATTCAGGCCTAATAAAAATACTAATGATGCTATTATACACATGCTAGAACATATATACACTGCAATAGAGAAAAAAGAAGTCCCACTGGGGATCTTCATTGACTTACGTAAAGCTTTTGATACAGTTGACCATGACTTGCTCCACGTAAAATTATCACACTATGGTATAAGAGGGCACTCCCTCAACTACCTCAAGTCATACCTCAGCAACAGAAGCCAATATGTGTACGCAAATGGGGCAAACTCTTCTGCACAACCAATTACAGTTGGTGTCCCACAGGGAAGTGTCCTTGGCCCTCTTCTCTTTCTCCTATACATAAATGACCTACCAAATGCTTCTCAATTACTCAAACCCACACTATTTGCTGATGACACAACATACGTCTTCTCCCACCCGAGCCCAGTCACGCTAGCCAATACTGTAAATACCGAATTACAGAAAATATCTACCTGGATGAGTACTAACAAACTTACACTAAACATTGACAAAACCTACTTCATTCAGTTTGGTAACAGAGCTACAGATGTCCCTCTTAACATAATGATAAACGGATCACCTATCACAAAGCTAACAGAGGGAAAATTCTTAGGAATCCACCTTGATAATAGACTCAAATTTCATACACATATACAACAAATTTCTAAGAAAATTTCCAAGACTGTAGGCATACTATCGAAGATACGGTACTATGCTCCACAGTCAGCCCTCCTGGCCCTATATCACTCTCTTATTTACCCCTATCTCACCTATGGAATTTGTGCATGGGGCTCAACAACAAGTAACCATCTCAGACCACTAATTACCCAACAAAAGGCTGCAGTTAGAATGATAACAAATTCTCACTACAGGCAGCACACTCCACCAATATTCAATACACTCAACCTACTCACCATACAAAACATCCATACTTATTACTGCACCTATTACATACATAGAACACTCAACTCTGATATTAACCCTCCCCTCAAACATCTCCTTGCCAACCTCAACAGAACACATGACCATAACACAAGGCACAGATCACTCTTTGATATTCCTCGTGTCCATCTCACGCTATGCAAAAACTCAATGCACATAAAAGGCCCTAAAATCTGGAATTCATTACCTGTTAATATAAAAGAAACACTACCTGTTTATAAATTCAAGTCTCTTCTCAAAGATCACTTACTCACCCAAAACCAAATAAATACTGAATAACTGAACCTTATAAATTGTATATCTTAAATGTTTCTCACAATTATATCACATAAATGTTAAACCTAAAACCCAATCTAACTTTATTATTTTTTAAATTCACTACCTAACAGAATACTCCATTCTACTGAATTTACAACAATGCATGCAACCATATGACCTGTCTTTGTAATACTCACTTGTGCTTTATAGTAATCAGTTTACATTAATGTTTTTCACTGATTTCATCATTGCTTAGTTAATCTTAAGTTAATTTTAAGCCAGCCCGTAATGCTATGCATAGTATAAGTGGCTTTGGCATGCTGCTCTTATCTGTATTTTTTTTTGTACCTCTGTAAGTGTGCTCAAATTATAAATAAATAAATAAATAAAATAAATAAATATATATAATATATATATATATACATATAATATATATATATGTATATATATATATATATATATTATATATATATAATTATATATATATATATATACCTTAGATTGGGCTGGATTTTAAAAATAAGTTGAATTCAGTAACGTAACAACTCTGACTCCAAATTGAATTATGTAAAAAATAATTGCAGCAGAAGCTTCAGCAGTTGCTTGAACAGGACCTGAGCGGTGATCAGACCACCTCTGCACTGAAGCAGCAGCTGACTCAGGTCACCCAGGAACTGACGAACTTCAAAAGGCAAAATCTCGACAGTCAGGTAAGTAGCAGCGGCCCTGCATATATTGTGATGTTTATACGAAAAACTAGTAGATCACTCAACTCAAGAAATGGTGGAGGCTAAATCCTCCATCAGCTATGAGCGAGAGAGAGAACCTCTACTTTCACGGCTAGGTTTACAAACCATAGATTTTTTAGATTTTGCCACCGAAGTGGCTAGTTTATTGTGCACCCCATATCCATCCTGTGGACGGTAGCGCGAGAGCATGTGGATACACAAAAGGCCTAGGAACTAGGCCCCAAAGGGTTAACAGGAATACATATGGATTTATATCTACATATCTATAGTTCACTTATCTGTTACAAGCAAATTTAGGAAATTTGCTTAGTATATCTGGTATCTTATTTTCATTAATAAGATATCTTGACATGTCACATAGGTTATTATACTGTCTGTCTCTGTATTCCTCAATAAGTGGACAATTAAGCACATAGTGTTCAAGAGAGTGACCATATGCCTGATCACATAATTTACATTTAGTTTGATCATCATCTGTGTGTCTCCCAAACTGCCAGAAGTACTTGTAACCAAGCCTAAGCCTGGCCACTACAACATCAGTCAGTCTGTTCACATTGCAAGTTGCTCCATAAACATACTTATCTACGTTCATGTTATCATAGTGGGTTATAGATCTACTCAGGCTTCTAAATGCATTCCTATAACAATCATCTTCATTATTTACTTCTCTCCTAATATTATTCCTAATGCTAGACACAGTTATACCAAAGTTATATTCTACGTTCTCCTTCTGGATACTCTTCTTGGCTAACATATCAACTTTATCATGAAGGAGTAATCCAATGTGTGATGGGATCCATAGCAATTGTACATTAATTCCTTTGTCCCTAATTTTTGAGTATCTATACCTGGCTTCCCCAATGAGCATGTTGTTGGAGTCATTATATGAGCCAAGAGCCTTCAATGATGACATAGAATCAGTAATGATGATAGAGTCAAGCTCAGTGTCATAGGTTAGCTTTAGCGCCATTAGGATTGCAAACAATTCAGTTTGCAGTGTAGACGCCCAGTTGTTAATTCTTATGCCTAACTCAACAAATTTATTATCGTTCTTAACTAGGGAGGTGGCAACAAGAGCAGATGCAGCCCTGCCAGAAGACTCCTGTTTAGATCCATCAGTGTATATAACTTGTGATAACTTATTACTACCAGCTAGGCGAAAAATTTCTTCTTGAGCAGTTGCTCTAACAAGAGATTTAAGGAAGGGATTACTAGCAATGAGCTTCTTGGGAGGGACTTGTAGGTATGTGATATTAAATGAACACATCTTCCATGGAGGGGTGAAATGCTCTTGTTGCCTACAGTGATACAATTCATGCAGGTTATAAAACTTAATGCAATTGCACGTTTTCACAATCCATTTAGATCTGTGTGTATTTACCTCTAGACACTTGGTAAGATTCACTGTGACAGTGTCTGGTTCGTTTCTCAACATTTTATTACCGAGTACAGTGTTAATTTCAACAATCCTATCACTGATACTAGAAATACCAAGCTCCTTCCTCATGTTAAGAACTTTTGTAGATCTGGGACAGCCAAGAATAGTCCTGAGAGCTTCATTTTGCATTAACTCCAAGGGTCGGAGGGAACTTTCTCTAGCTAATATCAACATGGGAGCAGCATAATCAATTAAGGACCTAACATAGGCTATGTACATCATTCTCACGATTCTCACATTAGCACCATAGTTGGGGTTGTAGCCAGCAACAGCTTTGAGAGCATTTAGCCTAGCTTTACATTTCTTGTTTAGTTGTGGTATAGTGGATTTGTTAAAGGGTACATCTACACCAAGATATCTGTAAGTTTTAACGTAGCTAATGATTTCACCCTGCAAATAGATGGGTGGGGGATGTCGTTTGCTTGTTAATATCTTTGTTTTAGAGGAAGATATTATGAGGCCTAGTCGATTACAAATTGCTTGAACTTCATTAAGAATGGTATTCATTTTCTTATGCCCTGTTGTATGGATCATGATATCATCAGCATAGCTTATAGCTATATGTTTAGGTGAGGCAGGTAGAGCATTTAGGAGAGCATTAATCAGAATATTAAATAGCATGGGACTAAGAACTCCTCCCTGCGGTGTACCTAAAGACATTTCTTTAGAATCACTTCTGAAGCCTTGGTAAAGGACAGAGGATACTCTATTTGACAGGTATCCTATTATCCAGCAGAGTAAGCTACCACCAATATTCATTTTGGCTAGTTCATGTAGTATAACGGTTCTGTTTGCAATATCAAATGCAGATTTTAGATCAAGAAAAGTGGTAAAACTAGTAGAGGTGTGTGCAGTGAGAAAGGTGGAAATACAGTTCTGCACACTTTTACCTTTCATGAACCCATAGAGGTAGGGGGAAAGTTGATGTTTGATTCTGTAGTACAATCTGTTAAGCATCATTCTTTCAAAAGTTTTGCAAAGACAACTAGTTAAGGAGATCGGCCTAAATGTATCAGGCTGTTGGGGCTTAGGGATAGGCACAATGAGACTATTGGTCCAGGAAGTAGGAAGAACCCCCTCAATGTAACTGAGATTATACAGTGCCAACAAAGGGTTATCAGGCCTTAGAGTTCTGAGAATATCATAGGTTATACCATCCTCTCCAGGAGCAGTTGATCGACCTTTGGTTAATGCATTATCTAATTCATACTCGGTAAAGAGGCAATCACTCTCATCAATATTTTGGCTCATAAAATTAATCAGTTTCAACATTTCTTCAGAAGTACTCTCTAAATTTTTTCTAATATGAGATGGAAGGCTTTCATGCCTGGATGTTTTGGACCAGTCATTTATGAGGTCATTTGCTTTTTCAAGAGGAAAGGGATGAGCAACATTGCCAGTCTTTTTCCTGGTTATTTTATTTATACCTTTCCAAGCCAAACTCAAAGGGGTGGACCTATTTAATCCACTAACAAACTGTTCCCATTCCTGTTGCCTAAGCAAACCATAAAAACACAAATAACTCACTTTAGAGGAAGTACCAAAAAAATCATGTACGATGCCATCTAACAACTATCCCTCAAATTTTAAATGGAAGCCAGGCTATTTTTCGCTTACTTTAGTCAACATTTCTATTTGTGTACTACTTATAAATTTTTCCTGCCATGGTAATTTGACTTTCATTTTCTTATACATGCCCTTAAACTGATTAACACGAAACAGAAGGAACTAGAGGAGATGGAAAGCGAGATGCTGGAACGAGAAGAGGCTCAGAAAGAGACCATCAAAGCGCTCAACAGAAGACTGGAGGAAGCTTCCCTCAACCTGACTGAACACCAGCAAGCCTTGGCCCTCTGTCAGGTTACTAACTTAAATCATTAGATGAACGATACAAGACCTACAAACTGATAATTAAGGCATAAGTGCGACACCTGAGTATCTTAGATTTGAAGTCTATTGACTGCACGTGTGTCAAGAGGGCAACAGTTTACCAGTAAACTAATATTTGAGTAAACTTGACTCCCTAAAAAAATAGGGACTCAAGTAAACTCTTAATGTATCTACACTCAGAAATACACACTTCTCGGGGCGCACACACACACACACACACACACACACACACACACACACACACACACACACACACACACACACACACACACACACACACACACACACACACACACACACACACACACACACACACACACACACACACACACACACACACACACACACACACACACACACACACACACACAGGTCTCGGTATATACAACTTGTTTATTAATTAAAATAGTATTCATTTTGCCTCTGTCTATAAATACTATGTCTGTAGTAATACTATGTCTATAATAAACTTTCATTTAGTCTCAATTTTTCGATCACATTTCGTATGTAGCTACAAGCCGACAAGTGAGTGACGAGGCATAAAAGTATTAGCCTTTTATAATATATCTCAATGGAGCTCTATCATCGTATTGAAGCTCACTTTGAGCTTTGCAACTCCTATAAAGTTCCCGTTATATAAAGGCTAGGCACCTTTGTCTTTTATCTAGCATGTTATCACAGGAATAGCTCAAATTAGAATCATCCATTAACTAACCCTCATGTACACAGTCTCAGCTTCGTGAGAGAGAGAAGGAGTTGAGGATGGAGCAGCAGAAGGTGGCTCTTCTTGAGGAGGAGGTGGAGGAGGAGGAGCAGAAGGTAGTTCATCTAGAGAATGAAGTGAAGGTGGAACAGGAGAAGGTGGCCCTTCTGGAAGAAGAAGTAGAGGAGTATCAGCAGAAGCTGGACCGTCTGGAGAAGGTGGAAAGTGGAAATCGCAGGCAGGATGCCCAAACTCACTCCAAAATCACTGCTCTGGTAAGTCTCGTGTTAAGTTGATAAAGTGGAACCTTTGTGTTCGGAATTAATTGGCTCCTAAGAGTGTTCTGAATATTGAATTTTCTGAACACGATCATTTTTTCCACAGGAAATAATGTAAATTGGATTAATTCGTTCCAGACCCCGAGAGTTACTCTTCACAAACTTTTTTAAGTCAGAATATTGGTTAATTAAACTTGTAAAAGAACATGTACAAGCAAGAAATCATACATGAACCATGCAAGAATTTTGAGTCCTGTTCCCACAGTAGCACTTTTTATTGCGCCTTTATTTTTTATAATATAAAATACGGTAGATGTTGACAAGCCATATTCCTTGGCCAGGTCAACAAGACGTATTATCCATTTTCGTGTTCTGAAATAAGTTCCTATTTTAAGTTCAGTTGTGGTTCTTACAGCTTTCATTTTAGGTTTTTAACACTGTTCTTATTCTGGGCGATGATCACTTATTTTCAATAATAAAATAAAAATAACACGAAGTTACAAAAAATAAATAACTGAATCACAAGATGTCAAACAGCAGCGTCGTTCACGTTGTTTTTCTTCGATTTTTTTCCTAATACTGGATTCTACGAATAAAGTGCATCCGAATACAGAGGTTCTACTGTATTACTATTATTTAAATATAGCCGTAGCTAAAAACACATTTCAAAACATAAATCATTATAAACTACGTATATTATTATATTAAACAGCTTCACTTTCCCAGAATTAGTAATAATCTGTTACCTATAAATATTAGGAGAATTACATTAACGTAAAACACTATAATGAAAATATATAATATGTTTGTCAGTTGAGGAGTGTGTACGCTAGAATACAATAAGTTTCAATAAGATTGGTAACCAATATACAAACTTGTCATAGCACTCACAGATCCAGCACCAGGAAGAGAGAATACAGGAACTATTGATAAATGAGAAACAGATTAAGCAAACCAACGATGACGTAAATAAGAAAATCATTCATTTATATGAGAAAACTGAAGAATATAAAGAAATAGTCTGCAATCTTCAGGTAAGTTCATATTTAAAAACAGTTATTACATATCTGTAACTCTCAGTGATTATTTTTCTGTATTTTTTTGTGTACTGGTAAGTGTTTTGTAATTAAAAACAGAACGTGTAACCTTAATTTTTAAGGGGTGGACCGGTAAGCCAACGGAAGGCTTCTGTCAGATGACCAAAAGCTCCAGCGGGGGGGTCGACATATGACTAAGACCCGGGTCAGGAAACACTTGTCCTGTCTCCTGACAAACCTACCTGAATTAAAAATGTTTGTGGTTATATCGTTGAATTTTTTTAATGCTTTTAGTGTTGATTTTATCAATTAAAATAGACGATGGATAGTACCCATTAATTTAGTAGATAACCTCAGTTTTTTTTTTATCCCTTTTATATTTAAAAGTATCACCCTCATCGCCACCTCTACTATTATAATTACTATTATTACAATCACAGACCTTCCGTCACAGTCACAGACCTTCCCTCACAATCTCAGACCTTCCTTCACAATCTCAGACCTTCCATCACAATCTCAGACCTTCCCTCAATCTCAGACCTTCCCTCACAATCTCAGACCTTCCCTCACAATCACAGACCTTCCCTCACAATCACAGACCTTCCTTCACAATCACAGACCTTCCTTCACACTCAGAGACCTTCCTTCACAATCACAGACCTTCTCTCATAATCACGAATATCCTCAAGCACATACAAGTTCCCTAACTCTTACACATCCTTACGTCATTAAGAACAAGATTACTTCACAGACCAGCCATCAGTATTTCTACTGACTGAATTACTGCTCCACAGGGAGATCTGGTTAACAAGGAGAAGGAGCTTGAGGAGAAAGAGGTTGCACATCACCTGACAGTGGCCAGCCTCAATGCTGAAATTAATTCTCTGGAGGAGAGAGTCAGCCACCTCCAGGTTGGTCCATTCTTCAAGTTTGGCTCACCAGAAGCAATGAACACTGCTACGAACATATGAAGAGATAACACCGAACATATGTTATTATTTAACGTGTGAAAAACGTTAATGTACTGTAGCTTCAGGATTCTCTGTTTAAAATTGTTGAACACAGTTGAGTTTACAAGCTATGAGTTCTTATCCTACCATGGGTTATTTTCAAGCCTAGCACCTGGTAAGTTATAATAGCACCCTCCCTTGGTAAGACAAAATGTCTTTGGTAGTAAAATTTTTATGACTCCGTGTGTGTGTGAATTAATATTTGTGCGTACGTGTATAATGTATGCATGATTCCCTATTCACACATGTATGTATATGAGTCTACATATGCAAGTGTCTGTCGCTGTTTGTGTGTATATTCTGTATGAATGTATCACATTACCTAAAAGTATCCTAAGTAAGTTTAGGCGACAGCTTAATGGACCACACATATAAAGCTTACTAAAATAAGGCATTAACCAGGAACAACGGGAGAAGCTGCAAGTGTTGCAAGAGCAGGACAAGACAAACAGACAGACCATCGCTACTCTTACCCAACAATTGAACCTTGTTGCTCGCAGGCAAGACGAGGATAATAACAAAGTTCTGAATGATCAGGTAGGGCAATCTAGAAGGTTGAAAATATAACGTAAGTTAGCGCAGAACTTAGTAAATATAGCGAGACCTTTGTAATAACACAGTAAGTCAGAGTAGTAGTACATATAAGCTAGCGTTGAAAGCTGTCTTACAACGTAAGTTAGTGTAGAACGTTGTAAATGTAACGTAAGCTATCATACAGCGTTGTAAATAAAAAAAATAGCGTAGACCGTTTTAAGTATAACGTAAGATTGTGTAGAACGTTGTAAATGTAACGTAAGACAGCGTAGAACGCTCTGCATAAATAACCTTGCTCTTCCTACATCAGAACGAACTGAAGGAGAGAATGAGAGAACTACTGGAACAGGAGAAACTCACCAAGAAGAACATGGAAGAACTTAAGAACAGTATCTACCACATGTCTCTCACACTCGCAGAACAGGAGAACGATATACAAACTTATAAGGTACCATATATTAAATTATTAAGGAATTACGTTAATTAGTTAATGGGGTTTAAATCCTACCGACTACAGTATGGTTATTGTTAAAGACTCCACGTAAGCTTCTCAACACCAGTCAAGAATAAATACGTTAAAGCTATACAACACCGACAGGTTGATAAGCAAGACACATGTGCAACAGTTAGATAATTTTCTTCCCGAAATGTTTCTCTGTTTCAGTCGAGTAGAGTCCTACTGACTCCTCGACTAAAGAAGCCTACTGTGCAGTCGAAACGTTTCGGAATAAAGATACCTAACCGTTGTATATGTGTCTTATCAACCAGTCGAGATACTTTAATTTCTAAAATAGGGATTAAAACAAACTTGTCATATATACGCTGAGGGAAACTCCTCACTCAGGGTACTTATCTTGTGAGTTACGAATTTTAAGGGATTTCTATTCTTGAGGAGTTATGTAAATTAGAGTTTTATATCTCTCGAAATTATATACATGAAAGAGCCAATCTAAGAATCATATTGACACATTTTAATTATATTTAAAATTTAAAGAGCAATATGCATATTAATTTTAAAATTTACGTTGTTTCATGGAAATATTACTCTAAGTTCTCATAAATTCGATCTCAGAATTTTCATAAGGGATTAAGCATTTAAAATTTCAGCACTGACAAACCGCATTTTCAAAATTTTCACTGCGTTTAGCGGATCTTTTTTCAATTGATTAATTTTTAAGACTTGATGTAGTTTTTTCTTAATTTCCTTGAATATTTCTTAGTATTAAATGGATTATATTTCAGCTGCTCATGTACGTATCTTTTGTTCTGATATGACAGAATAATAATTCAAAACAAGTATGTCTTCTATTAAAGTTATGGCGACTGTTTTTATATATCAACCAAAAAGCCTATGATCAAATTTTGTACATTTTTAATAGTTTTCTTTATTTATTAAATGCAAACCCTTTCCACCGGTACACACACAGGTGAGGTTACTCGACAAGGAGAGAGACTTGGAAGAAGCACAAACTTTACATCAACACACTGAGAACACTCACAAGGAGCACACCCAGGGTCTCACAAGAACACTTGAGGAAGTGCAGCTCCAGCTCAGAGAACAGCTGGAGAAGAACAAGAACATCATGGAAGACCATGAAAGAAGCATGCAGTTCATGTCAGACAAACTCAAAATACATGAAGAGGCAATTGAAACTTATAAGGTAAGGATACGGTGTAGGACTTGTGTAAACTTCAAGATGGAGGTGCCTTGATCCTCGGATCAAACTTGATTGTCTCCCATCCTTTAGGAGCTGTATGGCCCCATACAAGCTGAGAGCTTCCCGAAGAATGTAATGACAGCGTTGTGCTGTTCACCTTCCCCAGGTCCAGACAGGTGTGTGTGTATTCACCTAATTGTGGTTGCAGGGGTCGATTCATAGTTCCTTACCCCACCTCTTCACTGGTCGCTACTAGGTCACTCACTACCTGCTCCCTGAGCTTTATCATACTCCTTCTTAAAGCTATGTATGCATCCTGCCTCCACCGTCTCACTTTTCACACTATTCCATTCCCTGACAACTCTGTGACTGAAGAAATACTTCCTAACATCTCTGTGATTTATCTGAATCTTCCACTTGCAGTTGTAACCCATTGTCGCTGTGTCCCATCTCTGGAACATCTATCTCTGTCCACCTTGTCGATTCCTCTCAGTATTTTATATGTTGTTACCATGTCCCCCGTCCCTCTTGTCCTTCATTGTTGTCAGGTCAGTTTCCATTAACCTCTCCTCGTAGGGCATGCCCCTTAACTCTGGGACTAGTCTCGTTGCAAACCTTTGCACTTTCTCTTATTTCCTGACGTGCTTGCCCAGGTGTGGGTTCCAAACTGGTGCTGCATACTCCAATACAGGCCTGAGGTACACGGTGTACAGCGTCCTGAACGAATCCTGACTGAGATGTATGTGTGTGTGTGTGTGTGTGTGTGTGTGTGTGTGTGTGTGTGTGTGTGTGTGTGTGTGTGTGTGTGTGTGTGTGTGTGTGTGTGTGTGTGTGTGTGTGTGTGTGTGTGTGTGTGTGTGTGTGTGTTTGTGTGTGCGTGCGTGCGTGTGCGTGTGTGTGTGCGTGTGCGTGTGCGTATGTGGTGTGCGTGTGTGTGCGCGCGTGTGTGTGTGTGTGTGTGTGTGTGTGTGTGTGTGTGTGTGTGTGTGTGTGTGTGTGTGTGTGTGTGTCTGTGTGTGTGCGCGAATACATGAAAAGGTGTGTTAACAGAGTCATCATTGAAACTTGACAGTTATTGTAGAAATTACTACACCCAGTGAATCAGTGAACCTGTTATAAGTGGAACACTGGACCAGTTATGGGTGGAGGACTGAACCTGTTCCTTTCACATGAACATTAGAATTGAGCCCACATTAACTTATTCAGTGAGGTTTAAAGCCTATGGACTAACAAGGGTTATCAAGACTACGTATCACCTGTTCACCACTAGTCAAGAATATTGCAATCCCTAAAACAGACATTAAACTCTGAGCATAAATACACTGAGAAATTCACATCTCGTTGTACATTAAATATCTCAGTTGATGCAATAGACAATGTAAACGTCTGCTGGAACAATGACGAGGCTGTTACCTCACATAACTCTTTCACAATTAATAATGCACATTTTTGGTGAACTCACAGAGAAGGTTGAGTGAGAGAGAGAGGGAGGTAGAGGAGGGAGAAGAGGAGAGACACAAGAGGATTGCTGCTCTGAGGAAAGAGGTGGAGAGTCTGTCACAAAAACTGGATGAAGAAAGACTCACAATATCCACTCTCAAGGTTGGTCACCTATGTAATTCATCATTGTTTACATTTTCTCTTTATAAACAGGAAGGTTATTGTAACAGGAGAACCCAGGAAAACAATGCACTGTGATGAATTTCAGTTGAGGTCGTAGTTTAGATCCTCCTCCAGGCTACGACCCACAACAGTCCACCAACTCCAAGGTACCTATTTACTGCTAGATAACAGGGACAAAGGGTGCTAGAAAACTTACCCATATAGTTGCCGCCGGACCAGGTTACGACCCGGGCCCTTTCGGTTTTAAGAAGATTGCGCTAAGCCTGCACTAGTTTAGGTTACTCCAGTACCTTAACAATGGTATACTACCGCTCACAATGTTGCCGCCCACAACAATCCAGTAGCATCTAGGAGCGTCAGGTGTCATGATACTCATATTTCTCACCTTGCCTGTGACTCGAACCCGATATCTTTTAGTTATTAGCAGAAAGCTCTGACCACTAGGCTTACCACTGTTGTATTGTAATGCTTGTTGACTATTTTTATTCCCACCAGAGTTAAAAGTTAAATCTAGGTTAATCTAATCTAATCTAAATTAACGTTTACGTATAGTTAACCATTAATAACGAGATAACATAAAGGAAGGGGCGGCTTACGTCCCGTAGCTCAGTTTGTAGCGCACTCAACTCACACATTGAGGTTCGTAGTTCGATCCCCGGTACGGGTGGAAACATTAGGGCGTGTTTCTTTAAGACACCTGCTGTCCCTGTTCACCTAGCAGCAAATAAGTACCTGGGTGTTAGTCGATGGTGTGGGTCGCATCCTGGGTACAAAATTAGCCTAAGTTGTCCAAAATGCTCTGCACAAAAAGGTGCTTTCTATATAGTATTATCACTGATGTCAGTTAGGTCTGTACAAGTTGTATCATGTAGGAAAAAAATATTATTGTTATTATTATTATTATTACGTCTGGCAGCTCGTGATGCAACGCGATGGGTTGTTATAGTTGTAAAACTAGATATAAAAGAAATCATTATGCTTTTATTTGGTGTTGGTCAGAGTGAGCAGCAGGAGAGAGAGAGACAGCTGCTAGAACAGGAGAGACTGAGCAAGAAGAACATAGAAGAACTTAACAAGAACATTGAGCAGCTGTCTGACAAGCTCAGTGAACAAGACGCCACTGTTGAGGCCTTACAGGTGTGTCTCTTCCCTTCAAGCAAATGGTGTGTGTGTGTGTGTGTGTGTGTGTGTGTGTGTGTGTGTGTGTGTGTGTGTGTGTGTGTGTGTGTGTGTGTGTGTGTGTGTGTGTGTGTGTGTCTTGGTTTTAATGAGCAAAGGTAAGCTATCCTTACCTTCATTATATTTTTGCTGATACTTTCCTCATATCATAGCTGATACCTCTCTCTTATCATAGCTGACATCTTCCTCATATCATAGCTGATATCTTCCTCATATCATAGCTGACATCTTCCTCATATCATAGCTGACATCTTCCTCATATCATAGCTGACATCTTCCTCATATCATAGCTGACATCTTCCTCATATCATAGCTGACATCTTCCTCATATCATAGCTGACATCTTCCTCATATCATAGCTGACATCTTCCTCATATAGCTGATATGGTTTATAATAAAAGGCTGACCGCGCACAGTAACTGGGCCTCCCCAAACCTCCCTCATTTGTCAATCACTTCCTAAGTCTCACTACTCAGTACATCTACGAGAGGAATGCTATACACACCAGCCATCAGTATGTCCACTGATTGAATCACTACTCCACAGGAAGAGTTGGACAGCAGGGAGAGAGAGGTGCAGGAGAGGCAGGGAGAACACCAGCAGGCTGTGACAGCCCTCACGGAGGAAGTGAAAGTTCTGGAGCAGAAGTTGGACCACCTCCAGGTTGGTCCGGCACAATGAAATATATAAAATATAATTTAGTAGAAAATACAGACGATTAAGTATATTTTCACGTCCTCAAAAACAAATCATATACACACACAAGGAATTATACACTCACGCAGACAATCTAGTAGCCTGACTCCCACGCAAATAGATATACACAAATACAGCTAAGTACAGACACCCACACATATATATACACACACACACACAGCAACAACGCCATATGAATATAGAAAATGTCCAATATGATACCGTTTCTGTTATAATTCCGTTGTTAGCACATCCAGAGGGGTAACTGGTGGTGTTGACTGACAGAGGCAGCAGGAGGAGAGGCAGGAGGAGGCGATGCAGCAGCAACACACACACGAAGCTCTCATCACTGACCTCAACGACAAACTGGAGGAGAGTTGCCGGAGGCTGCACGAGGCTCAGAACAACATCTCCTCATATCAGGTCAGACAAATGCTCACTCAAGCACATAACGAATTAAGCTGTTTTTTCTTAGCAACGTTTCGCCCTCGGTGCGGTTTGTCGAGAATTACACTCTGAGACTTTGTCCTGGTCAGACAAATGTTATGTGTTGATAGCTTGTTATCACCTTTTATGATAATGTTATTTAGACTTCCAACCTATTGCTTGTTTGGGGATTTTCGCCCCACCCCGGCCCCCGCTACCTGGTCCAACACCTGGTAGATAACCTGGTCAGTAAAGTTGTTGGTGCTAGCACCACACTGTCCATCACAGACTGCACCACAGCCCTTACGAACAGAAATGGCTCCAGGAACTTGCAAAGGTCCTTTTTGAATGTAGTTAGAGGTTTGTTGGCAATTTTTCCCTTGATTCCCATTCGATTAAAATTATGACACAGCCAGTAAATTAGCCTACAAAACAATATATATATATATAATATATATTCCCTGGAACGCAGGAGGGAGAGATACATGATTATATACACCTGGAAAATCCTAGAGGGACTAGTACCGAACTTGCACACGAAAATCACTCACTACGAAAGCAAAAGACTTGGCAGACGATGCACCATCCCCCCAATGAAAAGCAGGGGTGTCACTAGCACGTTAAGAGACCATACAATAAGTGTCAGGGGACCGAGACTGTTCAACTGCCTCCCAGCACACATAAGGGGGATTACCAACAGACCCCTGGCAGTCTTCAAGCTGGCACTGGACAAGCACCTAAAGGCAGTTCCTGATCAGCCGGGCTGTGGCTCGTACGTTGGTTTGCGTGCAGCCAGCAGCAACTAAACTCCAGGTATATATATATATATATATATATATATATATATATATATATATATATATATATATATATATATATATATATATATATATATATATATATACATATATATATGTCGTGCCGAATATGTAAAACTGGTCAATTAGCAAGAACTCATTTAAAATTAAGTCCTTTCTAAAATTTTCTCTTATACGTTTAAAGATTTATTTTTTTCATTAACGTTGATGTAAAAATTTATAATTTTGCACCAAAAGGAACTTAGAAAACTTACCTAACCTTATTATAACATGCGCAATTTATTTTAGCCTAGCCCAACTAAATATATTTTAGATTTGTTTACAGTAATTTAATACTGAACAAACACAGTGAAATATATTTTTTTCGTTAGGTTCAGAATGATTTTGGCGAAATTATTGCATACACAAATTTTCGCTTGTCCTATATGGCAAGATGAACGTTGCTATTTAAGCCAAGATGGCAAGTTCTGCCTATTCGGCACGACATATATATATATATATATATATATATATATATATATATATATATATATATATATATATATATATATAATCTCCAGTAATTCAGTAGTCATGAGGTTAGTGGGGTTGCCAGCTTTTCACTCTAAAATCTGCTTATCGCAGGGTTTGAAGAAATCAGTTTGGAAAATGGTTATCAAGTATTTTTCTGGGTTACAACTTACTCTTCATACATTACATTGCGAATTGGAGCGAGGATCTATCGATGGAAAAGTTTTGCCTTGCTGCTGAGAGACCTTGAAGTTATGTAACCTAAAATGAATTTCAAACTGCATTTCCTTAGAAGCGACCAGAAGTCACAACATAGCGAAGTGCAGATAGTCACTTGTGCGCAGTTGCAGGATTTTTTTTTTTTTTCAGATTGGAGGAAATGTTTTTTACCGACAACATCAAGACAGAAACACAAGTTCACTCGAGAAACTTTTATTGAGATGATGTGTTTCGCTATGTGTATATAGAGAGAAACTTCACCCCCAAGAAAGCTTGACTTACGAGTTTCTGGAACTGCAGATTAGATTTAGTTTTTCACTTTGCAAGTTTTTCTGTCACTGGCACCAGATTTTTTTTTTCTGCTCCAACCAGATTCAGCTGAGGAACAAGGACAAGCAGCTGGAGCAACGGGAGAAGGCCAGCCAGCAGACCGTCGATCTGTTGAAGGAGAAAGTGGAGAGCCTCTCACACTTGTTGGAGGAGGAGGCAAAGAAAGTGAAAGCCGCTAAGGTTAGTCAACACTAGCCATGCCCAAGATTTCATTTTGCACTCTTGTATTTACATGCTAAGAACTACTATCCTACCTCGGCTCATTTACAGGCTCAGAGCTGTTACCCTACCTCGGCTCATTTACAGGCTAAGAGCTATTACCCTACCTCGGCTCATTTACAGGCTAAGAGCTATTACTCACGAAATCGTAATGACACGATTGCAAACAAACCATACCACGGGTGGGTATAGAACCCGCGATCAGAGTCTCAAAACTCCAGACCGTCGCGTTAGCCACTGGACCAACTAGCCACAATAAGATTCATCCAACTAGGTATATTTCTACACCATAGGAAGGTTAGCATAGGCACCACTGTGACCACAAATGCAAGTTTTTACAGACGAATCTCCAGCTAGCGTGGCCGTGACGAACTCTAGCTCAAATCCCCTCAAAGCCGTTAACATGACACGAAATCGAATGACACGATTGTGACGGTCTGGAGTTTTGAGACTCTCTGACCGCGAGATCAAACCCCACCCTTGGTATGGTTTGTTTGCAATCGTGTCATTACGATTTCGTGAGTCATGTTAACGGCTTTGAGGGGACTTGAGCTCGAGTTCGTCACGGCCACGCTAGCTGGAGATTCGTCTGTAAAAACTTGCATTTGTGGTCACAGTGGTGCCTTCCTATGGTGTAGAAATATACCTAGTTGGACGAATCTTATTGTGGCTAGCTGGTCCAGTGGCTAACGCGACGGTCTGGAGGTTTGAGACTCTCTGACCGCGGGATCAAACCCCACCCGTGGTATGGTTTAAGAGCTATTACTCTACCTCGGCTCATTTCAATGCCTGTTCTTATCTAAGTTATACTACCAAATCCCATTCTGCCACTTACTACAGCCGACTAGGAATGCACGTACTTATTTACTGCTGAAGTGATCGAGTACAGCAGTTGTAAGGAGACTTACCTATGTCTTCACCTGCCCAAGAGTGTGCTTGCAACCTGGCGAGGTACGTAGACGGATGGTGTTTCTGATGTTAATTTCCAGGTGTTGGAGGAGGAGTTGGGACGACTGCAGGACCAAAATACTGCCGACACAAAGACCATCTCCATCCTGAGGGAACAACTCATTCAGCTGACTCGTATGATGAATGAGGAGAAAGACAAGTCTCAGGACCTCCAGGTATGGCATCACAGACGCGCGCGCGCGCACACACACACACACACACACACACACACACACACACACACACACACACACACACACACACACACACACACACACACACACACACACACACACACACACACACACACACACACACACACACACACACACACACACACGGGACCAGGAGTTATGAATCGACCCCTGCAACCACAAATAGGTGAGTACACAGAAAGTATTTAAAATAGTATACTGATTTTTTCCCGTTTTCATTGTCGTGTTCTTCCATATCGGAAATTAAACTCTTTATGCTATTACTCTTACAGATTTATTTACTTTCAAAATTTTCCATTAACATTTTTTATTCTAATACTTAAGCCTATATACTGGTATTACCTCTTACATGGTAATAAAATATAAATTTTACATATGATCTTCTGATATCACAACTTTGAATATCACATCAGCAGATAGATATATATCAATCAATCCCTGTACGTCAATCCACGCGAAAGGAATAGTGCAGAGTGCGGCATAAGTTCAACTAAATATTAGCGTTTAAGATGTGACTCTAATCATGAGAGCCATTCACAAGTTGCCAGGTAGACACTATTATGCCAATTTCTTCAATAAACCTGGCAAATTAGGACATACACAGCCCAACACAACATCAAACCTTTCACCGAGTGGCATCAGCTTTGAAGCCGAACTGATGAGACTTGTTCCATTAATCGTGCCCTAACTCCTGCCTAACTCGTTCCATTAACCGTGCCCTAATTCATCCCCTTATAATGTTTATTGTCCTCTCTGAGGTTGACGGTTCCCACTTTCCACCAGAGGTTAAACTTCCCTATATATAATGTATAATACACACATACACATATATTGCCCATAATCGTAAATGTAAAAATACTTTTCACAAACACAGTGTGTTCTTTGTCAGGCGAGCAATTTATATTGATGCTGGACATATGTATGCGTGTGTAAGATTTGTGTGGGACCTGTTTATGTGAGGTGTTGTCACCTTCTCTGAGTGAGGTGTTGTCACCTTCTCTGAGTGAGGTGTTGTCACCTTCTCTGAGTGAGGTGTTGTCACCTTCTCTGAGTGAGGTGTTGTCACCTTCTCTGAGTGAGGTGTTGTCACCTTCTCTGAGTGAGGTGTTGTTACCTTCTCTGAGTGAGGTGTTGTCACCTTCTCTGAGTGAGGTGTTGTCACCTTCTCTGAGTGAGGTGTTGTCACCTTCTCTGAGTGAGGTGTTGTTACCTTCTCTGAGTGAGGTGTTGTCACCTTCTCTGAGTGAGGTGTTGTCACCTTCTCTGAGTGAGGTGTTGTCACCTTCTCTGAGTGAGGTGTTGTCACCTTCTCTGAGTGAGGTGTCACCCCAGAGTTTAACTTATAAAATGTAGTTCATTTGTGGCCACAGAACAACTGAATTTGATTGACATCTTCGAGATGTTCAGACGGAACATCTTAGGATTAAGACTCGTGTCAGGACGTATTTCCTGACATGAGTTAATCGAAACCTTTTCTTCGTATTCCTCTGCAGATGTGTGTAACCACATGCAAGCGCTCAGGTTTTGTTTCTTAGTTTCATTGTGATATGTTTTTCACATACTACGTCTGTTTATATAAATATACGTATTATTAATCCTAGGCAGTAGGTTGGTAGACAGCAGTCACCCAGGGAGGTACTACCGTCCTGACAAGTGAGTGTAAAACGAAAACCTGTAATTGTTTTACGTGATGGTAGGATTGCTGGTGTCTTTTTTCTGTCTCATAAACATGCAAGGTTTCAGGTACGTCTTGCTACTTCTACTTACACTTAGGTCACACTACACATACATGTACAAGCATATATTTATATATACACACCTCTCTGGGTTTTCTTCTATTTTCTTACTGGTTCTTGTTTTTGTTTATTTCCTAATATCTCCATGGGGAAGTGGAGCAGAATTCTTCCTTTGTAAGCCATGCGTGTTGTAAGAGGCGACTAAAATGCCGGGAGCAAGGGGCTAATAATCCCTTCTCCTGTACACATTACTAAAGTTAAAAAGAGAAAGTTTTTTTTTTGGGGGGGGGCCACCCTGCCTCGGTGGGATATGGCTGGTTTGTTGAGAGAAGAAGAAATGTTATTAATGTGCATTTGTGTTGCTTTGTGCAGAAGAAGAAAGAAAAGAGGATCGAGGAGTTAGTGAAACAAGGTGAGACCTTCAAGAAGATCATCAACGACCTTAACATTAACGCAGAAGCCAAGAATCACAAGATGAGAGAGTACGAACAGATTATCTCATCGGATCAGGTAACATTAATTTTTTATTGTCTCATTTACATACGTCGACTGTTGATAGTGTTTTGTTTTCTTGTTTTGCACTTTGGGTTCTTAGTCTTGTGAACATAAGGATGAACCTTTAATGTTATGGTACGTAATTGTTCTTTGATTATATTAAACCTTTGAAGTCTCTAGCCTGATAATACCAGCGGGTGACACTGTCACCTTGCAGGAATTTGTGAAACCCGTGATGGCTAGCGTAAATATCTAATGGTTATAATTATAACCATAATTTTTAAAGGGGTGGACCGGTAAGCTAGTGGAAGGCCTCGGTCAGATGACCAAAAGCTTCAGCTGCGGGTCATCATGTGATTAAGACCCGCGTCAGGAAACACTTGTCCTGTTTCCTGACAAACCTTACCTACCTACCATGATGGCTGCCGAGGTGGTCATTAATCCTCCATGGAAACTAAATATCGTAGATCAACATGACTATTGAGCATTTTAATCGAATTTAGTACTATTTTTTTTAGTTAAAGCAAGTTACGTTTTGTATTGTCAAGAAAATTGGGTTTACCTGGAGAGAGTTCCGGGGGTCAACGCCCCCGCGGCCCGGTCTGTGACCAGGCCTCCTGGTGGATCAGAGCCTGATCAACCAGGCTGTTGCTGCTGGCTGCACGCAAACCAACGTACGAGCCACAGCCCGGCTGATCAGGAACTGACTTTAGGTGCTTGTCCAGTGCCAGCTTGAAGACTGCCAGGGGTCTGTTGGTAATCCCCCTTATGTGTGCTGGGAGGCAGTTGAACAGTCTCGGGCCCCTGACACTTATTGTATGGTCTCATAACGTGCTAGTGACACCCCTGCTTTTCATTGGGGGATGTTGCATCGTGTACATAATAGAATGTGTTTACCTCTTTAACCTTGATCTATCTGATAGATCAAGGCCAAGGGACTGAACACTTCTTAACTCTTTAGGGCTAAGGAACTGAACACCTTGAAATTATCTTTCAACTTCTTTAATTGTCGCCAGTGTAAAAAAATATCACCTCTGTTGTGCGGGTGAAACGTTGCCGCAATAAAAGATGCCCAAGTGTTGCATATGTTTCACATTCATCAACTTCTCGGTATTGAATGCTATTAATGTATGATCTAATACTGTGTTGACGTGAATCTCTGTCACCGCCACCACCACCGGGCAGCTACAACTGAGAGAGGCCAGAAGACAGCTGGAGGAACACAAAGCCTCGATGACCCAGCACACAGTGGCTCAACTGAACGAGAAACTCAACCTTCTATCACGGAACCTCATCAGTGTGCAGGTAGGTTCGACCTGTATGGCACACGCTCCTTACTTAACGTTAGGACAGTACACAAATAACCCAGCACATAGGAGATTGAAAGTTAAGATAGCGTTTCGGTTATGATAACTTGTCTGTATTTTATAGCATTTTCAACACATTCGTGTATTGTTCCAGGCACAGTATTGCGCCTTCTGATTATTTCCTAACATTAGGTCAGCCAACACCCGTGTCAACAAGGTATAAACACCGAGAGGTGTCATGTTTCTTGGTGTATACATGCTGAAACTTTACGTTGATCCATATTTTACAGTTTAAGGTATTCTTGACTGTTGGTTAAGAGGTTACATGCTGCATTACCAGTCCTTGTGTGTCGATACGTTTGAAACCCAACTAGTCACTAAGAAGGGAACTCGCCTCAGAGCCGCTAGGTTTTCGTCCCTAAAAAAAAAAAACACCAGTTGAAATAATGAAATGTCATTACTAATTTCAGATGCATTGATGTAACTTCTTTATGCATTATTTAAAGTAACTTTAGACAATTTAAGCGTATGGAACAGAAGACGGTGTTGGATTACGAAAGATTTCATTCAGAGTGAGGAGGAGGGGCTGTGTAGGTGGACTAGGCATTTAGAGAGGGTAGAGCAGAATAGGGTGAACACGAGAGTGTAAATCCAGAAGAGATGGAAGGAGAGAATGAGGAGGAGGGGCTGTGGAGGTGGACTAGGCATTTAGAGAGGGTAGAGCAGAATAGGGTGAACACGAGAGTGTAAATCCAGAAGAGATGGAAGGAGAGAATGAGGAGGAGGGGCTGTGGAGGTGGACTAGGCATTTAGAGAGGGTAGAGCAGAATAGGGTGAACACGAGAGTGTAAATCCAGAAGAGATGGAAGGAGAGATAGGAGTCATCCCTAGAAATGATATAGTGAGGAGGGTTTTCAGAGGTAGGGGCTTGAGCAACCAGCAGGTATGAGTGAGCTTGTTAGGCGGAAATAAGTGAAGGTAAGTGCTATTTAGAGCTGAGCCGTAAGTTAACATTAGTAAAGGAATTTAGGGATATCTGTTAATCAGACTTGAATCTTGAAGGTGGGAAGTACAGTGCCTGCACTCTGAAGGAAGGGTGA
This sequence comes from Cherax quadricarinatus, assembly GCF_038502225.1. Lineage (NCBI taxonomy): Eukaryota > Metazoa > Arthropoda > Malacostraca > Decapoda > Parastacidae > Cherax > Cherax quadricarinatus. The sequence continues at coordinate 13,922,526 of NC_091296.1, forward strand.
GGATGTTGTAGTCCTGGAGGTAGGAAATAGTGCCTGCACTCTGAAGGAAGGGTGAGGATGTTGTAGTCCTGGAGGCAGGAAATAGTGCCTGCACTCTGAAGGAGTAGTGGACATGTTGCAGCTCAGAGTGTCATTAGAGTTGTGTGTGGACTTAGAGCCTCGTCCCTCAGACGTAAGACGTTAACCATGATCTTGGGTCCCACAGGAGAGCGAGAGGGAGCTGAAAGAACAGCACAAAGTCAACCTGATGAACATAGACGACCTGACCAACAAGCTGAAGGAATACGAAAAGTTGCTTCGATCCTACAAGGTAAACCTCCTTCAGGAGTTTAAAAAAGGAACTTCCTAGGCGACGAGTTCAGTTGTTTTAGCAGCATTACTAACCAGAGGTTCGAGCCTACAACGCGAACCTTAACCTGGGCATAATTTTTGTGATGCTTTTAGCGAGATTAAACTAAGATACATGGGTTGTTACATTATTATTATTATTATTATTATTATTATTATTATTATTATTATTATTATTATTATTATTATTATTATTATTGCTATTATTATTGTTATTATTATTATCATCATGATGTTCACAGGTGAAGGAGATTGAACTTCTTGAACAGGACGATGTTCACAGAACCAACATCGCTGAGATGAACAAGAAGCTGAGAGAACAAGAACAGACCATCCGCTTGTACCAGGTGAGATCTGATCCGAGGAAGTGGAGCAGCTTCCTCCATCCCCCTCTCCTTGGATCAAACCCCCCTCCTAAGTGTTTGCATTTAATTTTAGAGTGATTCTGTAAGTACCCAGATACTCTAGCTCTGTGTAGAGCTTGGCTCACACGCGAAAGCGCCTGGGTTCGATACCCAGGCGGGTTGAGACGTGTGGGTAAGCCTCCTACTGCCCCTGTTCACCTAGCAGGACGTGGGTACTTAGGTGTTTAGACGACATACCTGGAGGGTGTTCCAGGGGTCAACGCCCCCGCGGCCAGGTCCATGACCAGGCTGTTGCTGTTGGCCTCACTTAAACCGACGTACGAACCACATCCCAGCTGGTCAGGTACTGACTTTCGGTGCCTGTCCAGCGCCTTCTTGAAGACAGTCAGGGGTCTATTGGTAATCCCCCTTGTGGATGCTGGGAGGCATTTGAACAGTCTTGGCCCCCTGAGACTTACGGTGTTGGCTCTTAGCGTACTTATGGTGCCACTGCTTATCATTAGGGGGATGTTGCACCACCTGGGATTATAAGTGAACTGAGGAAGTATAACAGCTCTTGAACTGAGGAAGCAAGGTGTAATATCACCAAATATATCATTAGAATACTACCCACAGTATTCTACTGACTTCCACTCACATACTTACTGCTAGGTGAACAGGGACAGCAGGTGTATAGAGACTAACAGTGTACCTACTTACTGCTAGGTGAACAGGGACAGCAGGTGTATAGAGACTAACAGTGTACCTACTTACTGCTAGGTGAACAGGGACAGCAGGTGTATAGAGACTAACAGTGTACCTACTTACTGCTAGGTGAACAGAGACAGCAGTGTACGTAGACTAACAACAGGGTACCTACTTACTGCTAGGTGAATTGGGACAGCAGGTGTACGGAAACTAACAACAGAGTACCTACTTCTGCTAGGTGAACAGGGATAGCAGGTGTACGTAGGCTAACAACAGGGTACCTACTTACTGCTAGGTGAACAGGGACACTATGTGTACAGAGACTAGCAACAAGGCACCTACTTACTATTAGGTGAACAGGGACAGCAGGTGTACGTAGACTAACAACAGGGTACCTACTTACTGCTAGGTGAACAGGGACACCATGTGTACAGAGACCAGCTAGGTGAACAGGGACAGCAGGCGTATAGTGACTAACAACAGGGTACCTACTTCATGCTATGTGAACAGGGACAGCAGGTGTATAGTGACTAACAGCAGGGTACCCACTTACTCCTAGGTGAAAAGGGGCAGATAGCAGGTGTACATAAGCTTGCCCTTTTGTCTCGTCCCGCCGGGATACCGAACCCAGGTCCTTTCCGTTGCGAGATGAACAGTGTTCGATCCCATACGTATGTATAGAAATTTGCTCACTGTCTCTCTCTTCTGTGACGCGACAGACGCAGCTTCAAGAAGCGTCACGGAGACCACAGGAAGCAAGGGAGGAGGAGACCAGTGTCCAGCAGGTGGTCTCCAGACCACAGGAGACCTCAGCCGTCCAGAGGGACCATTCTGGGCCACACTGGAGGTCAGGGGTCAGTCTGAGGGTGAGTTGACGACCTTCATGTTGTCAGTGACCCTGTCAGTGAGATCAGTGACACTCAGTGAGATCAGTGACCCTGTCAGTGAGATCAGTGACCCTGTCAGTGAGATCAGTGACCCTGTCAGTGAGATCAGTGACCCTGTCAGTGAGATCAGTGACCCTGTCAGTGAGATCAGTGACCCTGTCAGTGAGATTAGTGACTCTGTCAGTGAGATCAGTGACCCTGTCAGTGAGATCAGTGACCCTGTCACAAGTGTGATCAAAGAGTTGATTATTATTATTATTATTATACTTCGGAAACACTAAACTCATATGGGTAGCACGACTTCCTCGGATCACGAGCCCTTCCCCCCGATGAGCCAGTGTGTGTGTGTGTGTGTGTGTGTGTGTGTGTGTATGTGTGTGTGTGTGTGCGTGTGTGTAGTTACTAGTTGTCAAAGGTCGTTAGACACTTGGCCTGTTTTCTGTGTGTATGTATGGGGTCGAGACTCAGCTCTTGGCCCTCCTATTTAAACCTCCGCTTCTGATCGGTAAATCTGATATCCGGTCACTGTTGCAGGTGGCGTCACCATCAGGTCTGCCCAACCTTGGCAACACTTGCTACATCAATGTTATTGTTCAGTGTCTCTTCAACATCAACAGCCTCAGAGATTACTGCATAAGAGACTCATACAGGTGAGTTACAGTCCTGGACTCATACAGGCGAGCTACAGTCCTGGACTCATACAGGTGAGTTACAGTCCTGGATTCATACAGGTGAGTTACAGTCCTGGACTCATACAGGTGAGCTACAGTCCTGGACTCATACACTTGAGTTACAGAACTGGACTCATACAGGTGAGCTACAGTCCTGGACTCACACAGGTGAGTTACAGTCCTGGACTCATACAGGAGAGTTACAGTCCTGGACTCATACAGGTGAGCTACAGTCCTGGACTCACACAGGTGAGTTACAGTCCTGGACTCATACAGGTGAGTTACAGAACACAGAGAGTAGTAGTCAACAGAGTAAAGTCCGAGGCAGGCACGGTGAAAAGCTCTGTTCCACAAGGCACAGTACTCGCTCCCATCTTGTTCCTCATCCTCATATCTGACATAGACAAGGATGTCAGCCACAGCACCGTGTCTTCCTTTGCAGATGACACCCGAATCTGCATGACAGTGTCTTCCATTGCAGACACTGCAACGCTCCAGGCGGACATCAACCAAATCTTTCAGTGGGCTGCAGAAAACAATATGAAGTTCAACGATGAGAAATTTCAATTACTCAGATATGGTAAACACGAGGAGATTAAATCTTCATCAGAGTACAAAACAAATTCTGGCCACAAAATAGAGCGAAACACCAACGTCAAAGACCTGGGAGTGATCATGTCGGAGGATCTCACCTTCAAGGACCATAACATTGTATCAATCGCATCTGCTAGAAAAAGACAGGATGGATAATGAGAACCTTCAAAACTAGGGAGGCCAAGCCCATGATGACACTCTTCAGGTCACTTGTTCTATCTAGGCTGGAATATTGTTGCACACTAACAGCACCTTTCAAGGCAGGTGAAATTGTTGACCTACAAAATGTACACAGAACCTTCACGGCGCGCATAACGGAGATAAAACACCTCAATTACTGGGAGCGCTTGAGGTTCCTAAACCTGTATTCCCTGGAACGCAGGCGGGAGAGATACATGATTATATACACCTGGAAAATCCTAGAGGGACTAGTACCGAACTTGCACACGAAAATCACTCACTACGAAAGCAAAAGACTTGGCAGACGATGCAACATCCCCCAATGAAAAACAGGGGTGTCACTAGCACGTTAAGAGACCATACAATAAGTGTCAGGGGCCCGAGACTGTTCAACTGCCTCCCAGCATACATAAGGGGGATTACCAACAGACCTCTGGCAGTCTTCAAGCTGGCACTGGACAAGAACCTAAAGTCGGTACCTGACCAGCCGGGCTGTGGCTCGTACGTTGGTTTGCGTGCAGCCAGCAGTAACAGCCTGATTGATCAGGCTCAGATCCACCAGGAGGCCTGGTCACAGACCGGGCCGCGGGGGCGTTGATCCCCGGAACTCTCTCCAGGTAAACTCCAGGTAAACAGTCCTGGACTCATACAGGTGAGTTACAGTCCTGGACTTATACAGGTGAACTACAGTCCTGGACTCACACAGGTGATCTACAGTCCTGGACTCATACAGGTGAGTTACAGTCCTGAACTCATACAGGTGAGCTACAGTCCTGGACTCATACAGGTGAACTACAATTATGGACTCACACAGGTGAGTTACAGTCCTGGACTCATACAGGTGAGCTACAGTCCTGGACTCATACAGGTGAGTTACAGTCCTGGACTCATACAGGTGAGTTACAGTCCTGGACTCATACAGGTGAGTTACAGTCCTGCACTCATACAGGTGAGTTACAGTCCTGGACTCATACAGGTGAGTTACAGTCTTGGACTCATACAGGTGAGTTACAGTCCTGGACTCATACAGGTGAGTTACAGTCCTGGACTCATACAGGTGAGTTACAGTCCTGGACTCATACAGGTGAGTTACAGTCCTGAACTCATACAGGTGAGCTACAGTCCTGGACTCATACAGGTGAGTTACAGTCCTGGACTCATACAGGTAAGCTACAGCCCTGGACTCATACAGGTGAGTTACAGTCCTTGACTCATACAGGTGAACTACAGTCCTGGACTCATACAGGCGAGCTACAGTCCTAGACTCATACAGGTGAGTTACAGTCCTGGACTCATACAGGTGAGTTACAGTCCTGGACTCATACAGGTGAGTTACAGTCCTGGACTCATACAGGTGAGTTACAGTCCTGGATTCATACAGGTGAGTTACAGTCCTGGACTCATACAGGCGAACTACAGTCCTGGACTCATACAGGCGAACTACAGTTCTGGACTCATACAGGCGAACTACAGTCCTGGACTCATACAGGTGAACTACAGTCCTGGACTCATACAGGTGAGCTACAGTCCTGGACTCATACAGGTGAACTACAGTCCTGGACTCATACAGGTGAGCTACAGCCCTGGACTCATACAGGTGAGTTACAGTCCTGGACTCATACAGGTGAGCTACAGTCCTGGACTCATACAGGTGAACTACAGTAGTGGACTCGTACAGGTGAGCTACAGTCCTGGACTCATACAGGCGAGCTACAGTCCTGGACTCATACAGGTGAGCTACAGCCCTGGACTCATACAGGTGAGTTACAGTCCTGGACTCATACAGGTGAGCTACAGTCCTGGACTCATACAGGTGAACTACAGTAGTGGACTCGTACAGGTGAGCTACAGTCCTGGACTCATACAGGTGAGCTAGAGTCCTGGACTCATACAGGTGAGTTACAGTCCTGGACTCATACAGGTGAATTACAGTCCTGGACTCATACAGGTGAGCTACAGTCCTGGATTCATAAAGGTGACCTACAGTCCTGGACTCACAGGTGAGCTACAGTCCTGGACTCATACAGGTGAGCTACAGTCCTGGACTCATACAGGTGAACTACAGTCCTGGACTCATACAGGTGAACTACAGTCCTGGACTCATACAGGTGAACTACAGTCCTGGACTCATACAGGTGAACTACAGTCCTGGACTCATACAGGTGAACTACAATCCTGGACTCATACAGGTGAGTTACAGTCCTGGACTCATACAGGTGAGTTACAGTCCTGGACTCATACAGGTGGACTACAGTCCTGGACTCATACAGGTGAGCTACAGTCCTGGACTCATACAGGTGAACTACAGTCCTGGACTCATACAGGTGAACTACAGTCCTGGACTCATACAGGTGAACTACAGTCCTGGACTCATACAGGTGAACTACAGTCCTGGACTCATACAGGTGAACTACAATCCTGGACTCATACAGGTGAGTTACAGTCCTGGACTCATACAGGTGAGTTACAGTCCTGTACTCATACAGGTGAGTTACAGTCCTGGACTCATACAGGTGAGCTACAGTCCTGGACTCATACAGGTGAACTACAGTCCTGGACTCATACAGGTGAGCTACAGCCCTGGACTCATACAGGTGAGTTACAGTCCTGGACTCATACAGGTGAGCTACAGTCCTGGACTCATACAGGTGAACTACAGTAGTGGACTCGTACAGGTGAGCTACAGTCCTGGACTCATACAGGCGAGCTACAGTCCTGGACTCATACAGGTGAGCTACAGCCCTGGACTCATACAGGTGAGTTACAGTCCTGGACTCATACAGGTGAGCTACAGTCCTAGACTCATACAGGTGAACTACAGTAGTGGACCCGTACAGGTGAGCTACAGTCCTGGACTCATACAGGTGAGCTAGAGTCCTGGACTCATACAGGTGAGTTACAGTCCTGGACTCATACAGGTGAACTACAGTCCTGGACTCATACAGGTGAGCTACAGTCCTGGATTCATAAAGGTGATCTACAGTCCTGGACTCACAGGTGAGCTACAGTCCTGGACTCATACAGGTGAGCTAGAGTCCTGGACTCATACAGGTGAACTACAGTCCTGGACTCATACAGGTGAACTACAGTCCTGGACTCATACAGGTGAACTACAGTCCTGGACTCATACAGGTGAACTACAGTCCTGGACTCATACAGGTGAGCTACAGTCCTGGACTCATACAGGTGAACTACAGTCCTGGACTCATACAGGTGAACTACAGTCCTGGACTCATACAGGTGAACTACAATCCTGGACTCATACAGGTGAGTTACAGTCCTGGACTCATACAGGTGAGTTACAGTCCTGTACTCATACAGGTGAGTTACAGTCCTGGACTCATACAGGTGAACTACAGTCCTGGACTCATACAGGTGAGCTACAGTCTTGGACTCATACAAGTGAACTACAGTCCTGGACTCATACAGGTGAGCTACAGTCCTGGACTCATACAGGTGAGCTACAGTCTTGGACTCATACAAGTGAACTACAGTCCTGGACTCATACAGGTGAACTACAGTCCTGGACTCATACAGGTGAACTACAGTCCTGGACTCATACAGGTGAGGTGATATTTAATTACAGAACATCTGTCAGGACAGACCCTGGAATATGTAAATAAAGCTCCATACATTCCTTTATTACCCACAATGATCGTCCCACACACACTGGACATCTCTTTTACCCACACTGATCGTCCCACACACACTTGACATCTCTTTTTCCCACAATGATCGTCCCACACACACTGGACATCTCTATTACCCACGGTGATCGTCCCACACACACTGGACATCTCTTTTACCCACAATGATCGTCCCACACACACTGTACATCTGTGTTACCCACAATGATAGTCCCACATACACTGGACATCTCTGTTCCTCACATTGATCGTCCCACAGACACTGGACATCTCTATTACCCACAGTGATCGTCCCACACACACTGGACATCTCTATTACCCACAGTGATCGTCCCACACACACTGGACATCTCTATTACCCACAGTGATCGTCCCACACACACTGGACATCTCTGTTACCCACAGCGATCGCCCCACACACACTGGACATCTCTTTTACCCACAGTGATCGTCCCACACACACTGGACATCTCTGTTACCCACAATGATCGTCCAACACACACTGGACATATCTTTTACCCACAGTGATCGTCCCACACACACTGGACATCTCTGTTACCCACAATGATCGTCCCACACACACTGCAGATCTCTGTTACCCACAATGATCGTACCACACACACTGGACATCTTTGTTACCCACAGTGATCGTCCCACACACACTGGACATCTCTTTTACCCACAGTGATCGTCCCACACACACTGGACATCTATGTTGCCCACAATGATCGTCCCACACACACTGTACATCTCTATTACCCACAATGATCGTCCCACATACACTGGACATCTCTGTTACTCACAGTGATCGTCCCACAGACACTGGACATCTCTATTACCCACAGTGATCGTCCCACACACACTGGACATCTCTATTACCCACAGTGATCGTCCCACACACACTGGACATCTCTATTACCCACAGTGATCGTCCCACACACACTGGACATATCTGTTACCCACAATGATCGTCCCACTCACACACTGGACATCTCTATTATCCACAGTGATCGTCCCACACGCACTGAACATCTCTGTTACCCACAATGATCGTACCACACACACTGGACATCTCTATTACCCACAATGATCGTCCCATACACACTGGACATCTCTATTACCCACAATGATCGTCCCACACACACTGGAAATCTCTGTTACCCACAATGATCGTCCCACACACACTGGACATCTCTATTACCCACAATGATCGTCCCACACACACTGGAAATCTCTGTTACCCACAGCGATCGTCCCACACACACTGGACATCTCTGTTACCCACAGTGATCGTCCCACACACACTGGACATCTCTGTTACGCACAATGATTGTCCCACACACACTGGAGATCTCTGTTACGCACAATGATCGTCCCACACACACTGGAGATCTCTGTTACCCACAATGACCGTCCCACACACACTGGAGATCTCTGTTACCCACAGTGATCGTCCCACACACACTGGACATCTCTTTTACCCACAGTGATCGTCCCACACACACTGGACATCTCTGTTACCCACAATGATCGTCCCACACACACTGGACATCTCTTTTACCCACAGTGATCGTCCCACACACACTGGACATCTCTATTACCCACAATGATCGTCCCACACACACTGGACATCTCTTTTACCCACAGTGATCGTCCCACACACACTATACATCTCTGTTGCCCACAATGAACGTCCCACACACACTGGACATCTCTTTTACCCACAGTGACCGTCCCACACACACTGGACATGTCTGTTACCCACAATGATCGTCCCACACACACACTGGACATCTCTGTTACCCACAGTGATCGTCCCACACACACTGGACATCTCTTTTACCCACAGTGATCGTCCCCCACACACTGGACATCTCTGTTACCCACAATGATCGTCCCACACACACTGGACATCTCTTTTACCCACAGTGATCGTCCCACACACACTGGACATCTCTATTACCCACAATGATCGTCCCACACACACTGGACATCTCTTTTACCCACAGTGATCGTCCCACACACACTATACATCTCTGTTACCCACAATGAACGTCCCACACACACTGGACATCTCTTTTACCCACAGTGACCGTCCCACACACACTGGACATGTCTGTTACCCACAATGATCGTCCCACACACACACTGGACATCTCTGTTACCCACAGTGATCGTCACACACACACTGGACATATGTGTTACCCACAATGATCGTCCCACTCACACACTGGACATCTGTATTATCCACAGTGATCGTCCCACACGCACTGAACCTCTCTGTTACCCACAATGATCGTCCCACACACACTGGACATCTCTGTTACCCACAATGATCGTCCCATACACACTGGACATCTCTATTACCCACAATGATCGTCCCACACACACTGGAGATCTCTGTTACCCACAATGATCGTACCACACTCACTGGACATCTTTGTTACCCACAGTGATCGTCCCACACACACTGGATATCTCTTTTACCCACAGTGATCGTCCCACACACACTGGACATCTCTGTTGCCCACAATGATCGTCCCACACACACTGTACATCTCTATTACCCACAATGATCGTCCCACATACACTGGACATCTCTGTTACTCACAGTGATCGTCCCACAGACACTGGACATCTCTATTACCCACAGTGATCGTCCCACACACACTGGACATCTCTATTACCCACAGTGATCGTCCCACACACACTGGACATCTCTATTACCCACAGTGATCGTCCCACACGCACTGGACATCTCTGTTACCCACAGCGATCGTCCCACACACACTGGACATCTCTGTTACGCACAGTGATCGTCCCACACACACTGGAGATCTCTGTTACGCACAATGATCGTCCCACACACACTGGAGATTTCTGTTACCCACAATGACCGTCCCACACACACTGGAGATGTCTGTTACCCACAGTGATCGTCCCACACACACTGGACATCTCTTTTACCCACAGTGATCGTCCCACACACACTGGACATCTCTGTTACCCACAATGATCGTCCCACACACACTGGACATCTCTTTTACCCACAGTGATCGTCCCACACACACTGGACATCTCTATTACCCAAAATGATGGTCCCACACACACTGGACATCTCTGTTACCCACAATGATCGTACCACACACACTGGACATCTCTGTTACCCACAGTGATCGTCCCACACACACTGGACATCTCTTTTACCCACAGTGACCGTCCCACACACACTGGACATCTCTGTTACCCACAGTGATCGTCCCACACACACTGGACATATCTGTTACCCACAATGATCGTCCCACACACACACTGGACATCTCTGTTACCCACAGTGATCGTCCCACACACACTGGACATATCTGTTACCCACAATGATCGTCCCACTCACACACTGGACATCTCTATTATCCACAGTGATCGTCCCACACGCACTGAACATCTCTGTTACCCACAATGATCGTACCACACACACTGGACATCTCTATTACCCACAATGATCGTCCCATACACACTGGACATCTCTATTACCCACAATGATCGTCCCACACACACTGGAAATCTCTGTTACCCACAATGATCGTCCCAGACACACACTGAACATCTCTATTGCCCACAGTGATCGTCCCACACACACTGGACATCTGTTACCCACAATGATCGTCCCACACACACACACTGGACATCTCTATTACCCACAGTGATCGTCCCACACATACTGGAAATCTCTGTTACCCAAAATGATCGTCCCAGACACACACTGAACATCTCTATTGCCCACAGTGATCGTCCCACACACACTGGACATCTGTTACCCACAATGATCGTCCCACACACACACACTGGACATCTCTATTACCCACAGTGATCGTCCCACACACACTGGACATCTCTGTTACCCTCAATGATCGTCCCACACACACTGGACATCTTTTTTTACCCACAGTGATCGTCCCACATACACTGGTCATCTCTGTTACCCACAATGATCGTCCCACACACACTGGACATCTCTGTTACCCACAGTGATCGTCCCACACACACTGGACATCTCTGTTACCCACAATGATCGTCCCACAGACACTGGACATCTCTGATACCCACAATGATCGTCCCACACACTAGACATCTCTGTTACCCACAATGATCGTCCCACAGACACTGGACATCTCTGTTACCCACAATGATCGTCCCACACACACTGGACAACTCTGTTACCCACAATGATGGTCCCACACACACTGGACATCTCTGTTACCCACAATGATCGTCCCACAGACACTGGACATCTCTGTTACCCACAATGATCGTCCCACAGACACTGGACATCTCTGTTACCCACAATGATCGTCCCACACACACTGGACATCTCTGTTACCCAAAATGATCGTCCCACACACACTGGACATCTCTGTCACCCACAATGATCGTCCCACAGACACTGGACATCTCTGTTACCCACAATGATCGTCCCACACACACTGGATATCTATGTTGCCCACAATGATCGTCCCACACACACTGGACATCTCTGCTACCCACAATGATCGTCCCACACACACTGGACATCTCTGCTACCCACAATGATCGTCCCACACACACTGGACATCTCTGTTACCCACAATGATCGTCGCACACACACTGGACATCTGTTACCCACAATGATCGTCCCACACACACTGGACATGTATGTTGCCCACAATGATCGCCCCACAGACACTGGACATCTCTGTTACCCACAGTGATCGTCCCACACACACTGGACATCTCTGTTACCCACAATGATCGTCCCACACACACTGGACATCTCTGTTCCCCACAATGATCGTCCCACAGACACTGTACATCTCTGTTACCCACAATGATCGTCCCACAGACACTGGACATCTCTTTTACCCACAGTGATCGTCCCACACACACTGGACATCTCTGTTACCCACAATGATCGTCCCACAGACACTGGACATCTCTGTTCCCCACAATGATCGTCCCACACACACTGGACATCTCTGTTACCAACAATGATCGTCCCACACACACTGGACATCTCTGTTACCCACAATGATCGTCCTACAGACACTGGACATCTCTGTTACCCACAATGATCGTCCCACACACACTGGACATCTCTTTTACCCACAGTGATCGTCCCACACACACTGGACATCTCTGTTACCCACAATGATCGTCCCACAGACACTGGACATCTCTGTTACCCACAATGATCGTCCCACACACACTGGACATCTCTGTTACCAACAATGATCGTCCCACACACACTGGACATCTCTGTTACCCACAATCATCGTCCTACAGACACTGGACATCTCTGTTACCCACAATGATCGTCCCACACACACTGGACATCTCTGTTACCCACAATGATCGTCCCACACACACTGGACATCTCTGTTGCCCACAATGATCTCCCCACAGACACTAGACATCTCTGTTACCCACAATGATCGTCCCACACACACTGGACATCTCTGTTACCCACAATGATCGTCCCACACACACTGGACATCTCTGTTCCCCACAATGATCGTCCCACACACACTGGACATCTCTGTTACCCACAATGATCGTCCCACACACACTGGACATCTATGTTGCCCACATTGATCGCCCCACAGACACTGGACATCTCTGTTACCCACAGTGATCGTCCCACACACACTGGACATCTCTGTTACCCACAATGATCGTCCCACACACACTGGACATCTCTGTTCCCCACAATGATCGTCCCACAGACACTGGACATCTCTGTTACCCACAATGATCGTCCCACAGACACTGGACATCTCTGTTACCCACAGTGATCGTCCCACACACACTGGACATCTCTGTTGCCCACAATGATCGTCCCACACACACTCGACATCTCTGTTACCCACAATGATCGTCCCACACACACACACTGGACATCTCTATTACAAACAAAATACAGCCGCCTCCTTTATTATCTTAATTAAGTACCTCATAGTGGGTGCCGGAGATAAGGTGCAGACTGTAGCAGAGCTCTGTTTAACGCACTTCGACGTCTTCAGAGCTGTAACCCATTATGACGTCCCCAGAGCTCTGTTTAACCGTGGACCAGGTTGGTAAATCTCTCGCTTCACACAGCTAGGATCCTGGCTCGATTCCCGGCAGTGTAGAAACATTGGACGTGCTTCCTTACACCGGTTATCTATGTTCACCCATCAGTAAAATAGTTACCAGGGTATTAGTCGACTGGTGTGGGTCATATACTGGGGACATAACTGACCTAATTTGCTCGAAATGCTCAGCATAACAAGCGGCTTTCTATATATGTAGTAGTATTTCACTGATGTCAGTTATGGCCTGTATACCTTGTACATGTACTTGTAATAAATAATGATATTATTATTACTATTACTATGACGTCTTCAAGCTCTAATCCACTATGATGTCCCTAAAACTCCGTTTAACCCAGTTTGACATCCCCAGAAGTCTAACCCATTTTGACGTTGTCAGAGCTCTAAGCAAATGTGACGTACCCAAAGCTTTAAGCAGTTGTAATGTTAACAGAGCTTTAATCGATTGTGACATCCCCAGGAGAGACATCAACCAGAGCAGCGAGCAGAGGGGAGAGGTTGTCTCTGCTGTGGCTCAGCTCTTCAAGGCTCTGCACTCAGGCCTTGAGAAGGACGTGAAAGATAAAGTACAGCTTTTAAAGGTAAGAACTCACACTACAGCCTTATTTTTTTTTATTATCACACTGGCCGATTCCCACCAAGGCAGGGTGGCCCGAAAAAGAAAAACTTTCACCATCATTCACTCCATCACTGTCTTGCCAGAAGGGTGCTTTACACTACAGTTTTTAAACTGCAACATTAACACCCCTCCTTCAGAGTGCAGGCACTGTACTTCCCATCTCCAGGACTCAAGTCCGGCCTGCCGGTTTCCCTGAATCCCTTCATAAATGTTACTTTGCTCACACTCCAACAGCACGTCAAGTATTAAAAACCATTTGTCTCCCTTCACTCCTATCAAACACGCTCACGCATGCCTGCTGGAAGTCCAAGCCCCTCGCACACAAAACCTCCTTTATCCCCTCCCTCCAACCTTTCCTAGGCCGACCCCTACCCCACCTTCCTTCCACTACAGACTGATACACTCTTGAAGTCACTCTTTTTCGCTCCATTCTCTCTACTTGTCCGAACCACCTCAACAACCCTTCCTCAGCCCTCTGGACAACAGTTTTGGTAATCCCGCACCTCCTCCTAACTTCCAAACAACGAATTCTCTGCATTATATTCACACCACACATTGCCCTCAGACATGACATCTCCACTGCCTCCAGCCTTCTCCTCGCTGCAACATTCATCACCCATGCTTCACACCCATATAAGAGCGTTGGTAAAACTATACTCTCATACATTCCCCTCTTTGCCTCCAAGGACAAAGTTCTTTGTCTCTACAGACTCCTAAGTGCACCACTCACCCTTTTCCCCTCATCAATTCTATGATTCACCTCATCTTTCATAGACCCATCCGCTGACACGTCCACTCCCAAATATCTGAATACGTTCACCTCCTCCATACTCTCTCCCTCCAATCTGATATTCAATCTTTCATCACCTAATCTTTTTGTTATCCTCATAACCTTACTCTTTCCTGTATTCACCTTTAATTTTCTTCTTTTGCACACCCTACCAAATTCATCCACTAATCTCTGCAACTTCTCTTCAGAATCTCCCAAGAGCACAAAACTTTTTCTTATTTTCAACAAAATTTGTTGATAACATCTCACCCATTCTCTCATTTGCTCTCTTTTTACATTGCTTCACCACTCTATTAACCTCTCTCTTTTTCTCCATATACTCTTCCCTCCTTGCATCACTTCTACTTTGTAAAAACTTCTCATATGCTAACTTTTTCTCCCTTACTACTTACGTTTATATACGTCGTGACACCTGAGGGTCTTGTGTACATGTACGTCGTGACCCCTCAGGGTCTTGTGTACATGTACGTCGTGACACCTCAGGGTCTTGTATACATGTACGTCGTGACACCTCAGGGTCTTGTATACATGTACGTCATGACACCTGAGGGATCTTGTGTTCATATACGTGACACCTGAGGGGTCTTACGTACATGTACGTCGTGACACCTGAGGGATCTTGTGTTCATATATGTTGTGACACCTGAGGGGTCTTACGTACATGTACGTCGTGACACCTGAAGGTCTTGCAAACATGTACATTAAAACCCTGAGGGTCTTGATTATATACCCGTGAATTTTCCATCTAGTAACCTCAACTGGATAAAAGAAAATATTTGTGAAAGTTATTTCTCTACAGTTACAAAAATTTTCTTTAAAACATTCATAATTCATTGTGATTACTTAATATTCACCATTTGATCCTCCGTAGCATGTTATTGGTGCCCACGGTGACCAGTACCGCGGGACACAACACCGGGACGCCCACGACCTGCTCGCTGACCTCCTCAGATGGCTGCACAACGACCTGGTGAATGTGAGTCCTGTGTTGTTTACCTGGAGAGAGTTGGAACAGGGCCTGATCAACCAGGCTGTTACTGTTGGCTGTACGCAATCCAACGTACGAGCCACAGCCCGGCTGGTCAGGTACCGACTTTAGGTGCACACGTTGTAATGTAAGGTCGTCACTGCCGTAATGTAAGGCTAGGTTAGGTTGGGTGAGGTTCGTCAGGAAACAGAGCGAGTGTTTCCTGACGCGGGTCTTAGTCATTTGATGACCCGCAGCTGGAGCTTTTGGTCATGTGACCGAGGCTTTCTGCAGGATATCGCTTAACACTTTTTGAAATTAGTGGTTATGACTGTAACCATTAGTACTGAGTAATAATGTAAGGCTGCCTGACACATACTGCGACTCCTGAGGGGTCCTCCAAGATTTACCACATTAACATGGGCTAGTCTTTACTCGGTGTCCCGTCTCCTTGCTTCTTACACAAACTTGACTCTCTTGCTCGTACTGGGATTGAATTCAAGCTGCCTCTTAGCTGACCACTCTTGCAGTTTGTCCAGATCTGTTTGGGGCCTTTCCCTGTCCCCATCTGTTTTTTTTTTTTACATCAGCAAACAGGGATACAGATAATTCAATCCCATATTATATGTCATTCGCATAAACGAGAAACAATACTGGTTCTAATGCCAATCCTTGCGGAATCCTGCTTCTTACTCTTCGTCATTCTGACATCTCTTCCCTGACAATAACTCTTATCTTCCGACCTCTGAGGTACTCTCTGACACACCTGATTGCATTCCCTCTTATTCCTGCCTCCACCTGAAGTGTTTACTCCAGTCATTTTTCAGTTACATATATATATATATATATATATATATATATATATATATATATATATATATATATATATATATATATATATATATATATATATATATATATATATATATATATATATATATATATATATATATATATATATATATATATATATATATATATATATATATATATATATATATATATATCGTGATTTCTCACATTATCAAGGAGTTGTAAAAATAAAAGATCAGCAGAAAGGCATATAAGGATGAGACTACACCTCGTGGTCAACATGGAACACCTGATAATTTATGATGATGCCAGAGAAGTGGTAAAGGACTTGTCAGACACAATTTATATTATACCCAAACTTTAATATTTTAACTTGTCGAATATATCTTAAATTCTTCCCAAATTTTATTAATTATCAATGAATCTAGTTTGTATAAACTATTTTTTTTATGAAGCTAGATTTTATTATATTTCTCTCAGCCATGGACTTGCCTGATACAACTTTCTTGGCCTTTTGAAAAAAAAAAATTGGATGATTAAAATCTCACATGAATAATGGAGCATCAGACTTGTCCAGTTCTAATGCTATATTTATGTTGTTGTAATCTTAGTTCAAGACTTTTCCCAGTTTGATTGTGATAAACTTATCATTTTTTTTTTTTTTACATGGAATCTTGTTGACACAGACGTCACCATTTTTGGGGGAATTTTTAATCAAAACTTTTTTTACTGTATCAGGATTTTTGAATAAAACTTTGATTTTAAAATTCTTAAGCAGAGAAGATGTATATTTAGTTGAATAAGATTGTTTGTCCTTTTTAAATTGTAAAAAAAAGTATTTCTAGCAATTTGTAAAAGATTTATTAAATGTTTTGGGTAATTTAGATCATTAGCTATTTCATTAATCTTCAAGATTTCTTCATGTATTGATTATAATAATAATAATTGGCTTAAATAGCAACGCTCATCTTGCCATATAGGACAAGTGAAAATTTGTGTATGCAATAATTTCGCAAAAATCATGAACTCTGAACTGCAAATACGCAAAGAATAACTCTGTTACCTTGACACAGAACTCTAACAGACTGGTACAACAAGACTGGCCATCTGGGAACCCGTGCTGGCCATCGTTTATCAAACCTCTGAAAGTGCTTTACCACTCTCATAATCTTCTCCAATACTTTACATGGTATACATGTCTGTGATACTGATCTGTAGCTCAGCGCTTGCTCTCTCTCTCTCTCTCTCTCTCTCTCTCTCTCTCTCTCTCTCTCTCTCCTCATAAATATAAAGATTGCATTTGCTGTCTTCCAGATCTGTCGTATATCCATTGACTTGTTGTAGGTCTGAGTGTGTATGTGTGTGTGTATGTGTGTGTGTGTGTGTGTGTGTGTGTGTGTGTGTGTGTGTGTGTGTGTGTGTGGGTGGGTGTGTGTGTGTGTGTACGCACCTAATTGTACTCACGTAATTGTGGTTGCTGGGGTCGATTCATAGCTCCTGGCACTGCCTCTTCACTGGTCGCTACTAGGTTCACTCTGTCCCTGCTCCATGAGCTTTGTCGTATCGTGTGTGTGTTTGTTTGCTTGCTTCCGTGCTTGCACACACGCAAATTAGAAATTCCCTTAAGGACACTGCAAAGTTAGTTCTTACTTACCACCTTGAGTTATTCTCTGGCATAGAGGGAGCCACAGCGTTATCCTGGGTCAAAGATAACATTGTGGGAAGTGTGATAACCTAAGATTCACCTTTTGACTCAAAATGGGGGGAACCTTTGATTGACCTCCCCCCCCCCAGATTGAAATTCTGGCCTAAGTGCTTCATATTTCACCAAGTCTGTTACACACAAATATTGACCTTAAAGACATGGGGAAAAAAATTGTGCTTTTTTTTACCATTTGGTCATTATACGCGAATTTAATATAACCAGTTCACCACCACAGCCTTACATTTCCTTCTCTTGTATGCTGCGCGTCCTGCTGCATCCTGCACCTGCGCCTGCGCAGGCTGCTGGGTCTTCCCTCGTCTCACGTCGCCTGCGGGGAGAGAACAATGTGGTCACCGTCTGTGAGAGGTGCGGGAAGGAGGTGTCACGGGCCACAGACATCTTCACTATACTAAGTCTTCCCGTCGCCCCCAGCAGGATGTGCTCACTCCAGGTAAATCCTCACGTCGTAGTGTTTCCAGCTCTGCTGGAAGGAAACCTCTGAAGTTGTCCTCAGTACACCCAGTCTTTGTGATCCTCTCTCAGTACACTCTGCCTCTCTGATCCTCTCTCTCTCTCTCTCTATCCAGGACCTGATTAGGACATTCTACCGACGCCAGAAAGTGGACAGGGAGTGTTCACAGTGTAGACGACTCAACACCTGCCACAGAGACAAGTTCATCACTCTACTCCCACCTGTCCTCATTATACACCTCAGGAGGTAGGAAGCAAAACATACAGGTCTAAGAAACTATAGTTTGAAGCCGACCCGAGAAGGCATTCTCCAGTAACCGCGAGGATTTCAAATATTCCAAACGTGAATGAGACACAGATGTCTCATTCATCAGTTTGTCGGTTTTGCAAATTATTTATTCACATTCCAAACTTGGTTACTTTAGGTGTGAAATTCACAATAGCGAGGCTTGGAATAATGTTAAACTAGCCTTCGTATCTGGTGTTGAAATTCAGACGGGGTTTTCGGCTTGTCCTGGTAGAGCATGAAGCAGCAAGTATCTTGATGGTAGTCTAGTACGGGCTGAAACGTTGTTTTGAGTTCAATATGTTGACTAATATGTGAAGAATGACCTTCTTTTGTTTATAATTGACGATGCATTTACACTTGTATATAATGAGTGTTTACGTTGGTTGAGAACTGATAGTGTGTAAGTTGGTAAACACGAGAGAGAGAGAGAAAAAAAAAGAGAGCTAATGTAGGTAACAGCTCTAGGCTTGTAAATAAAGTGAGAAACCCTAACCCTAACCTTGTAATACCCTGTGTAAAAAGAGAGAGAGTTGCCAGTAGTGATAATAAGGCAGGATGAGGTGTATCTTCTTAAATCACTGGACCAAGAAAAGGCTGTGGGCTCCGATAAAGTAAGCCCAAGATTGTTGAGTAGCTGTGCAGACCAGCTAGCAGTACCTCTAACTTGCATTTGTCAGCACTGCCTAGCACAGTGTAAATGACCTATTCTGTGGAAAGAGGCAAATGTAGTCCCCGTTCACAAAAAAAGAACACAGCTGAAATCAGCAATTACAGACCAGTGTAAATCTGGCAAGATTCTTGAAACAATAATCTCACGGTAGATGACAGAGTTTTTCGACTACCACTCACTTTGTGACCGTCAATGAGGTCACACCTATCCAACACAATTGTCCTCATAGATTTGTTAAGTTATACCATGAATTAAGGAAAGATCCTGGACCTCACCTTACGAAAGCTGACAAAGCAAATGCGATAGTAATTATGAACAAGGTAGATTATAGTGGAAAAATGAACATGTTATTAGAAAACAGGGGAAGTGACGTGGCCCTTTAATTAGAGAAAGAGAGAGAGAGAGAGAGAGAGAGAGAGAGAGAGAGAGACTAAGAGCACCATGACCTGGCAGGTACAGCAGCGCTGACGAGAGGGAGAGAAGAACCTGGGTCACCTTCCCTGCTGACGGTCTCTCTCTGCAGGACCACACACACGCCAACTACCACAGGTAGGTTTGATCAGAGGAACCAACAGAGTACCTGCTGTCGCTGCTCTCCCTCACGCCCCATCCTAGGATCAAATCTTATTTCCGTACATTCCCAAGTATGGCCCACACAGATTTATCGCTTCCTTTTATTATTATTATTATTATTATCATTGCTGTTATTATTATTATTGCTATTATTATTGCTGCTATTGTAATTTTATTGTTATTATTGTTGCTATAATTATTATTGTTATTATTATTAGTATTATTGCTGTTATTATTATCATTGCTATTATTTTTATTGTTACTGTTCCCATTATTATTATAAGTATTATTATTATTATTATTATTAGTAGTAGTAGTAGTAGTAGTATTACTATATACAATGACCATACTCGTACAGTCCAACATACGAGTTGTTTGCCGTGGTGAACCACGAGGGCCCCATCAGCAGTGGTCACTACACCACCTTCTGCAGGAACCAGCACGGCAAGACCTGGCGTCTCTACGACGACCTCCGTGTGAGCGAGACCGACCTCGAGACCGTCCTCGAGGAGAGCCAAGCACAGATACTCTTTTACACTGAGATGAAGCAGAGCGTCAGGATATAACATGGGAGTCTGTGCAGTGTGAAGTCAGGATGTAACATGGGAGTTTGTGCAGTGTGAAGTCAGGATGTAACATGGGAGTCTGTGCAGTGTGAAGTCAGGATGTAACATGGGAGTCTGTGCAGTGTGAAGTCAGGATATAACATGGGAGTCTGTGCAGTGTGAAGTCAGGATGTAACATGGAAGTCTGTGCAGTGTGAAGTCAGGATGTAACATGGGAGTCTGTGCAGTGTGAAGTCAGGATGTAACATGGGAGTCTGTGCAGTGTGAAGTCAGGATGTAACATGGGAGTCTGTGCAGTGTGAAGTCAGGATGTAACATGGGAGTCTGTGCAGTGTGAAGTCAGGATATGGTATGGTGGTGTGCGTAGTGTGAGACCAGGGTCGGTAGGGGAGGTAGACAATATGGGGGACTGCCTGTGTCTTCCCCGCTCTCACACACACATACACACACACACATCGTGCAAAATTTTTTTAGTAGCACAGTGTTTACACTTTCATTTTTCTCTCTGGGATGTACCATGCATTGTCTATAGTGGTGTGTTATGTATAGTAGTGTGTTGTGTATAGTGTCGTTTGGTATACAGTGATGTGTTGTATAGTGGACCCCAATTGAATTAAGTCACTATACATATGCTGCTAGGTATGATAATTGTATTTATGTGTACCTGTACCTGAATAAACTTGCTTATAAGGGAGAGTGGACAACTCTGACAAGGTCAGCTAGGACTCCCTCTGTTTGTCACCTTCCACGAGGCCGTGAGACTGCCAGCCACATTTGGGTCTACGCTGTCCTCCACTATGAATCACCATGGAATGTGCCTTCACCCACATGGGTCATTACCCGTCCAGCTTAAGTTTACCGGACAGATTGAGGGATGGCAGAGGATGTTGCAACTAGCCAGCCACAAAGCCAGGGAAACAGTGCATCTAACAATGAGAGAAGAGGCACATGTCAGGTGTCTCTGGAGCATATCGGACCCTCGGTAGGAGTGGCCTTATCCGTGTGAACAATGGGTGTGCTGGGTCGCATATGCTTCCTGCAGAGAGCACTCCACAGCCTCCACAGGCAGGGGAGAACTCCAGTGGCAACGTCTTCAGTTGCGATGATCTGATGGCATTCAAAGCCAGTGCTGACAGTACTCTATCTCATATTTTTATAGCTGCTCGCCCTTTGCTGCAGGGAAATTCACTGACCTTCTAAAGCAGGTAAATGGAGGGTCCACTGACTTAGAAGCCCGAGGCACAATTAAGATTTTAACTTGCCTTATGT
The DNA here is from genome assembly GCF_038502225.1 of Cherax quadricarinatus. Lineage (NCBI taxonomy): Eukaryota > Metazoa > Arthropoda > Malacostraca > Decapoda > Parastacidae > Cherax > Cherax quadricarinatus. The sequence goes on from NC_091296.1 coordinate 13,944,759, forward strand.
ATCTTAAATTTTTCTCGACCATGGACCTGCTTGATTAACTTCCTCAGCCTCTTGAAAATCAATTGGATGGTTAAAATCTCTCACATAAATAAACAGAGCATTAGCCACTTGACCAGCTCTAATACTATATTTATATTGTTGTAATCTTAGTTCAGACTTTTCCCAGTTTGACCGTAATAAACTTGATCACATTTTTTACAAGGAATGTTGTAGACACCCTTCAGTATTTTTGAGGGATTTTTTTTATCAATTTTTTTACTGTATCAAGATTTTTAAATACCACTCTGATATAAAAATTCTTAAGGAGAGAAGGTATATCAAGAATTAAGAATTTTAATATCAAAGTTGTATTTAAAACCTTGGTAAGTCTTGTGTACCATATTAAGTAATAAAATATACCTATTTAAAAAAAAGGAATGGATGGTAAGGGAAATGAAATACTTGAATGGCTTCAGGAAGAAATCCAAATATTTTCCCAAAATTGCCCAAATAGATGTTTTGGCGTTTTTGGATAGTTTTACTGCTAAAGGCCTTGGATGGCTTGTTGTTGAGGGAACGATGAACAGTGACAAATAAAAGGAAATTTCGGCAACTCATTTGCTTCCCATTGTTGATAAGGACTTTCCTGGTGGAGAAGACATTTTCCAGCAGAATCTTGCTCCATGCCACACTTCCTTCTAGAAAAATGCTGACATTCTTCGAAGAGTGGGGCTAAGTGTTCTAAATTTGACTGGAAACTCTCCTGACCTCAACTCAACTGAGAATCTATGGGCAATAACTCAACACAGGATAGCAAAACAGAACTGTTCGTCTGTGGAGAAGCTAATTACTGCTGTTATTAGGACCTGGTACCACCACGAAGAACTTTCCCAACTGTGTTAAATTTGGGTGGATTCTATGCCGCAGCGTGTAGCAGTGATTATAAAAGTAAAGAATAGTCATCTTTCTTATTAAATTCATTATCTGCCATATAATTGCCTTGTAATTTCTCAAATAAACATTAATTTTCCAAATGTCTTATTTCATCACTGTCCCACTAAATATGCACACTACTGTACTTTAAGTTTTAAGTTTGTTTATGAATGATATCAAGTTTAAGTGTGTTTGAACTATCTATGTATCACGTATACAAAGTTTAAATATACATATATATCGAGACATGTATCCCAATATGCTGAGGATTTTCTTTAATCCTTATTTTAGGGATTAAAGTGTTGGTGGTGAAGAGAATTCAGCCTTAATCTGTTTAGTCAATATTTACTATCACTAGTAATAGGAGTCGCAGACATAATTGGACTGACTGCAGAAAAAGCATAACATCCAGCCATATTCTTAAAATTATTATCCACTTAGAATTACTTCTTCTTCTTGATTCGCCAGTATTCTCCAGGCTCGGGCCTTTTCCAAGCGGTGGCCCGGCCTCGGCTCTCTGTCTAGAGTGTCTGAGACCTAAGTCTCCCGTGGGAGAAGGCACAAGTACCCCCTCATCTTCGGGACAAACTGTCCCCAGGCCTAGCCACATTCCCCGCCCTCACGGGGCTCGTAGGGAGAAGCTAGGCCTCTCTGGACTGCCATCCCCGCCCCAAGGGGGCTAATGGAATGACAGTCTTGTGAGCTGCAAGCTCCGGCTCAGGCACCTAGTTAGGCATGGTGTCGAGGCACCTAGTTAAGCATGGTGTCGAGGCACCTAGTTAGGCATGGTGTCGAGGCACCTAGTTAGGCATGGTGTCGAGGCACCTAGTTAGGCATGGTGTCGAGGCACCTAGTTAGGCATGGTGTCGAGGCACCTAGTTAGGCATGGTGTCGAGGCACCTAGTTAGGCATGGTGTCGAGGCACCTAGTTAGGCATGGTGTCGATGGCCGGATTCTTAATTAAATTTAAATATAAAATTGAAAAATGTTATGTAAGATTTTTTATTTTTTTTTAAATTTTCCAAAAAGTTTTGTACTTTTTTTTAAATTTTTATATAATTATTAATTTACTTTAAATAAAAATTATAGAATATATTTTGAATAGTTTTATTTGTGACTGTGAGGTCCGGCAGACCGGACTCGAGTCCTGGAGACGGGAAGTACAGCGTCTGCACTCTGAAGGACGTGTGTTAATGTTGCAGTTTTATAACTGTAGTGTAAATGCGCCTCTGGCAAGACAGTAATGGAGTGAGTGATGGTGAAAGTTTTTCTTTTTTCGGGCCACCCTGCCTTGGTGGGAGACGACCGATGTGTTAATAACAACATAATGTTTGTTGGGAGAGTTTACTTGGCAATATACAATTTTATGTTCCTCTAATATATTGAGAATTAGTTTGTATGCGTTCTAGTGAATATTATGTGAGCATTAAACCTGATAATATTATTAAACTACAGTTGTATGTGGTACAAGTTTTTATTATGTTATGCAGCGTTTACTGTACCGCTACCCTTTTCCTTCTTTTCAAGTTCCGTTTAATAAACACCGGAGGTACTTTATATCCTTTAAGTACACATTTTTATCTTATTTTTGTAAAATCAATCCCCTCAAGGAAGGTTCCTTGATGTTGGTGAGGAGCTCTTGATTTAGGGAATTGGATCTGTGCTCCAGTTCCCCGAATTAAGCCTGAAGGCCAGAGTCCCTGAATTTGGCCAACTCTTTTATTTTTCAACCAATTTTTTTTATTTTTGGTGTACATTTAGAGGTTCATATGTAGAAGAATGTGACAAAGTTTCAGTATGATTGGCCAACAAACAACAGAGAAAAAAAATATTTCAGTGACTTCATATATGGCAGCAAAGTATGACAAAATGGCACTTCGAGTGGCACTTCCGACAATCCCAACCGTTAGAATACATCTGACACTAATTTTGGATGCACATGTTTCATCTAATATATCTTATTATCATGGAAAAAAAAAATACATTTGATAAGACTTTTTTGCATTCACCAAAATATCTGCCTTTTACCTCCCACAAAATCAAAAATATTTGATATATTCCAAAAAAAGAATCATCAGATTTTCAAACACACCTTGTTTTATATTGTCAGTGAAAATCATTTCAATACAATCATTAATAATGGTGTACTTTAGCGAAATATGTGAAAAAGTTACTTCCGAGATATAGGCCTAGAAAACGTCGGCAGGCCTACCGTCTCAAAAAATTTTTTTGCGCGGAAATCGGGTTTTTTTTGGTGTATTTCTTAGTAAACTGATGTTCTAGTGCAGTTATCCTCTTCAAAACACCGTTTTCTATCACTCACATACCAAACAATAGAACAAGGAGACCAGGAGTAACTCATTTATATCGAAATATTGCTGGTGGACTCTCGCTATATTATGGCCTATTTTATTCAGTCTAGAGTATATAACATGTTTGTTTGTTATTTATAGTGTGTATTATATCATATTAGATCAATTCTGATAGATAAATAAGCCGTATAGTTGATATATAACTGATATAAACGTAATAATGAAGTGATTTCACCTGGCACCATCTGGAGGGGGAGTACTGCCGAGTGTTCTCAGATGGCTCCCTATTGGCTGGCACTCTACTGATCAGCTCCACCTACTCTTATATGATGCCAAATAATCAATTATTATATTAGAAAGAATAATGCAAAGAAAAAGCAATAAAAAACAAGGAAAAAATTCCAAAAAATACATGGGTTGAGAACAGACGCGCTACCTACATCGTCGTTACCATACCTGATATAAATGACTATAATTTCTTGTAGAAACGTCTTAGAACATTGATTCTTGTACCATTGTGTTGCCAAAGAGTTAAGCTATTTTTTGGTATATATAACTCAATTTCCATAATTATTCGATTTTTGGTTGAGCGCGCGCGGAAAATTGCCCACATGCTCCCCCCCCCCCAGGCGTTGTATAATCCTCCGGGTTTAGCGCTTCCCCCTTGATTATAATAATAATAATAATAATAATAATAATAATTTGTAAAATCAGTAAGAGTTATTTAGGTGTACAAGTTAGCGCTAATGTATAATGTGTGTTTTGGTGGGCCATTATTAAGGTCAGCTGGAAGCTACAGTAAAGAAATATTGGTAAATAGGCCAGACAATTATGATAACAAACTGCATGAACGCAAATATCTTTATTTACTACAAGTACATGTACAAGGTATACAGTCCTAGCTGACAACATATATAGAAACTCCCTTGTTATGCTCCGCATGTCGGGCAAATTAGGTCAGTGTCCCGGGATGCGACCCACACCAGTCCACTAACACCCAGGTACCCATTTTACTGATGGGGAACATAGACAACAGGTGGAAAGAAACACGTCCAATGTTTCTACTCTGGCTGGGAATCGAACCCAGGCCCTCGCCGTGTGAAGCGAGAGTGTTAGCCACCAGGCCACCAGATGCGTGGGGACCATTCAGAACCATATTTACTGATGGGTATGAGGTGCATGATAAAGATATTAATCTAACTGCCATCCTGGATAATATCGCACCAGTTAAAGAGTTCAGGATTAAACGAAGAACTGAATCCTGGATAACTGCTGAGATATTGTATAATATCAAATTCAGGGATCGGTTGCTATAAAGTTTTTAAGGCGAACTGACAGGATACTTAAGTGCTAAAGGAATTCCAAAAGGTAAGGAACAGTGTAGAGGCTTATAAATGGAGCAAAGGTGAGATGAAGTTACCATCCCAGTTCCGCCTATGTTGTCTGTTCCCACATGAGATCAGGAGTGCACTATAAAAAAAAGGAAATAAATATAATTTATGCGAAAGGTAGGATTAAATTATCTCAGTTAAGAGTATGTGCTGCTACCACAGGTTCTTTTAGTAGTAGTAGAAGTGAAAGGAGGTAAAGTTTAAGCAGAAGAGAGAACAGTGTAACGAAGAAGCAGCAGACAAGACACAACAAGAGGATAACCTGAGCCTCCCCAGAGCTCGAGCTTCTGCATGAAGCTGGGGTATACCCAGAGAGGGTTTCGGGGGGTCAACGCCCCTGCGGCCTGGTCTATGACCAGGTCTCCTGGTGGATCAGCGTCTGATTAACCAGGTTGTTACTGCTGGCCGCACGCAGACTGACGCACGAACCACAGCCCGGCTGATTAGGCACTAACTTTAGGTATCTGTCCAGCTCCCTCTTGAAGGCAGCCAGGGGTTTACTGGACAAGCTACTTACAGCCTTAATGACCCTCATGTAGTTGATAAGATTTAAACCTAAAAAATAGCACGTGCAGAACAACACAAACACACACAAGAACTCCCATGGAAATAAGTTATTATGACTTTTTTGGGAGTTATCCTGGGTGATTTACACATGTTACTTATGTGTGATAATTTGTGTAACTGTATCTAAATAACCTTACTAAACAAACACACCATGCACAAACAAACACCACACACACACACACACACACACACACACACACACACACACACACACACACACACACACACACACACACACACACAAACACACCATACACACACACACACACACACACACACACACACACACACACACACACACACACACACACACACACACACACGCACACACAGTCAGTCAGCAGACGTGGGTGACAAGGCTCCGAGAACTTTAGTGTTTTTTAAGGCGTGCAGTAACTGCTAGCAGTAATCAGTGGTAGTGACAACGTCAGTGAATAATCCTACGAGTGATAACCAGAGTTATTAGTTAAAAAAAAGTCGAGAGGAAGCCTGAAATCATTAATATTTCAAAGTGTCAAACCGTTAGGGGCTAGTAGGCTTCTGTTGCTACACAGATTCAAATATACAATGATTCAAGTGAGTGTGGAAGCGGGTGTTCAAGAATTTCGAGAGATTGGATAACAAGTGAAATGTGGGGCACCATACAGTGAGAGTGAAAAAGTTAATAAGCAAAAGTAGAAAGGAAAAATATAATATATAACAAGGGAAGGTGGCAGTAGGCCTGCTGAAGCAGTGACGTCACAACAGTTGTGTCACATTATACATATAAAGTGTAACACTGAATGTGAAGTGTATTCTAATATAAGTGAAGTGTATTCTATCATAAGTGAAATCACCTGAGGGACGTGGGATGTATGAGCATATACGGTTATAAAGATCACGGGTGAAGAATTTTCAAAATAGTGACAGAAGGCGTATGTACGACGACTACGTCATCAGCTTCTGGCAACTTGTCATCGCATCACTGCCAGCGCAAGGTATCACTCACCTGTTGGGGTTGTTGTGGGGTTCTGAATCCTGGTCTTGCATCACTGTTAGATACTGGTCACTCACTCCTGCAAGTTATTACCAGAATTAGAGCAGAAATAGCATAGATAAGGTGAAGATAGTGTTGACTAGCGAGGAGCAGACTAGCGAGGGGAAGCCTAGTGAGGGGTGATGTCAGACACTCCTAGAAGCTGAGACAAGCTAAATTTTACAACCTAATTACTTTCTGTGTTTTATAAGTAGAAGTGATAAGTGCTAGAATCACTGTTGGTAGTTTTAGAAATACTGGTATTACTACTGATATTTATTAGCAGTATGAATACTTAGAAGTGGGGGCACACATACACATGCACACACACACACACATACACAAGATTTCATACCTTCCTGTTAACTGACCTGAAATCCCTCCCGTCTTTCTCTCTCAATACCTATCTCTCTACCTCTCTTTACCCATCTCTCTCTACCTATCTCTCAGTACCTGTTTCTCTACCTCTACCTATCTCTCTCCCTCTATACCTATCTCTCTCACTACCTCTATCTATACCTCTCTCTATCTATACCTCTCTCTACCTATCTCTCTCTACCTATATCTCTCACTACCTATCTCTCTCTCTACCTGTCTCTCCCTTTGCCTATCTCTCTTCCCTCTCCCAACTCTCCATTCTCCCCTATAACATCTCTTCCCTCTAACACCTTCCCCCTCTAATGTCTCTCCCCCTCTAACATCTCTCCCCCTCTCACTATCTCTCCCCTTTCCCATTTCCCATCTCTCTCTCTCCCCTCTATCTCCTCCTATCCCCTCTCTCTCTTCCATCTCCCCCTCTCTTCCCCCTTCTCCCCTGTCTCTCCCCCTCTCTCTCCCCTCTCTTTGCCCCTCTCTCCCCTCTCCTCTCTCTCTCACTCTCTCTCTCCTCCCTTTTCCCTTCTCACTCTCCCCCTCTCTCCTCCTTTTTCCCTTCTCACTCCCTCCCTCTCTCCTACCTTTCCCTTCCCTCTCTTTTTCTCTCTCTCTCTTTCTCTTAAAAAAAAAATATGGTGGGGACTCGCAGGAACCAGGGATCAGATGAGAATGGTTCTGGTAGGGAGGAGTGGATGAAGGAGCAGTGGAAAAGGATGGAACAAGAGTGGGAGAGAAAATTAGGAGAGCTTTCTGAAAAAATGGAGACAGAGCTTTCTGCGAAATTAGAAGAGAGGTTGGAGAAGGAGAAGAAGAATTGGGAGGCACAAGCCGAAACTGCAATAACCAGGATAAAGGTCCTAGAAGATGAGGTAAACAGGCTGAAGCAAGATACATGGGCAGTGACCAGAGAAGACACAGCATATGAAGCTGAGAGGCCGAACAGGAAGGCGATATGAATTATGCTAAGGCCATATCAACCTGCCAAGAAGGGCCAAGGAGTGAACGGGGAGAGGAGCTGGGTGCAGGCAGAGAGGGGATTAGGTCAAATGCAAAAGCACAACAATGCTACCAAGAGTCACTGGAAAAAACAAGGGAGAAAATGACCATGTACAGACAGGAACCAGAGTCACAGAGGGAGAGGCAATGGGAGGAGGAAAGGGCAAAATCAGTGTTTATCCATGGGTTTCAGGAGAGAGAGGAAAGGACACACACTGAAAGATGGCAGGCAGAAAGGAGATTGAGACCATCATCAAGGAAATAGGTGAAGAAGACATGGACGAGATTGTAAATTTTCAGAGAATAGGGGGGTACTTCAAGGGGAGAAAACGACCAATCAAGCTGATTCTCAGGACAGAAACAGTACAGAACAGGATCCTCCAAGAGAAACCGCAGTTGAAATACTCGGAAAAGTACATGAGGGTGTTCTTAGACAGAGACAGAACACAAACAGAATGACAGCAGCTGAGGGAGAAGACAAAAAAGCGAAAGGAGCTATGAAAGGAGACAAGGTTGGAACCAGCAGAGGTCAATCAGAGCAGAACAGAGCAGCAAGTGCAAGCACACACAGAACTATCCTCAGAACACCATCCCAACACAAACTACAATCCACACTCACAGCTTCCACCCAACACCCAGCTATAGAATCCCACAATATGATACCAGGTGTCCCACCCTCACAGACCCCCCAAACCACAGTGTTGGAAAGGAAACTGAAGGTATGGTACACAAACGCTGATGGAATAACAAATAAGTGGGAGGAGTGGCACGAAAGAGTCAAAGAGGCATCACCGGACATCATAGCTCTCACAGAAACCAAGCTAACAGGTATGATAACAGATGCCATATTTCCAACGGGATACCAGATCCTGAGGAAAGACAGAGGTAACAGTGGGGGGGGAGGAGTGGCACTGTTGATCAAAAACCAATGGAATTTTGATGAGCTGGAGAGAGGAGACAGCAGAGAAGCAAGCGATTACATAGCGGGAACACTTCACTCTGGAGGTCCCAAGGTGGTAATTGCAGTGATGTATAACCCACCACAGAACAGCAGAAGGCCAAGGCAAGAATATGACGAGAGCAATAGAGCGATGGTTGACACACTGGCTGCAGTGGCCAGAAGAGCTCATGCATGCAGGGCAAAGCTCCTGATCATGGGTGACTTTAACCACAAGGAGATCAATTGGGAGAACTTGGAGCCACATGGGGGCCAAGACACATGGAGGGCTAAGATGATGGAGGTGGTACTGGAAAACTTCATGCACCAACATGTAAGGGACACTACAAGAGAGAGAGGAGAGGATGAACCAGCAAGACTGGACCTAGTATTCACCTTGAGTAGTGCAGATATTGAGGACATCACATATGAAAGACCCCTTGGGGCCAGCGATCATGTGGTTTTAAGCTTCGAACACACAGTAGAGCTACAAGTGGAGGGGGAAGCAGGAAGGCCAGGACGAATGAAGCCAAACTACAAGAAAGGGGACTACACGGGAATGAGGAACTTCCTGAACGGGGTTCAGTGGGACAGAGAATTGGCAGGGAAGTCAGTTAATGAGATGATGGAATATGTAGCAACAATGTGCAAGGAGGCTGAGGAGAGGTTTATACCCAAGGGTAACAGGACTAATGAAAAAGCCAGGATGAGCCCATGGTTCACCCAAAGGTGCAGGGAGGCAAAAACCAAGTGTGCTAGGGAATGGAAGAAATATAGAAGGCAAAGGACCCAGGAGAATAAGGAGAGCAGTCGTAGAGCCAGAAATGAATATGCACAGATAAGAAGGGAGGCCCAACGACAATATGAAAACGACATAGCAGCGAAAGCTGCTAACAGAATCACTACCTAACTGAATGCAACCATATGACCTGTCTTTGTAATACTCACTTGTGCTTTATAGTTATCTGTTTACATTAATGTTTTATCACTGATTTCATCATTGCTTAGTAGCAGCGCTGTATAGTCCTTGTGGCTTAGCGCTTCTTCTTGATTATAATAATAATAATAATCATTGCTTAGTTAATCTTAAGTTAATTTTAAGCCAGTCCGTAATGCTATGCATAGTATAAGTGGCTTTGGCATACTGCTCTTATCTGTATTTTTTTTGTACCTCTGTATGTGTGCACAAATTGGAAATAAAATAAAAAAAAAAAAATAAAAAAAAAGCCAAATCTGACCCAAAACTATTATACAGCCACATCAGGAGGAAAACAACAGTCAAGGACCAGGTAATCAGGCTAAGGAAGGAAGGAGGAGAGACAACAAGAAATGACCAAGAAGTAAGTGAGGAACTCAACAAGAGATTTAAAGAAGTGTTCACAGAGGAGACAGAAGGGGCTCCAGAAAGACAGAGAGGTGGGGCACACCACCAAGTGCTGGACACAGTACACACAACCAAGGAAGAAGTGAAGAGGCTTCAGAGTGAGATAGATACCTCAAAGGCAATGGGGCCGGATAACATCTCTCCATGGGTCCTGAGAGAGGGAGCAGAGGAGCTGTGTGTACCCCTAACAACAATATTCAATACATCTATCGAAACAGGGAGATTGCCTGAGGCATGGAAGACAGCAAATGTAGTCCCAATCTTTAAAAAAGGAGACAGACATGAAGCACTAAACTACAGACCAGTGTCACTGACATGTATAGTATGTAAAGTCATGGAGAAGATTATCAGGAGAAGAGTAGTGGAACACCTAGAAAGGAATGATCTCATCAACAGCAGCCAACATGGTTTCAGGGACGGGAAATCTTGTGTCACAAACTTACTGGAGTTCTATGACATGGTGACAGCAGTAAGACAAGAGAGAGAGGGATGGGTGGATTGCATTTTTTTGGACTGCAAGAAGGCGTTTGACACAGTTCCACACAAGAGATTAGTGCAAAAACTGGAGGACCAAGCAGGGATAACAGGGAAGGCACTACAATGGATCAGGGAATACTTGTCAGGAAGACAGCAGCGAGTCATGGTACGTGGAGAGGTGTCAGAGTGGGCATCTGTGACCAGCGGGGTCCCACAGGGGTCAGTCCTAGGACCAGTGCTGTTTCTGGTATTTGTGAACGACATGACGGAAGGAATAGAATCCGAAGTGTCCCTGTTTGCAGATGACGTGAAGTTGATGAGAAGAATTCATTCGATCGAAGACCAGGCAAAACTACAAAGGGATCTGGACAGGCTGCAGACCTGGTCCAGTAATTGGCTACTGGAGTTCAATCCCACCAAGTGCAAAGTCATGAAGATTGGAGAAGGGCAAAGAAGACCGCAGACGGAGTGCAGTCTAGGGGGCCAGAGACTACAAACCTCACTCAAGGAAAAAGATCTTGGGGTGAGTATAACACCAGGCACATCTCCTGAAGCGCACATCAACCGAATAACTTCTGCAGCATATGGGCGCCTAGCAAACCTCAGAACACCATTCCAACATCTTAATAAGGAATCGTTCAGGACCCTGTACACCGTGTACGTTAGGCCCATATTGGAGTATGCGGCACCAGTTTGGAACCCACACCTAGCCAAGCACGTAAAGAAACTAGAGAAAGTGCAAAGGTTTGCAACAAGACTAGTCCCAGAGCTAAAAGGTATGTCCTACGAGGAGAGGTTAAGGGAAATCAACCTGACGACACTGGAGGACAGGAGAGATAGGGGGGGACATGATAACGACATACAAAATACTGAGAGGAATTGACAAGGTAGACAAAGACAGGATGTTCCAGAGATTGGACACAGTAACAAGGGGACACAGTAGGAAGTTGAAGACACAGATGAATCACAGGGATGTTAGGAAGTATTTCTTCAGCCACAGAGTAGTCAGTAAGTGGAATAGTTTGGGAAGCGATGTAGTGGAGGCAGGATCCATACATAGCTTTAAGCAGAGGTATGATAAAGCTCACGGTTCAGGGAGAGTGACCTAGTAGCGATCAGTGAAGAGGCGGGGCCAGGAGCTCGGACTCGACCCCCGCAACCTCAACTAGGTGAGTACAACTAGGTGAGTACACACACACACAAACACACCATACACACACACACCACACACACACACACACACACATACAGTGGTTTGTTGCCAGTCTTTATCTGGTACATGTTACATGCATTGAGCATTGAAATGTCCATGAGATGGAAGAAAAGTTTTATGTACCACTTGTAACTCTTACAAACACAATCGACAAAGCCAATCTGCATGTCACATTTGTCCACCAAATGCATATTTTGTATATAATCAATCACTGTTACTGGTTTTTTAATATGTTCATTAGTCACTCTATCAACTTTGTCACTGTCTTTTATTTCGTAAGGGTGAGTGGTTGTCAACAATGTGACATCTCTATTGTCATGCTACCATAATGCAATGATGTCATTGGCAGTAAACACCTGCATTTCACCAGCACGAGTGCATGCGTTGAACCTGGGCATGTGTTTACGAGTAGAACGCACTGTGCCACACACATCTGTCGTGTTCACTCGCAAGAAATCACTGAGTAAAGGGCTTATGTACCAGTTATCAGTATATAATGTATGCCCCTTACCAAGATAAGGTACCATCATATTTCTCACTATGTCACCTGAGATAGCCAATAACATCCTGGTATCTTTCAATGTTTTACTTCCCGTGTATACAATAATGTCCAGTACTGTCACAGTCACAGAACACGTACAAACAGTTTTATACCAAAGCATTTCCTCTTGCTCGGTATATACTGCTTGATCGACAGTCTACCTTTGATCAATATCAAAGACTCATCAATTACAAGACTCTAGAATGGATAAAGTCACATGTTGAACTTTTGTTTCAGATACATAAAAACATTTCTAATCTTGTATAACCTGTCACTTCTGTCAGGCCTGGTTTTGTCAGAGAAGTGCAACATACGTAACAGTAAGATAAACCTGTTCACTGGGATGATTTCACTGAAGACCGGGGTACAAATTAGCTGATCTGTGGACCATTATGATTTTATATTATGCTTATAGGCATGAGGCATAAGCATTATTGTTGCAAAAAGCAAATACATTTCAGCCACAGTCGTCTCTTTCCACCTGTGTAGTCTTGACTATGGTGATATGATTGTATTTGCCATTGTGTACCCAAAGTACTTGTTACTTTCCCTGACAATAATTTCCATCAAGGGCTGGTCAAAGAATAGTTTAAAGAATTCCAGCTCATTTGCAGTGTTTCCAAGGGAACACGCTGGTAGGATTCCACTGTGAGAGTCATCAAACTGGTGGGGAGTGGGAACAAAATTGGGGTTTTGCTGCCAATCCCAGATGTGGTTTACTGGTGGATACTGGACATCATATGCTGGCTGTGGTTGTAGTTGTAGTAATGGTGTGGTGGTCGATGATGCTCTGCTTTGTCCTTGAGCTGAGGAGTCAGTGGCATGGGTCCCGGCCTGGGCTGGTGAGTCATGCATGGCTGTGGCACTACCACCACCACTATCACCACCAGTACCACCACCTACTGATGCCTGTGGTCTATCCATGCCAAGTTTAGCCACATCATCCTCACTTTCACTGTCTATTCCTGGTGTAGGGCCACGGGATGTACCCTGGGGTGTACTCCGTCCCCTGGGAAATGCATAGGGAACACTTCCCGACCGCATGCGGTGGCGTATATACTGACGCTTCACTGGTGAATATGATTCATCACTATCACTACTCGAATGATCATCAAGAGCAATAAAACACAGTCCACATCACTATCATCATCATTACTGAAGTCTGAGGCCTGGCCACGCGAAAATATTAGTTTTCTCTTGCAGCGAGGTACAACAGAACATGACTGAGACATGCCCACGCCAGAGGTAGAAGGTTGAGGATCATCAGGATTTTCTGCACTATTTTCGATATCCTGGTCATTGCTTTCGGTCACTAATCGATCAAAGCCATAGAATTCTTCTTTTCCACTTCCATCAGAGTCAGAACTATCAGTTAGGAAGAGGAGAATCCCAATTCGCCTTGGAGTGAGAGCTGCCTTGCAGTGAGGCATGGTGAACAAAGGTTACTGAGGCAGCGTTCCCACAATACCATGTGAGCACCTAGAATTTTTGTTTACGGTGCACACACACCACACAGACCCGTTCTCTCAGATGTAGGCCTACCAGCCTTCTCTCGCTAAATTTGACACCGTTAGAATTTTGGCATAGTTCTACGGTTTGGACCCTCAGCGTAAAGCTGTAGATCTATGGCACGGACCCTGAAAGGGTTAAAAAGTAGTTGAATAGGTAGTTTCTTGTGCTAATTAATAGAACTGAAGGCATACTAGGGAAACAGCGAAGAATTTGGTTGAATGGAGCAGTAGAACTGGCTTAGATAAAATTCAAAGTGAGTAAAATTGCTGATACGTAAATTGTGCCTGCACTGCATAATTTTGTAAGTTTCCATGAACTTTTGTATATTTGTTGCCATTACATTCAGGAAAAGATTCTCTACCATTTCAGAAGAATTTTTTTTTTAAGTGGACACTGAGTGCAATATTAATTTTGGGGGTCTGGATAGTGAAAGGATTAAAGAGATAAAGCTAAGAAATATTTAAATAATGCAAATATGCATTATTTAAATTATTTAACCCTTAAACTGTCCAAACGTAGATCTACGTTTTTTCAACATTTGAAAGTATGTAAAAAAAACGTAGATCTTCTTTTCTTTTTTTTTACATTTGAAAACGTGTAAAAAAAACTTTTATCTATTTTTCTTTTGTTATACATTTTAAAATATGTAAAAAAACGTAGATCTATTTTTGGAGCACTACATATGTGAACGTAAATTTGTTTAAGGGTTAAATATGTACTACATGACATGAACCCTGAGGCACCAGCATTCATGTTATCATCAAGAACCTAAACCCGGCAAATTGTTGGGTTCAACTGTATTGTATGTCTTCTTTGTGAATTTCTCTACTATTACCAATGGTGGTTTGTGTATGAGAAGAATTACCAAGTTCTTGTTTTCTGTTTTTGAATCCTAGTATTTTTTTCATATTTCATGATAACAACCTAGTATCTGATTTTTACTTTGTCACATCTGTACATACAGCATATATAATTTGGTATGCAGACAAATTAAAAAATCCCTTTTATGAGTTTCTCTAAAGGCTCCAAAAACAAACAAACAAACACACACACACACACACACACACACACACACACACACACACACACACACACACACACACACACACACACAGACAGACACACACACACACACACACACACACACACACACACACACACACACACACACACACACACACACACACAACTAGGTGAGTACACACATACACACACACACACACACACAACTAGGTGAGTACACACACACACACACACACACACACACACACACACACACACACACACACACACACACACACACACACACACACACACACACACACACACACACACACACACACACACACACACACACACACACACACACACACACACACACACAACTAGGTGAGTACACACACACACACACACACACACACACAACTAGGTGAGTACACACATACACACACACACACACACACACACACACACACACACACACACACGAGGGTCAGGGGAGACATGATAACGACATATAAAATACTGCGTGGAATAGACAAGGTGGACAAGGACAGGATGTTCCAGGGAGGGGACACAGAAACAAGAGGCCACAATTGGAAGTTGAAGACACAAATGAGTCAGAGAGATAGTAGGAAGTATTTCTTCAGTCATAGAGTTGTAAGGCAGTGGAATAGCCTAGAAAATGACGTAGTGGAGGCAGGAACCATACACAGTTTTAAGACGAGGTTTGATAAAGCTCATGGAGCGGGGAGAGAGAGGGTCTAGTAGCAACCGGTGAAGAGGCGGGGCCAGGAGCTAGGACTCGACCCCTGCAACCACAAATAGGTGAGGTGAGTACACACACACACATACATACACACACACACACACACACACATACATACACACACATACACACACACACATACACACACACACACACACACACACACACACACACACACAACTAGGTGAGTACACACATACACACACACACCAGGCCTAGCGTCTAATCGACATGTGCCTAGGACCAAATGGTAACTAACTAACACACACACACACTTTCTGGTATTTGTGAACGACATGACGGAAGGAATAGACTCTGAGGTGTCCCTGTTTGCAGATGACGTGAAGTTGATGAGAAGAATTCACTCGATCGAAGACCAGACAGAACTACAAAGGGATCTGGACAGGCTGCAGACCTGGTCCAGTAATTGGCTACTGGAGTTCAATCCCACCAAGTGCAAAGTCATGAAGATTGGAGAAGGGCAAAGAAGACCGCAGACGGAGTACAGTCTAGGGGGCCAGAGACTACAAACCTCACTCAAGGAAAAAGATCTTGGGGTGAGTATAACACCAGGCACATCTCCTGAAGCGCACATCAACCAAATAACTGTTGCAGCATATGGGCGCCTAGCAAACCTCAGAACAGCATTCCGACATCTTAATAAGGAATCGTTCAGGACCCTGTACACCGTGTACGTTAGGCCCATATTGGAGTATGCGGCACCAGTTTGGAACCCACACCTAGCCAAGCACGTAAAGAAACTAGAGAAAGTGCAAAGGTTTGCAACAAGACTAGTCCCAGAGCTAAGAAGTATGTCCTACGAGGAGAGGTTAAGGGAAATCAACCTGACGACACTGGAGGACAGGAGAGATAAGGGGGACATGATAACGACATACAAAATACTGAGAGGAATTGACAAGGTGGACAAAGACAGGATGTTCCAGAGATTGGACACAGTAACAAGGGCACAGTTGGAAGTTGAAGACACAGATGAATCACAGGGATGTTAGGAAGTATTTCTTCAGCCACAGAGTAGTCAGTAAGTGGAATAGTTTGGTAAGCGATGTAGTGGAGGCAGGATCCATACATAGCTTTAAGCAGAGGTATGATAAAGCTCACGGTTCAGGGAGAGTGACCTAGTAGCGATCAGTGAAGAGGCGGGGCCAGGAGCTCGGACTCGACCCCCGCAACCTCAACTAGGTGAGTACAACTAGGTGAGTACACACACACACAAACACACCATACACACACACCACACACAAGCACCACACACACAAAACACCATACACACAAACACAACATACACACACACACACACACACACACACACACACACACACAAGACAGGATGTTCCAGGGAGGGGACACAGAAACAAGAGGCCACAATTGGAAGTTGAAGACACAAATGAGTCAGAGAGATATTAGGAAGTATTTCTTCAGTCATAGAGTTGTAAGGCAGTGGAATAGCCTAGAAAATGACGTAGTGGAGGCAGGAACCATACACAGTTTTAAGACGAGGTTTGATAAAGCTCATGGAGCGGGGAGAGAGAGGGCCCAGTAGCAACCGGTGAAGAGGCGGGGCCAGAAGCTAAGACTCGACCCCTGCAACCACAAATAGGTGAGTACAAATAGGTGAGTACAAATAGGTGAGTACACACACACACACACACACACGCCATACACACACAAACACGCCATACACACACACACACACACACACACACACACACACACACACACACACACACACCATACACACACACACACACACACACACACACACACACACACACACACACACACACACACACACACACACACACACACACACACACACACACGCACACGCACACGCACACACACACACACACGCACACACACGCCATACACACACAAACACATCACACACAAGCACACCACATACAAAATGCCAAGTGTCTATCGACAAGTGCCACTGACAACTAGTAACTACAACTGCTACTACACACACATACACACTAATAACACCAGGACGTATGACTACGAATGTGTCTCCTAGGCTCAGCACTCTGATAGCAAGATAACTCTTGAGATAACATTAACCCACTACATTCTTGAAGATACCGACGACCGGTACACGATAACCCAGTCAGATGGTTATCTTGGTTATCTAAGTGTTATCTCTCCTTGATCTGGTGGAATGTCCTCCTGGTTGTCTACCACTTCATGTGGTTGCAGGGGTCTAGTCACAGCTCCTTAACCCCCCTCCCCCTCCCCTGCCTCTGCGCTGGTCACCACTAGGTCCGCTTCTTGCTTCAAGATCCTTATCTTCTTAAAACTATATATGGATCCCGTCTCTAAGTTTATTAAGGCACGGGTACACATAAATACAAGAATCATACGTAGTATATAAGTTACCTGCATAACCCTATACGGCAGTGACATATTTCTATAATGTTCCACTTCCTGACAACTCTGAGGCTGAAGAAATACTTCCTAACATCCCTTGGCTGATCTGAGTGTGTGTGTATGTGTGTGTGTGTACTCACCTAATTGTGGTTGCAGGGGTCGAGACTCAGCTCCTGGCCCCGCGTGTGTGTGTGTGTGTGTGTGTTAGTTACCATTTGGTCCTAGGCACATGTCGATTAGACACTAGGCTTGTTGTATGTGCATGCGTGTGTGTGTGTGTGTGTGTGTGTGTGTGTGTGTGTGTGTGTGTGTGTGTGTGTGTGTGTGTGTGTGTGTGTGTGTGCGTGTGTGTGTGTGTTTCAGCCTCACGGGTTTATCTCTTTTAGGGACAGGAATATGAACCTCAACAAGTCTGTCAGAGTGCAAAACATTTGACAGGCTTCCATATTTCTTTAATATAACATGGGTCACTTGGACAACGAAATATGGATCCGAGGTTACAACCTATACAGATGTGACAGAGTGAACAGGCAAAAGGGGGGGGGGGTTGGCCTGTACATTGCAGAGTCACTTGTTTGCACAGAACTGCTTAATGCCTCAAATGACGTAGTGGAAGTTTTAGCAGTAAAGGTCGAGAACCAAAACCTAGTCATTGTGGTAGTCTACAAGCCTCCGGATGCAACATCCCAGCAATTCCAGGAACAGCTGTTAAAAATTGACCACTGTCTGGAAAATCTTCCAGCTCCTGCACCCAACATCTTGCTCCTGGGGGATTTCAACTTAAGGCACCTAAAATGGAGGAATATAGCAAATAATATTGTTGCAGTAATAACACCAGGAGGCAGCTCTGATGAAAACTCACACTCACACGAGCTTTTAAATCTCTGCACAAAATTCAATTTAAACCAGCAAATAATAGAGCCTACTAGACTGGAGAATACACTAGACCTCATCTTCACTAACAATGATGATCTGATAAGAAATGTCACCATATCAAAAACAATATACTCAGATCACAACATAATTGAGGTTCAGACATGTATGCGTGGAGCCCCAGACCGACAAAATGAGACTAGTCACGAGGGAGCATTCACCAAATTCAACTTCAATAACAAAAACATAAAGTGGGACCAAGTAAACCAAGTCCTAACCGATATAAGCTGGGAAGATATACTAAGCAACACAGACCCAAACTTATGCCTAGAACAGATTAACTCGGTGGCACTCGATGTATGCACAAGGCTTATTCCTCTAAGAAAAAGGAGGAGTAGATGTAAAATAGAAAGAGACAGGCGCTCCCTTTACAGGCGACGGAAAAGAATAACAGAGCGGCTAAAAGAGGTCAATATATCTGAAATGCGCAGGGAGACACTGGTCAGAGAAATAGCAAGCATCGAACTTAAGCTAAAAGAATCCTTTAGGAGTCAGGAATCCCGGGAAGAACTAAAAGCCATAAATGAAATCGAAAGAAACCCAAAGTATTTCTTCTCCTATGCCAAATCAAAATCGAGAACAACGTCCAGTATTGGGCCCCTACTTAAACAAGATGGGTCCTACACAGATGACAACAAGGAAATGAGTGAGCTACTCAAGTCCCAATATGACTCAGTTTTTAGCAAGCCGCTAACCAGACTGAGAGTCGAAGATCAAAATGAATTTTTTATGAGAGAGCCACAAAATTTGATTAACACAAGCCTATCCGATGTTATCCTGACGCCAAATGACTTCGAACAGGCGATAAATGACATGCCCATGCACTCTGCCCCAGGGCCAGACTCATGGAACTCTGTGTTCATCAAGAACTGCAAGAAGCCCCTATCACGAGCCTTTTCCATCCTATGGAGAGGGAGCATGGACACGGGGGTCGTCCCTCAGTTACTAAAAACAACAGACATAGCCCCACTCCACAAAGGGGGCAGTAAAGCAACAGCAAAGAACTACAGACCAATAGCACTAACATCCCATATCATAAAAATCTTTGAAAGGGTCCTAAGAAGCAAGATCACCACCCATCTAGAAACCCATCAGTTACACAACCCAGGGCAACATGGGTTTAGAACAGGTCGCTCCTGTCTGTCTCAACTACTGGATCACTACGACAAGGTCCTAAATGCACTAGAAGACAAAAAGAATGCAGATGTAATATATACAGACTTTGCAAAAGCCTTCGACAAGTGTGACCATGGCGTAATAGCGCACAAAATGCGCGCTAAAGGAATAACAGGAAAAGTCGGTCGATGGATCTATAATTTCCTCACTAACAGAACACAGAGAGTAGTCGTCAACAGAGTAAAGTCCGAGGCAGCTACGGTGAAAAGCTCTGTTCCACAAGGCACAGTACTAGCTCCCATCTTGTTCCTCATCCTCATATCCGACATAGACAAGGATGTCAGCCACAGCACCCTGTCTTCCTTTGCAGATGACACCCGAATCTGCATGACAGTGTCTTCCATTGCAGACACTGCAAGGCTCCAGGCGGACATCAACCAAATCTTTCAGTGGGCTGCAGAAAACAATATGAAGTTCAACGATGAGAAATTTCAATTACTCAGATATGGTAAACATGAGGAAATTAAATCTTCATCAGAGTACAAAACAAATTCTGGCCACAAAATAGAGCGAAACACCAACGTCAAAGACCTGGGAGTGATTATGTCGGAGGATCTCACCTTCAAGGACCATAACATTGTATCAATCGCATCTGCTAGAAAAATGACAGGATGGATAATGAGAACCTTCAAAACTAGGGAGGCCAAGCCCATGATGACACTCTTCAGGTCACTTGTTCTATCTAGGCTGGAATATTGCTGCACTCTAACAGCACCTTTCAAGGCAGGTGAAATTGCCGACCTAGAAAATGTACAGAGAACTTTCACGGCGCGCATAACGGAGATAAAACACCTCAATTACTGGGAGCGCTTGAGGTTTCTAAACCTGTATTCCCTGGAACGCAGGAGGGAGAGATACATGATTATATACACCTGGAAAATCCTAGAGGGACTAGTACCGAACTTGCACACGAAAATCACTCACTACGAAAGCAAAAGACTTGGCAGACGATGCACCATCCCCCCAATGAAAAGCAGGGGTGTCACTAGCACGTTAAGAGACCATACAATAAGTGTCAGGGGCCCGAGACTGTTCAACTGCCTCCCAGCATACATAAGGGGGATTACCAACAGACCCCTGGCAGTCTTCAAGCTGGCACTGGACAAGCACCTAAAGTCAGTTTCTGATCAGCCGGGCTGTGGCTCGTACGTTGGTTTGCGTGCAGCCAGCAGCAACAGCCTGGTTGATCAGGCGCTGATCCACCAGGAGGCCTGGTCACAGACCGGGCCGCGGGGGCGTTGACCCCCGAAACTCTCTCCAGGTAAACTCCAGGTAAACTCCAGGTGTGTATCGATGAATGATTGTAGGGGCTTACACAGTGGAATTTGCGACTGTAGTTTATACAGTGGTATGTGTGACTGTAGTTTACATAGTGGGATGTGCGACTGTGGCTTAATGACTGTAACACCGGACTGAAACAGTATGTGACTGTATAGTGTACCAACTTCTGGTGGATCTGGTTGCTACTCACGCTCCGCTAACATTTAGACGCCATTATTACACTTGATGATGGTATGGTAAGTCGCAATCCGTCAAATTTTGCTGATAAAAGAGAAACTAACTTAAGTTAGCGTAGCCTAACCTTACCACTGCCTAACCTAAACCTAACCTCTCATAGCCTAACCTAACCTAGCGTAACCTAACATAACTTAACGTAAACCTAAAGTAGCATAGCCTAACTTAACCTTAATAACAAGAGTTGTGAACGTTTGCTTAAAAGCGACTGACACCCTAGAAGACCTACATGTTTAAGTGTCGTGAAGGTCCCGGAACCAGCCTCATGTCACCGAGGAATCCCAAACAATAGTTTGATACATGATGAAAATTTATCAGTGATTGATTTGAATAGCGATAAGGTGTTATCAGAGCCACCACGACCAGTGTTCCCTCTCAAGGGACTATCACAGAACCAGCTGCTTCACTTAGCGTCCAGAACTGTGGGTCGGACTGAGGACGGTTCTCATCTGGAGAAAACTCTCGTTCTTTACGAGGTTCTGAATTTCTGCAAACTCGTTTGTTGTTTTAAGATTTATTTTGCGTGAGAGATGCATAACTTGTTTTCTTCCCACTTGGGAAATACATCCAGATCTCTCGAGCAGTTGTTAGCGTGCATTGATTAAAGTGTCTTGCAAGTTGTTGACGGATATTTTAATTGAACTACGGGTGTTTATAGACGTTCTGTGAGGTGATGGCAAATGTTTTCAGAGTAATATTACCCCTGAATGTACACGGATATTATGTGTTGACAATGGTGTATTATCCGTGGACATCAAGATCAAGACACCAATGATGAACACAGTAGTGATGAACTCGTCAGTGATGAACACAGCAGTGATGAACACATCAGTGATGAACACAGCGGTGATCTCTCAGAGTCATGACAGATGCTCCGCTTGCTATTAAGTTTTCTCCTTGTTGAAGCAAGACCGGTGCTTGCTACGCTGTTCTACACATCTGGTTACAGGTGTTCCAGCTTGATCAATATTTACAGGTGCTTGTCAACATACAGCTGGCAACTAGTCAAATTATATATATATATATATATATATATATATATATATATATATATATATATATATATATATATATATATATATATATATATATATATATATATATATATATATGTATAGTAATGTATACAGAGGAAGGGGTTACTAGCCCTTTGGAAAATTACATTTATCTGAATGTATCATTATGTACATAACAGTAAATGAACAAAGATAATTATTATTTATCAGTTAGACAAGTAGGAATTTGGGACACCTAGGTCGCAAAAAATGTCCCCCTTCGATACCTACCACTGTCATATCCACAAGTTGCTCTGGACCTATTAATTACAATTGAAATATACATACACCAGTTATTCTGGTAAATATATAAATTTGTGGACTGTATATTAAAAATAATAAATGATTATATATATATACATAACAGAAGGAGAATATTTTAAAATCACTCACCAATTTGACTGGAGATTAAGATTTATCATACTCAGAAAACCTCACTGTCTATCTATGAAAATAACACTGGCCAGGTTACAACATAAGACTTATCTGAGGTTCCTGGAGCTGTCTTGTCCAGTCGCCTGATACTCAAATTATGCAGGAATGCACATTCAACAATTTTGCCTCCTATTTGAGAGGTGTCAGCCCAATTTTAACCTCTTGAGCACGAAAAATTCTTCCCATTACTAATGTCTGCTACTCAATTCAAAAACAAAAA
Source organism: Cherax quadricarinatus (assembly GCF_038502225.1). Lineage (NCBI taxonomy): Eukaryota > Metazoa > Arthropoda > Malacostraca > Decapoda > Parastacidae > Cherax > Cherax quadricarinatus. The sequence continues at coordinate 13,967,881 of NC_091296.1, forward strand.
TGGCGAGTGTCTTCTGCGCAGGTGCAGAAAATTTCCCATTTTTTATGACAAATATTATTAAATACAGTATGGCCATCTATTTACATATAACTACCGTATTTCTGGAAAATATATACAGTATTTTCCACAAGCCCCTTGCTCCCGGCATTTTAGTCACCACTTAAGACATGCATGGCTTACGGAGGAAGAATTCTGTTCCACTTCCCCATGGAGAATAGAGGAAATAAAAAAGAGCAAGAACTATTAAGAAAATGGTAGAAAACCCAGATAGGTATGTATATATATACATGTACATGCATGTGTAGTGTGACCTAAGTGTAAGTAGCATTAACAAGATATACCTGTTATCCCACATGTTTACGAGATAGAAAAAAAGACACCACCTAGGTGCCCTGTGGCCTGCTGGCCAAAACTCTCACTTCACGCGGTAAGGGCCCGGGTTCGATTCCTGGTGAAGGGGTAGAAACATTGGACGTGTTTCCTTACACCGGTTGTCTATGTTCACCCATCAGTAAAATGGGTACCTGGGTGTTAGTTGACTGGTGTGTGTCGCATCCTGGGACAAAACTGACCTAATTTGCCCGAAATGCTCTGTATAACAAGTGGCTTTCTATACAGTAGTATGTTATTGATGTCAGTTAGAACTGTATACCTTGTACATACACAAATAAATAAATAAATAAATATATATATATATATATATATATATATATATATATATATATATATATATATATATATATATATATATATATATACATATATATATATATATATATATACATACAGTGGACCCCCGAGTTTCGTGATTAATCCGTTCCAGAGAGCCTGCCGAAGGTCGAAATTCACGAAACTCGAAACCATTTTCCCCATAAGAAATAATGGAAATAAAATTAATCCATTCCAGACACCCAAAAATATTAATATAAAATAGTTTTTTTCAAATTAAATAAAGATTTACATAATGAAAACAATCGGAAATCAAGTACATGCATTTAAAATAAATAATAATAACATTACACTTACCTTTACTGAAGACTTCTGGGTGGATGGAAGATGGGAGGAGGGGATAGGAGGAAGGTGTACACTATTGAAGGAGAATCTCCTTCCATTAGGACTTTAGGTAGCATGTCCTTATCTGGGGTTACTTCCCTTCTTCTTTTAATGCCACTGGGAACAACTTGAGAGTCACTGGACCCCTGGCACAAAATATCTATCCAGAGAGGTCTTTTTCTGGGGTTTCTTTAAGATTTCCCTGAAGTGGGACACAACACTGTCATTGTACATGTTGCAGATACGGCTTGTTTCAGCTTGGTCAGGGTGATACTTTTCAACAAAACTTTGCAACTCATTCCACATTCCACACATGTCCTTAATCACTGAAGAAGGCACCTCATCCACTCCCTCTTCCTCCTCCTCTGAAGCAAGTTCATCGGCTGTGGCCTGATGCTGTTCCAGTTGAAGCTCTTGCAGTTCATCAGTGGTTAG
>NC_091296.1:13974368-14036868 GCF_038502225.1 Cherax quadricarinatus
TGACACTCATCAACACCTGCCGGTGCCTAGCACTAACGCTCATCAACACCTGCAGGTGCGGTGTGCAGAAGATGGGGATGTGGCAGGTGTCTTTGAGGCGCTGGAACAAGGAGCTGAGGTGGACCAGGTGGAGGAGGACCCCAGTAACCCGCTCTTCAGTGGTCGTACGGCACTGCACTACGCCGCCTGCCAGGGGAACCTCAAGGTGGTGCGTCTCCTCCTGCAGTGGAACGCTGACGTCAACAGACGCAGCAGGAGAATTGACGATGACGGTGAGTCAAACACGTAGTGAAACAGTTGATTGAATCTTGTCAGCCTGCCACAGCTTGTCTCGACGTCAACTCGGACATTAGGCAGGAGGGAGGCAAGTGCATCATGCACAATAGATTAACGATATAACTGTTACTGACAGCGCCGTCTGCTAAGTCATGACATTCTCGTCATGGAAGTTGGACTGAGTTATTGACTCTGTGCGAGTCGGAAAGCTTCTAATATACATATACAGCATCATAGCAGTTCGGTAATTATAAGTAAGCAATAGATTCAGTAAAATAAGTAAAAAAAATCACTAGTCCACACTTAACTTACACTAGTCCACACCTGCAGGTGGGACGCCGCTCCACATGGCCGCATACGCTGGCCAAGTCAGGGTGATCAAAGCTCTTATTGGAGCAGGAGCCAACTGCGAGGCCAGGGACTACAAAGGTGAGTAAAATTTGTTGTTTCTTCTAGTATACCTAAACCCTTGAAGGAGGAGACTCCCTGGTGCTGGAGACGATCTCCTGAAGACAAGCATTAAACCCACCCTCCGGGTGCTGCATGATCCCTTGTGAATTAAGCCCTTTCCCTGTGAATAACTTGAGCCTAACTGAAACCCGTCCTGCTTGAACCCCTCCAGACAAGACTGCAGTTCACTGGGCAGCTCTCGAAGGTCAATTGGCTGCCCTGGAGGTGCTCAAGGATCAGGGTTGTGACCTGCACTATAGAGCGGAGGGGAGGAGCAACGCCATGCACTTCGGTGCCGCCTCTGGAAACATGGATGTGGTGTTGTGGCTCGCAGAAAACGGGGTGAGGATTGATCTCAGGGATAACACTAAGAAGCTGCCACAGGACCTGGCCAAGGCGTTGGGATACAGGGACATCTACCTCTACCTTAAGGAACTGGGCAGTCTAAGATATAAAGTTGTGAGTAGTAACTTGTTTGGATATAATTTCATATTTAATGCAATTATTATTATTAGTAGTAGAAGTAGTAGTAGTAATAATAGTAGCAGTAGAGGTGGTGGTAGTAATATTTTTAGCTTTGTTAATACTGGTAATATCGTAGATATTATACCAAGTAAGGGTAGATCATTTGTAAGTTAGAGTATCTATGCTTCTGATATTTGCTCCTACGAAAGAAATGATAATAGTAATATCGGAGTTATTAATAAGAGAACCTTCCGTCAGTGGCCCTTCGGGAAGTCTTACTCAAGTCTTTCAAGAGCGTCCTCCAGAGGCAAGGTTCGACACAGAGCGGACACCCAGAACTCTCGGTCAGCGGCACGCATATGGACGGACGACACCAGCAGAGACCGCTCAGGTGCGAGTCACTCAGATGCCAAGGTGAAGCCGTTCAGCCCGACCACACGAGTGGAGTCAAAGAACGGACGATTGGATCCGACACCGAGGGACGGACGAGTGGATCCCACATCGAGGGACGAACGAGTGGACAAACGAGACGTTGAACTATCGACTCCTTTATTAACGGAACCTTCAGCCGAGATGAAACCGTGCAGCAGCCAAGTAAGGAACATAAATGAGTCAAAATACTTTTTTTTTTAATCCCTGGACTTGCTGAATATATATCTATTTATACCTACGTGACTGGAAACCATTGATATTTATCCTCCGGGCCGCTGACGGATGATTTAGTCCTCCTTCCTATTATTTTCTACATCTTAAGTTTAATATCTTTATTATGCACCCCATACCCATCCTGTGGGTGGTAGTCAAAAGATTACAAAGGTACATAATGGGTCCAGGGACTGGACACTACATCATAACCATGTCTAGAGATACAGAGAGTGTTGGCATGGTCTCCCGCGGCGCATAAGTAATGATTAGAGTGAAAAATGTTTGTTGAGCGGTCGTTAGTTAAAAATAAATCCATAAATAATAATGGGATAAAGAAAATGATCACATTTATTTCATTCTGGAACAAGGTGTTGAGGAGATAGTGTCCTCTCGGTGTATTTTATGACTTATTCTCTCTTACTATCTCCCATTTCTTCCCATTGTTTACCAGGTGACGAAGGAGGAACGAAGGAGACTGCAAGAGGATAGAGACACCGATATTTCTTGCCTCTCCAAACAGCTGAACCTCGTCCTCCAACGCTTGGGCCAGGTTACGCAACAACTGGACCAGATAAGGCAGCGTCTGGACCACACCCAGATAAGCCAGCACCTGGCAGACACCCAGCATATGCTGGGCCAAACTAACCAACGACTGGACCAAACTAACCAACGATTGGACCAAACTAACCAACGACTGGACCAAACTAACCGACGACTGGACCAAACTAACCAGCGACTTGGCGAAACTGACCAACGGCTAGACCAAACCTGGCAGAAGCTGGAAGAAGTCAGGTCTCAGCAGAGAGACCTAGGTGGAAGACAGCAGTTCCTGATCCACAGGGCTCCCCGGGAACACCTGTCAACGTTCGGTACTGACCAAAAACAGATGACAACGTTCGGTACCAACCAAAAACAGATGACAACGTTCGGTACAGGCCAGAAACAGATTGCAACGTTCGGTACCGACCAGAAACGGATGATAACGTTCGGTACAGACCAGAAACAGATGACAACGTTCGGTACTGACCAGAAACGGATGACAGCGTTCGGTACCGACCAGAAACCGATGACAACGTCTGCTACCAACAAGGAACGGCTGATACAAATTGATGTGAAGAAGGACCAGCAGGAATGTTCCCAAGGAGAGACAACTTCCACGGAAGATTCCGATTCTGAGGTATAATTTCTGCTTTACAATGTTCAGAATTTGTATACATCCTGAGTACAGTTGAGAGAGAGAGAGAGAGAGAGAGAGAGAGAGAGAGAGAGAGAGAGAGAGAGAGTTGTATTTTCAGTGAAATGCATGGATTCGATCCTAGATTTAACATACGCGCTAGATTCTCCCCTCAGAGGTTCCTTGACGCTGGTGAGGGGCTCTTGATCTAGGGAATTGGATCTGTGCTCCAGTTCCCTGAATTAAGCCTTGAATGCCATTCACACACCCCCACAGGCGCTGTATAATCCTACGGGTTTAGCGCGTCCCCTTGATTATAATAATAATGCGCTAGATTTTAGTGCATATTACAAGTTTTCTAAAAAAGAAAAAAAAAAACTTCAATTGGGTCACAGTTGGTGGCCTCTGCTGACCTTACCAGCGTACATTACCATCCTGACTCTCGAAATCAAACCACGGAACGGGTGGGGATGGAACCCATGGCTAGGTTACTACCACGACTGGGCGTCCATTACTCTTGACCAACCTCTGAATCACTAAAATTCTTCCTTAAAAAAATATGGCATGTAAATTGACTAGTGTAAACAACTCAATAGTGTTTTGATTATTTTCCGTCATGAATGATTTATAGGGTGTCCCGTGACTCGGTTGGTAGCACACTCAGCTCATACACTGAGGTCTGTGGTTCGATTCCCGGTACTGGTGGAAACACTGGAGGCGTGTTTCCTTAAGACACCTGCTGCCCCTGTGCACCTAGTGGTAAATAAGTACCTAGGAGTTAGTCGACTGGTGTTGGTCGCATCCTGGGGACAAAATTAACCTAATTTGCCCGAAATACTCTGCATAACAAGGGACTTTCTATGCAATATGTCACTGATGTCAGGTATGTCGGTATACGTTGTGCATATACTTACAGAAATTAAGATTATTTTTAATTATCATTATTATTATTATTAGGTGGCCTTCCCAAGCGGTGTGAGGAAGGTGCCCCCTTGTGGTCTACCTAACCTGGGTAACACCTGTTACATCAACGCTGTCATTCAGTGTTTGTTCCACATGAACACACTGAGAGACTACTTCGTCAAGGACACCTACAGGTGAGACAGGTTCATACAGCTGAGGATACCCAGGTGAGGAACATTTATACGGTTGAGGACGACCCATACTGCATGTAAACAGCATCTACTAAGAGCAGTGTTTGAATGTTGGTGAAGACATGTTGACCTAAGTGAGTTCATCGTCTCTTCTCACACTACCATGACCCCAAACACTCTACCATGACCCCAAACGCTCTACCATAACCCCAAACACTCTACCATGACCCCAAACACTCTACCATGACCGCAAACACTCTACCATGACCCCAAACACTCCACACACTCTACCATGACCCCAAACACTCCACACACTCTACCATGACCCCAAACACTCCACACACTCTACCATGACCCCAAACACTCCACACACTCTACCATGACTCCAAACACTCCACACACTCTACCATGACCCCAAACACTCCACACACTCTACCATGATCCCAAACACTCCACACACTCTACCATGACCCCAAACACTCCACACACTCTACCATGACCCCAAACACTCCACACACTCTACCATGACCCCAAACACTCCACACACTCTACCATGACCCCAAACACTCCACACACTCTACCATGACCCCAAACACTCCACACACTCTACCATGACCCCAAACACTCCACACACTCTACCATGACCCCAAACACTCCACACACTCTCCATGACCCCAAACACTCCACACACTCTACCATGACCCCAAACACTCCACACACTCTACCATGACCCCAAACACTCCACACACTCTACCATAACCCCAAACACTCCACACACTCTACCATGACCCCAAACACTCCACACACTCTACCATGACCCCAAACACTCCACACACTCTACCATGACCCCAAACACTCCACACACTCTACCATGACTCCAAACACTCCACACACTCTATCATGACCCCAAACACTCCACACAATCTACCATGACCCCAAACACTCCACACACTCTACCATGACCCCAAACACTCCACACACTCTACCATGACCCCAAACACTCCACACACTCTACCATGACCCCAAACACTCCACACACTCTACCATGACCCCAAACACTCCATACACTCTACCATGACCCCAAACACTCCACACACTCTACCATGACCCCAAACACTCGACACACTCTACCATGACCCCAAACACTCCACACACTCTACCATGACTCCAAACACTCCACACACTCTACCATGACCCCAAACACTCCACACAATCTACCATGACCCCAAACACTCCACACACTCTACCATGACCCCAAACACTCCACACACTCTACCATGACCCCAAACACTCCACACACTCTACCATGACCCCAAACACTCCATACACTCTACCATGACCCCAAACACTCCACACACTCTACCATGACCCCAAACACTCCACACACTCTACCATGACCCCAAACACTCCACACACTCTACCATGACTCCAAACACTCCACACACTCTACCGTGACCCCAAACACTCCACACACTCTACCATGACCCCAAACACTTCATACACTCTACCATGACCCCAAACACTCCACACACTCTAACATGACCCCAAACACTCCACACACTCTACCATGACCCCAAACACTCCACACACTCTACCATGACCCCAAACACTCCACACACTCTACCATGACTCCAAACACTCCACACACTCTACCATGACCCCAAACACTCCACACACTACCATGACCCCAAACACTCCACACACTCTACCATGATCCCAAACACTCCACACTACCATGACCCCAAACACTCCACACACTCTACCATGACCCCAAACACTCCACACACTCTACCATAACCCCAAACACTCCACACACTCTACCATGACCCCAAACACTCCACACACTCTACCATGACCACAAACACTCCACACACTCTACCATGACACCAAACACTAAACACACTCTACCATGACCCCACACACACTATCATGACACCAAACACTCCACACACTCTACCATGACCCCAAACACTCCACACTACCATGACACCAAACACTCCACACACTCTACCATGACACCAAACACTCCACACACACTACCATGACCCCAAACACTCCACACACTCTACCATGACCCCAAACACTCCACACACTCCACCATGACCCCAAACACTCCACACACTTTACCATGACGCCAAACACTCCACACACACTCTTCCCTCACAGGACACACTCCACACACACTCTTCCCTCACAGGACACACTCCACACACACTCTTCCCTCACAGGACACACTCCACACACACTCTTCCCTCACAGGACACACTCCACACACACTCTTCCCTCACAGGACACACTCCACACACACTCTTCCCTCACAGGACACACTCCACACACTCTCTTCCCTCACAGGACTCACTCCACACACACTCTTCCCTCACAGGACACACTCCACACACACTCTTCCCTCACAGGACACACTCCACACACACTCTCCCCTCACAGGACACACTCCATACACACTCTTCCCTCACAGGGCACACTCCACACACACTCTTCCCTCACAGGACACACTCCACACACACTCTTACCTCACAGGACACACGCCATACACACTCTTCCCTCACAGGACACACTCCAGACACACTCTTCCCTCACAGGACACACTCCACACACACTCTTCCCTCACAGGACACACTCCACACACACTCTTCCCTCACAGGACACACTCCAGACACACTCTTCCCTCACAGGACACACTCCACACACACTCTTCCCTCACAGGACACACTCCACACACACTCTCCCCTCACAGGACACACTCCACACACACTCTTCCCTCACAGGACACACTCCACACACACTCTTCCCTCACAGGACACACTCCATACACACTCTTCCCTCACAGGACACACTCCACACACACTCTTCCCTCACAGGACACACTCCACACACACTCTTCCCTCACAGGACACACTCCACACACACTCTTCCCTCACAGGACACACTCCACACACACTCTTCCCTCACAGGACACACTCCACACACCCTCCCCTCACAGGACACACTCCACACACACACTACCACACTGGCTAATAAAACCGCGTTCACTACCAGGTTTGAGGTGAACAGGGAGAGTGAACAGCGCGGTGAGGTCGCCCACACAATGGGTGGCATCTTCAAGGCTCTGACGTCAGCTCGTCAAGAAGACGTCAATAACGCAGCTAAGGTTTTCAAGGTAACGTAACTCTTATGGGAAACTCATGCATAAGTAACAACGAGAAATTTAATACTATTGTACCCGTTATTGGTGTTGTGGTAGAGGCGCATGATGACTCATTATTGGTGCTGTGGTAGTGGCGTATGATAACTTATTATTGGTGCTGTGGTAGAGGCACATGATGACTCATTATTGGTGCTGTGGTAGTGGCGCATGATGACTCATTATTGGTGCTGTGGTAGTGGCGCATGATGACTCATTATTGGTGCTGTGGTAGTGGCGCATGATGACTCATTATTGGTGCTGTGGTAGAGGCGTATGATAACTTATTATTGGTGCTGTGGTAGTGGCGCATGATGACTCATTATTGGTGCTGTGGTAGTGGCGCATGATGACTCATTATTGGTGCTGTGGTAGTGGCGCATGATGACTCATTATTGGTGCTGTGGTAGAGGCGCATGATGACTCATTATTGGTGCTGTGGTAGTGGCGCATGATGACTCATTATTGGTGCTGTGGTAGTGGCGCATGATGACTCATTATTGGTGCTGTGATAGTGCCGCATGATGACTCATTATTGGTGCTGTGGTAGTGGCGCATGATGACTCATTATTTGTGCTGTGGTAGTGGCGCATGATGACTCATTATTGGTGCTGTGGTAGAGGCGCATGATGACTCATTATTGCTGTGGTAGAGGCGCATGATGACTCATTATTGGTGCTGTGGTAGTGGCGCATGATGACTCATTATTGGTGCCGTGGTAGTGGCGCATGATAACTCATTATTGGTGCTGTGGTAGTGGCGCATGATAACTCATTATTGGTGCTGTGGTAGTGGCGCATGACGACTCATTATTGGTGCTGTGGTAGTGGCGCATGATGACTCATTATTGGTGCTGTGGTAGTGGCGCATGATAACTCATTATTGGTGCTGTGGTAGAGGCGCATGATAACTCATTATTGGTGCTGTGGTAGTGGCGCATGATAACTCATTATTGGTGCTGTGGTAGTGGCGCATGATAACTCATTATTGGTGCTGTGGTAGTGGCGCATGATGACTCATTATTGCTGTGGTAGTGGCGCATGATGACTCATTATTGGTGCTGTGGTAGAGGCGCATGATGACTCATTATTGGTGCTGTGGTAGTGGCGTATGATAACTCATTATTGGTGCTGTGGTAGAGGCGCATGATGACTCATTATTGGTGCTGTGGAAGAGGCGCATGATAACTCATTATTGGCACTGTGGTAGAGGCGCATGATAACTCATTATTGGCACTGTGGTAGTGGCGTATAACTCATTATTTGCGCTGTGGTAGAGGCGCATGATACCTCATTATTGGCGCTGTGGAGGAGGCGCTTAATAACTCACTGGCGCTACTGGTGCTTTATCAGAGGCGCAGAAATACGAAATGTTTCGTTATATTTCCCTGGGAAAGTCGAGGGAGAGCAGAGTCCTTCTGTTTAATACAGAACGGAGGATAGAGCCTTCAACAGTCCTTTGCACCGAAGGACCCGCACGAGTTTAGTGTTTTGAATAAATAAATAAAAATAAATAAGTAATAGTACTAGTAGTAGTAGTAGTAGTGGTAGTAGTAGTGGTAGTAGTATCAGTTGTTGTTGTTGTAGTAACAGTGGGCATCTTAAAATTGAGTCAGGAGAAACGCAGGTGTTCTCTAATGATAAATATTCGACAGATGTTAGTAACCCAGGGTTAACCAGCAGCTGTCAACACCTGGGTTAACCAGCAGCTGTCAACACCTGGGTTAACCAGCAGCTGTCAACACCTGGGTTAACCAGCAGCTGTCAACACCTGGGTTAACCAGCAGCTGTCAACACCTGGGTTAACCAGCAGCTGTCAGCACCAGGGTTAAGCAGCAGCTGTCAACACCTGGGTTAACCAGCAGCTGTCAACACCTGGGTTAACCAGCAGCTGTCAACACCTGGGTTAACCAGCAGCTGTCAACACCTGGGTTAACCAGCAGCTGTCAACACCTGGGTTAACCAGCAGCTGTCAACACCTGGGTTAACCAGCAGCTGTCAACACCAGGGTTAACCAGCAGCTGTCAGCACCAGGGTTAAGCAGCAGCTGTCAACACCTGGGTAACCACCAGCTGTCAGCACCTGGGTTAACCACCAGCTGTCAACACCAGGGTTAAGCAGCAGCTGTCAGCACCAGGGTTAACTAGCAGCTGTCAGCACCTGGGTTAACCAGCAGCTGTCAGCACCAGGGTTAACCAGCAGCTGTCAACACCTGGGTTAACCAGCAGCTGTCAACACCTGGGTTAACCAGCAGCTGTCAGCACCAGGGTTAACCAGCAGCTGTCAACACCAGGGTTAACCAGCAGCTGTCAGCACCAGGGTTAACCAGCAGCTGTCAACACCTGGGTTAACCAGCAGCTGTCAGCACCAGGGGTAAGCAGCAGCTGTCAACACCTGGGTTAACCAGCAGCTGTCAGCACCTGGATTAACCAGCATCTGTCAACACCTGGGTTAACCAACTGCTGTCAACACCAGGGTTAACCAGCAGCTGTCAACACCAGGGTTAACCAGCAGCTGTCAGCACCAGGGTTAACCAGCAACTGTCAACACCAGGGTTAACCAGCAGCTGTCAGCACCAGCGTTAACCAGCAGCTGTCAGCACCAGGGTTAACCAGCAGCTGTCAGCACCAGCGTTAACCAGCAGCTGTCAGCACCAGGGTTAACCAGCAGCTGTCAACACCACGGTTAACCAGCAGCTGTCAATACCAGGGTTAACCAGCAGCTGTCAGCACCAGGGTTAACCAGCAGCTGTCAGCACCAGGATTAACCAGCAGCTGTCAGCACCTGGGTTAACCAGCAGCTGTCAACACCAGTTAACCATCAGCTGTCAACACCAGGGTTAACCAGCAGCTGTCAGCACCAGGATTAACCAGCAGCTGTCAGCACCAGGGTTAACCAGCAGCTGTCAGCACCAGGGTTAACCAGCAGCTGTCAACACCAGGGTTAACCAGCAGCTGTCAGCACCAGGGTTAGCCAGCAGCTGTCAGCACCAAGGTTAACCAGCAGCTGTCAGCACCAGAGTTAACCAGCAGTTGTCAACACCAGGGTTAACCACCAGCTGTCAACACCAGGGTTAACCACCAGCTGTCAACACCACGGTTAACCAGCAGCTGTCAGCACCAGGGTTAACCAGCAGCTGTCAGCACCAGGGTTAACAAGCAGCTGTCAACACCAGGGTTAACCAGCAGCTGTCAACACCAGGGATAACCAGCAACTGTCAACACCAGGGTTAACCAGCAGCTGTCAGCACCAGGGTTAACCAGCAGCTGTCAACACCAGGGTTAACTAGCAGCTGTCAACACCAGGGTTAACCAGCAGCTGTCAGCACCAGGGTTAAGCAGCAGCTGTCAGCACCAGGGTTAAGCAGCAGCTGTCAGCACCAGGGTTAAGCAGCAGCTGTCAGCACCATGGTTAAGCAGCAGCTGTCAGCCCCTTGGGTTAACCAGCAGATGTCAACACCAGGGTTAACCAGCAGCTGTCAGCCCCTTGGGTTAACCAGCAGCTGTCAACACCTGGGTTAACCAGCAGCTGTCAACACCTGGGTTAACCAGAAGCTGTCAGCACCAGGGTTAAGCAGCAGCTGTCAACACCAGGGTTAACCAGCAGCTGTCAACACCAGGGTTAACCAGCAGCTGTCAACACCAGGGTTAACCAGCAGCTGTCAACACCTGGGTTAACCAGCAGCTGTCAACACCTGGGTTAACCAGAAGCTGTCAGCACCTGGGTTAACCAGCAGCTGTCAAAACCAGGGTTAACCAGCAGCTGTCAACACCTGGGTTAACCAGCAGCTGTCAACACCAGGGTTAACCAGCAGCTGTCAACACCTGGGTTAACCAGCAGCTGTCAACACCTGGGTTAACCAGAAGCTGTCAGCACCTGGGTTAACCAGCAGCTGTCAACACCAGGGTTAACCAGCAGCTGTCAACACCTGGGTTAACCAGCAGCTGTCAACACCAGGGTTAACCAGCAGCTGTCAACACCTGGGTTAACCAGCAGCTGTCAACACCAGGGTTAACCAGCAGCTGTCAACACCAGGGTTAACCAGCAGCTGTCAACACCAGGGTTAACCAGCAGCTGTCAACACCTGGGTTAACCAGCAGCTGTCAACACCTGGGTTAACCAGCAGCTGTCAACACCTGGGTTAACCAGCAGCTGTCAACACCTGGGTTAACCAGCAGCTGTCAACACCTGGGTTAACCAGCAGCTGTCAACACCAGGGTTAACCAGCAGCTGTCAGCACCAGGGTTAACCAGCAGCTGTCAACACCTGGGTTAACCAGCAGCTGTCAACACCAGGGTTAACCAGCAGCTGTCAACACCAGGGTTAACCAGCAGCTGTCAACACCTGGGTTAACCAACATTTTTTATTTATTTCAACCAAGAACTTCGTTTGCTTGCATAGACTGTCAACTGTGTGAGTCAGTGTTGTGTGAGTCAGTGTGTTGTGTGTGAGTCAGTGTGTTGTGTGTGAGTCAGTGTGTTGTGTGTGAGTCAGTATGTTGTGTGTGAGTCAGTATGTTGTGTGTGAGTCAGTGTGTTGTGTGTGAGTCAGTGTGTTGTGTGTGAGTCAGTGTGTTGTGTGTGAGTCAGTATGTTGTGTGTGAGTCAGTGTGTTGTGTGTGAGTCAGTGTGTTGTGTGTGAGTCAGTGTGTTGTGTGAGTCAGTATGTCATGTGGGTTTTCGATACGTGGATGGAGTAAGAATAACAGTCTTCTAACGTCTGAAATACCCTTAAATCCACGCCCACACCGGTGGCACCATTTGTCATGTGGGTTTTCGATAAGTGGATGGGGTAAAAAATACTCACGTAGGCTGGTAGTACGTATAATATATAACGGGAAGTATGGAAAGCACCAACAGCCGACCTGTCTCTCTCTGCTGCCTACTACGACTGACCCATAGTGCCTACGGGTGAGGGTGTTTGAAATCCTGCTATGGTCAGCAGCAATATGAATACAGTCAATGATTCACACAGACGGTTGGTAGTGAGTCATCTACTGGTACACTGGTTACTGGTAACTGGTTACTAGGAACTGGTACTACTACTGAGAAGTATGTTGTGTGTGAGTCAGTGTGTTGTGTGAGTCAGTGTGTTGTGTGAGTCAGTATGTTGTGTGTGAGTCAGTGTGTTGTGTGAGTCAGTGTGTTGTGTGAGTCAGTATGTTGTGTGTGAGTCAGTGTGTTGTGTGAGTCAGTGTGTTGTGTTAGTCAGAATGTTGTGTGTGAGTCATTGTGTTGTGTGAGTCAGTGTGTTGTATGAGTCAGTATGTTGTGTGTGAGTCAGTGTGTTGTGTGAATCAGTGTGTTGTGTGTGAGTCAGTATGTTGTGTGTGAGTCAGTGTGTTGTGTGAGTCAGTGTGTTGCGTGTGAGTCAGTGTGTTGTGTGTGAGTGTGTTGTGTGTGACTCAGTGTGTTGTGTGTGAGTCAGTGTGTTGTGTGTGAGTCAGTGTCTTCTCTGTGAGTCAGTGTGTTGCGTAAGTCAGTGTGTTGTGTGTGAGTCAGTGTGTTGTATGTGAGTCAGTGTGTTGTGTGTGAGTCAGTGTGTTGTGTGTGAGTCAGTGTGTTGTGTGTGAGTCAGTGTGTTGTGTGTCAGTGTGTTGTGTGAGTCAGTATGTTGTGTGTGAGTCAGTGTGTTGTGTGAGTCAGTGTGTTGTGTGAGTCAGTATGTTGTGTGTGAGTCATTGTGTTGTGTGAGTCAGTGTGTTGTGTGAGTCAGTATGTTGTGTGTGAGTCAGTGTGTTGTGTGAATCAGTGTGTTGTGTGTGAGTCAGTATGTTGTGTGTGAGTCAGTGTGTTGTGTGAGTCAGTGTGTTGTGTGTGAGTCAGTGTGTTGTGTGTGAGTGTGTTGTGTGTGACTCAGTGTGTTGTGTGTGAGTCAGTGTGTTGTGTGTGAGTCAGTGTCTTCTCTGTGAGTCAGTGTGTTGCGTAAGTCAGTGTGTTGTGTGTGAGTCAGTGTGTTGTATGTGAGTCAGTGTGTTGTGTGTGAGTCAGTGTGTTGTGTGTGAGTCAGTGTGTTGTATGTGAGTCAGTGTGTTGTGTGTGAGTCAGTGTGTTGTGTGTGAGTCAGTGTGTTGTGTGTGAGTCAGTGTGTTGTGTGTCAGTGTGTTGTGTGAGTCAGTATGTTGTGTGTGAGTCAGTGTGTTGTGTGAGTCAGTGTGTTGTGTGAGTCAGTATGTTGTGTGTGAGTCATTGTGTTGTGTGAGTCAGTGTGTTGTGTGAGTCAGTATGTTGTGTGTGAGTCAGTGTGTTGTGTGAATCAGTGTGTTGTGTGTGAGTCAGTATGTTGTGTGTGAGTCAGTGTGTTGTGTGAGTCAGTGTGTTGTGTGTGAGTCAGTGTGTTGTGTGTGAGTGTGTTGTGTGTGACTCAGTGTGTTGTGTGTGAGTCAGTGTGTTGTGTGTGAGTCAGTGTCTTCTCTGTGAGTCAGTGTGTTGCGTAAGTCAGTGTGTTGTGTGTGAGTCAGTGTGTTGTATGTGAGTCAGTGTGTTGTGTGTGAGTCAGTGTGTTGTGTGTGAGTCAGTGTGTTGTGTGTGAGTCAGTGTGTTGTGTGTCAGTGTGTTGTGTGTGAGTCAGTGTGATGTGTGTGAGTCAGTGTGATGTGTGTGAGTCAGTGTGTTGTGTGTCAGTGTGTTGTGTGTGAGTCAGTGTGATGTGTGTGAGTCAGTGTGTTGTGTGTCAGTGTGTTGCGTGTAAGTCAGTGTGTTGCGTGTAAGTCAGTGTGTTGTGTGTGTCAATGTTTTGTGTGAGTCAGTGTTGTGCGTGAGTCAGTGTGTTGTGCGAGTCAGTGTGTTGTGTGAGTCAGTGTGTTGTGTGAGTCAGTGTTTTGTGTGTGAGTCAGTGTGTTGTGTGCGTCAGTGTGTTGTGTGTGAGTCAGTTTGTTGCGTGAGTCAGTGTGTTGTGTAAGTCATTGTGTTGTGTGACTCAATGTATTGTGTGTGAGTCAGTGTGTTGTGTGTGAGTCAGTGTGTTGTGTGTGTCAATGTGTTGTGTGAGTCAGTGTTGTGTGTGAGTCAGTGTCGTGTGTGAGTCAGTGTGTTGTGTGAGTCAGTGTGTTGTGTGAGTCAGTGTGTTGTGTGAGTCTGTGTGTTGTGAGTCAATGTGTTGTGTGTGAGTCAGTGTGTTGTGTGTGAGTCAGTATGTTGCGTGTGAGTCATTATGTTGTGTGTGAGTCAGTGTGTTGTGTGTGAGTCTGTGTGTTGTGTGTGAGTCAGTGTGTTGTGAGTCAGTGTGTTGTGAGTCAGTGTTGTGTGAGTCATTGTGTTGTGTGTGAGCCAGTGTGTTGTGTGTGAGTCAGTGTGTTGTGTCTGAGTCAGTGTGTTGTGTGAGTCATTGTGTTTTGTGTGAGTCAGTGTGTTGTGTGTGAGTCATTGTGTTGTGTGAGTCAGTGTGTTGTGTGTGAGTCAGTGTGTTGTGTGTCAGTGTGTTGTGTGAGTCATTGTGTTGTGTGTGAGTCAGTGTGTTGTGTGTGAGTCAGTGTGTTGTGTGTGAGTCAGTGTGTTGTGTGAGTCAGTGTGTTGTGTGTGAGTCAGTGTGTTGTGTGAGTCAGTGTGTTGTGTGTGAGTCAGTGTGTTGTGTGTCAGTGTGTTGTGTGAGTCTTTGTGTTGTGTGTGAGTCAGTGTTGTGTGTGAGTCAGTGCGTTGTGTGTGAGCCAGTGTGTTGTCTGAGTCATTGTGTTGTGTGTGAGTCAGTGTGTTGTGTGTGAGTCACTGTGTTGTGTGAGTCAGTGTGTTGTGTGTGAATCAGTGTGTTGTGTGAGTCATTGTGTTGTGTGAGTCAGTGTGTTGTGTGAGTCAGTGTGTTGTGTGACTCAGTGTGTTGTGAGTGAGTCACTGTGTTGTGAGTGAGTCATCTGTGTTGTGTGTGTCAATGTGTTGTGTCAGTGTTGTGTGTGAGTCAGTGTTGTGTGAGTCAGTGCGTTGTGTGAATCAGTGTGTTGTGTGTGAGTCAGTGTGTTGTGTGAGTCATTGTGTTGTGTGACTCAATGTGTTGTGAGTGAGTCAGTGTGTTGTGTGTGAGTCAGTGTGTTGTGTAAGTCATTGTGTTGTGTGACTCAGTGTGTTGTGAGTCAGTGTGTTGTGTGTTAGTCAGTGTGTTATGTGAGTCATTGTGTTGTGTGACTCAGTGTGTTGTGAGTGATTCAGTGTGTTGTGTGTGAGTCAGTGTGTTGTGTGTGAGTCAGTGTGTTGTGTGTGAGTCAGTGTGTTGTGTGAGTCAGTGTGTTGTGTGAGCCAGTATGTTGTGTGTGAGTCAGTGTGTTGTGTGAGTCAGTGTGTTGTGTGAGTCAGTATGTTGTGTGTGAGCCAGTGTATTGTGTGAGTCAGTATGTTGTGCGTGAGTCAGTGAGTTGTGTGTGAGTCAGTGTGTTGTGTATGATTTAATGTGTTGCGTGTGTTAGTGTGTTGCGTGTGAATCAGTGTTGTGTGTGAGTCAGTGTGTTGTGTGTGAGTCAGTGTGTTGTGTGTGATTTAATGTTTTGCGTGTGAGTCAGTGTTTTGCGTGAGTCTGTGAGTTGTGTGTGAGTCAGTGTGTTGTGTGTGAGTCAGTGTGCTGCGTGTGGGTCAGTGTGTTCCGTGTGAGTCAGTGCGTTGTGTGTGAGTTAGTGTTGCGTGTGAGTCATTGTGTTGCGTGTCAGTGTTGTGTGTGAGTCATTGTGTTGTCTGTAAGTCAGTGTGTTGTGTGTGAGTCATTGTGTTGTGTGTGAGTCAGTGTGTTGTGTGTGAGTCAGTATGTTGTGAGTGAGTCAGTGTTGTGTGTGTCAGTGTGTTGTGTGTGAATCAGTGTGTTGTGTGTGAGTCAGCGTGTTGTGTGTGAGTCAGTATGTTGTGTGTTAGTCAGTGCGTTGTGTGTGAGTCAGTGTGTTGTGTGTGAGTCAGTGTGTTGTGTGTGAGCCAGTATGTTGTGTGTGAGTCAGTGTGTTGTGTGTGAGTCAGTGTGTTGTGTGTGAGTCAGTGTGTTGTGTGTGTCAGTGTTTTGTGTGTGAGTCAGTGTGTTGCGTGTGAGTCAGTGTGTTGTGTGTGTCAGTGTTGTGTGTGAGTCAGTGTGATGTGTGTGAGTCAGTGTGTTGTGTGTGAGTCAGTGTGTTGTGTGTGAGTCAGTGTGTTGTGTATGATTTAATGTGTTGCGTGTGTTACTGTGTTGCGTGTGAATCAGTGTTGTGTGTGAGTCAGTGTGTTGTGTGTGATTTAATGTGTTGCGTGTGTCAATGTGTTGCGTGTGAGTCAGTGTTTTGTGTGAGTCTGTGTGTTGTGTGTGAGTCAGTGTGATGTGTGTGAGTCAGTATGTTGTGTGTGAGTCAGTGTGTTGTGTGTGAGTCAGTGTGTTGTGTATGATTTAATGTGTTGCGTGTGTTAGTGTGTTGCGTCTGAATCATTGTTGTGTGTGAGTCAGTGTGTTCTGTGTGATTTAATGTTTTGCGTGTGAGTCAGTGTTTTGCGTGAGTCTGTGAGTTGTGTGTGAGTCAGTGTGTTGTGTGTGAGTCAGTGTGCTGCGTGTGGGTCAGTGTGTTCCGTGTGAGTCAGTGCGTTGTGTGTGAGTTAGTGTTGCGTGTGAGTCAGTGTGTTGTGTGTGTCAGTGTTGTGTGTGAGTCATTGTGATGTGTGTGAGTCAGTGTGTTGAGTGTGAGTCAGTGTGTTGTGTGTGAGTCAGTGTGTTGTGTATGATTTAATGTGTTGCGTGTGTTACTGTGTTGCGTGTGAATCAGTGTTGTGTGTGAGTCAGTGTGTTGTGTGTGATTTAATGTGTTTCGTGTGTCAGTGTGTTGCGTGTGAGTCAGTGTTTTGTGTGAGTCTGTGTGTTGTGTGTGAGTCAGTGTGTTGTGTGTGAGTCAGTGTGTTGCGTATGGGTCAGTGTGTTCCGTGTGAGTCAGTGTGTTGTGTGTGAGTTAGTTTTGCGTGTGAGTCATTGTGTTGCGTGTCAGTGTTGTGTGTGAGTCAGTTTGTTGTCTGTAAGTCAGTGTGTTGTGTGTGAGTCAGTGTGTTGCGTGTGAATCAGTGTGTTGTGTGTGAGTCAGTGTGTTGTGTGTGAGTCAGTGTGTTGTGTGTGTCAGTGTGTTGCGTATGAGACAGTGTGTTACGTGTGAGTTAGTGTTGTGTGTGAGTCAGTGTGTTGTGTGAGTCAGTATGTTGTGTGTGAGTCAGTGTATTGTGTGAGTCAGTATGTTGTGCGTGAGTCAGTGTGTTGTGTGAGTCAGTGTGTTGTGTGAGTCTGTGATGTAGTCCAGCTGGGCTTGTGAGGTCTCGGGGGAGACCTAATTTAACCAATTATATGGTCACACCTTGCCTTGGCAAACGTCTGTAGCCACGCCCACGTCTGAGGTCTTTTGTTCTTGACGCCTCAGACCTAGGCGTCAGGTCGTACACGTGGTTGTGGAGGGTGCTTGGACCACCATAAAAGCCCAAGGAAGAGCTGAGTAGGGAGATTCGTGCGGAGCTGCTGCTGGGGTGCAGAGCTCCTGAGCAGAGATTCGAGCGGAGCTGCTGCTGGGGTGCAGAGCTCCTGAGCAGAGACTTCGAGCGGAGCTGCTGCTGGGGTGCAGGGCTCGGAAGAAGGCTGCTGAAGTCTCTGGAGGAGACTCTTGGAGACATTGGGCAGAGTACTGGCTTGGAGCAGTACTCGTGCTGTGTAGGTCTTGGGACCTGGGGCTTAGTTCCTGTAGTGAACTGTCCTCTGTGCTATATTGTAAGTTATATTCATTTTGGTCAAGTTGATTGTGTTCCATGTCTCACTGCTTATACATACCATCCCATTTATCTAAACCAATGATGTACTTCTGTTCCCAAATATATTATTGTACAAGGACTTAATAATAAACTGTGTTTGAGTAGAATAGTAATATTCTCTGCCCACCGTTATTTATTATTTTTTCTTATATTTTATTATGTTTATATGAGTGAAGAATGGGCGAGGCATATGTTAGTGAGTAGTGTAGAGTTAATGAGAGTGTCGTGGTGGTCACCACTGACCTGTCATTACCTACCTACCTCCGCTAATCATCTCACTCCTACCACCTCGCCTGCCTCTCCCCTGCCTACATAATCCCTTACTCCCATATTCCCCACTTATATCCTATTCAATCATTACCCCCCTACATGACAAGTCAGTATGTTGTGTGTGAGTCAGTGTGTTGTGTGAGTCAGTGTGTTGTGTGAGTCAGTATGTTGTGTGTGAGTCAGTGTGTTGTGTGAGTCAGTGTGTTGTGTGTGAGTCAGTGTGTTGTGTGTGAGTCAGTGTGTTGTGTGTGAGTGTGTTGTGTGTGAGTCAGTGTGTTGTGTGTGAGTCAGTGTGTTGTGTGTGAGTGTGTTGTGTGTGAGTCAGTGTGTTGTGTGTGAGTCAGTGTGTTGTGTGTGAGTCAGTGTGTTGTGTGTGAGTGTGTTGTGTGTGAGTCAGTGTGTTGTGTGTGAGTCAGTGTGTTGTGTGTGAGTCAGCGTCTTGCGTGTGAGTCAGTGTGTTGCGTGAGTCAGTGTGTTGTGCGTGAGTCAGTGTGTTGTGTGTGAGTCAGTGTGTTGTGTGTGAGTCAGTGTGTTGTGTGTGAGTCAGTGTGTTGTGAGTCAGTGTGTTGTGTGTCAGTGTGTTGTGTGTGAGTCAGTGTGTTGTGTGTGTCAATGTTTTGTGTGAGTGAGTGTTGTGCGTGAGTCAGTGTGTTGTGCGAGTCAGTGTGTTGTGTGAGTCAGTGTGTTGTGTGTTGTGTGAGTCAGTGTGTTGTGTGTGTCAATGTTGTGTGTGAGTTAGTGTGATGTGTGTGAGTCAGTGTGTTGTGTGTGAGTCAGTGTGTTGTGTGTGAGTCAGTGTGTTGTGTATGATTTAGTGTGTTGCGTGTGTTAGTGTGTTGCGTGTGAATCAGTGTTGTGTGTGAGTCAGTGTGTTGTGTGTGATTTAATGTGTTACGTGTGAGTCAGTGTTTTGTGTGAGTCTGTGAGTTGTGTGTGAGTCAGTGTGTTGTGTGTGAGTTAGTGTGCTGCGTGTGAGTCAGTGTGTTGTGTGTGAGTTAGTGTTGCGTTTGAGTCATTGTGTTGCGTGTCAGTGTTGTGTGTGTGAGTTAGTGTTGCGTTTGAGTCATTGTGTTGCGTGTCAGTGTTGTGTGTGTCAGTGTGTTGTGTGTGAGTCAGTGTATTGTGTGTGAATCAGTGTGTTGTGTGTGAGTCAGCGTGTTGTGTGTGAGTCAGTATGTTGTGTGTGTGTCAGTGCGTTGTGTGTGAGTCAGTGTGTTGTGTGTGAGCCAGTATGTTGTGTGTTAGTCAGTGTATTGCGTGTGAGTCAGTATGTTGTGTGTGAGTCAGTGCGTTGTGTGTGAGTCAGTGTGTTGTGTGTGAGCCAGTATGTTGTGTGTTAGTCAGTGTGTTGTGTGTGAGTCAGTATGTTGTGTGTTAGTCAGTGTGTTGTGTGTGAGTCAGTGTGTTGTGTGTGAGCCAGTATGTTGTGTGTGAGTCAGTGTGTTGTGTGTGTGTGTCAGTGTGTTGTGTGTGAGTCAGTATGTTGTGTGTGAGTCAGTGTGTTGTGTGTGTGTCAGTGTGTTGTGTGTGAGTCAGTATGTTGTGTGTGAGTCAGTGTGTTGTGTGTGAGTCAGTATGTTGTGTGTTAGTCAGTGTGTTGTGTGTGAGTCAGTGTGTTGTGTGTGAGCCAGTATGTTGTGTGTGAGTCAGTGTGTTGTGTGTGTGTGTCAGTGTGTTGTGTGTGAGTCAGTATGTTGTGTGTGAGTCAGCGTGTTGTGTGTGAGTCAGTGTATTGTGTGTGAATCAGTGTGTTGTGTGTGAGTCAGTGTATTGTGTGTGAATCAGTGTGTTGTGTGTGAGTCAGCGTGTTGTGTGTGAGTCAGTATGTTGTGTGTGTGTCAGTGCGTTGTGTGTGAGTCAGTGTGTTGTGTGTGAGCCAGTATGTTGTGTGTTAGTCAGTGTATTGTGTGTGAGTCAGTATGTTGTGTGTGAGTCAGTGCGTTGTGTGTGAGTCAGTGTGTTGTGTGTGAGCCAGTATGTTGTGTGTTAGTCAGTGTGTTGTGTGTGAGTCAGTATGTTGTGTGTTAGTCAGTGTGTTGTGTGTGAGTCAGTGTGTTGTGTGTGAGTCAGTATGTTGTGTGTGAGTCAGTGTGTTGTGTGTGTGTCAGTATGTTGTGTGTGAGTCAGTATGTTGTGTGTGAGTCAGTGTGTTGTGTGTGTGTCAGTATGTTGTGTGTGAGTCAGTATGTTGTGTGTGAGTCAGTGTGTTGTGTGTGTGTCAGTATGTTGTGTGTGTCACTGTGTTGTGTGTGAGTCAGTATGTTGTGTGTGAGTCAGTGTGTTGTGTGTGTGTCAGTATGTTGTGTGTGAGTCAGTATGTTGTGTGTGAGTCAGTGTGTTGTGTGTGTCAGTGTGTTGTGTGTGAGTCAGTGTGTTGCGTGTGAGTCAGTGTGTTGTGTGTGTCAGTGTTGTGTGTGAGTCAGTGTGTTGTGTGTGAGTCAGTGTGTTGTGTGTGAGTCAGTGTGTTGTGTGTGAGTCAGTGTGTTGTGTATGATTTAGTGTGTTGCGTGTGTTAGTGTGTTGCGTGTGTTAGTGTGTTGCGTGTGAATCAGTGTTGTGTGTGAATCAGTGTGTTGTGTGTGATTTAATGTGTTGCGTGTGTCAATGTGTTGCGTGTGAGTCAGTGTTTTGTGTGAGTCTGTGTGTTGTGTGTGAGTCAGTGTGATGTGTGTGAGTCAGTATGTTGTGTGTGAGTCAGTGTGTTGTGTGTGAGTCAGTGTTGTGTGTGAGTCAGTGTGTTGTGTGTGAGTCAGTGTGATGTGTGTGAGTCAGTATGTTGCGTGTGTTAGTGTGTTGCGTGTGAATCAGTGTTGTGTGTGAGTCAGTGTGTTGTGTGTGAGTCAGTGTGTTGTGTGTGATTTAATGTGTTGCGTGTGAGTCAGTATTTTGCGTGAGTCTGTGAGTTGTGTGTGAGTCAGTGTGTTGTGTGTGAGTCACTATGCTGCGTGTGGGTCAGTGTGTTCCGTGTGAGTCAGTGTGTTGTGTGTGAGTTAGTGTTGCGTGTGAGTCATTGTGTTGCGTGTCAGTGTTGTGTGTGAGTCATTGCGTTGTCTGTAAGTCAGTGTGTTGTGTGTGAGTCATTGTGTTGTGTGTGAGTCAGTGTGTTGTGTGTGAGTCAGCGTGTTGTGTGTGAGTCAGTATGTTGTGTGTGAGTCAGTGTGTTGTGTGTGAGTCAGTTCGTTGTGTGTGAGTCATTGTATTGTGTGTGAGTCAGTGTGTTGTGTGTGAGTCATTGTGTTGTGTGTGACTCAGTGTGTTGTGTGTGAGTCAGCGTGTTGTGTGTGAGTCAGTATGTTGTGTGTTAGTCAGTGCGTTGTGTGTGAGTCATTGTATTGTGTGTGAGTCAGTGTGTTGTGTGTGAGTCAGTATGTTGTGAGTGAGTAAGTGTTGTGTGTGTCAGTATGTTGTGTGTGAGTCAGTGTGTTGTGTGTGAATCAGTGTGTTGTGTGTGAGTCAGCGTGTTGTGTGTGAGTCAGTGTGTTGTGTGTGTGTCAGTGTGTTGTGTGTGAGTCAGCGTGTTGTGTGTGAGTCAGCGTGTTGTGTGTGAGTCAGTATGTTGTGTGTGAGTCAGTGTGTTGTGTGTGTCAGTGTTTTGTGTGTGAGTCAGTGTGTTGCGTGTGAGTCAGTGTGTTGTGTGTGTCAGTGTTGTGTGTGAGTCAGTGTTTTGTGTGTGAGTCAGTGTGTTGTGTGTGAGTCAGTGTGTTGTGTGTGAGCCAGTATGTTGTGTGTGAGTCAGTGTGTTGTGTGTGAGTCAGTGTGTTGTGTGTGAGTCAGTGTGTTGTGTGTGAGTCAGTGTGTTGTGTGTGAGCCAGTATGTTGTGTGTGAGTCAGTGTGTTGTGTGTGTCAGTGTTTTGTGTGTGAGTCAGTGTGTTGCGTGTGAGTCAGTGTGTTGTGTGTGTCAGTGTTGTGTGTGAGTCAGTGTTTTGTGTGTGAGTCAGTGTGTTGTGTGTGAGTCAGTGTGTTGTGTATGATTTAGTGTGTTGCGTGTGTTACTGTGTTGCGTGTGAATCAGTGTTGTGTGTGTCAGTGTGTTGTGTGTGAGTCAGTGTGTTGTGTGTGATTTAATGTGTTGCGTGTGTCAGTGTGTTGCGTGTGAGTCAGTGTTTCGTGTGAATCTGTGTTATGTGTGAGTCAGTGTATTGTGTGTGAGTCAGTGTGTTGCGTGTGGGTCATTGTGTTCCGTGTGAGTCAGTGTGTTGTGTGTGAGTTAGTTTTGCGTGTGAGTCATTGTGTTGCGTGTCAGTGTTGTGTGTGAGTTAGTTTGTTGTCTGTAAGTCAGTGTGTTGTGTGTGAGTGTGTGAGTCAGTGTGTTGCGTGTGAGTCAGTGTGCTGTGTGTGAGTCAGTATGTTGTGTGTGAGTCAGTGTTGTGTGTGTCAGTGTGTTGTGTGTGAGTCAGTGTGTTGTGTGTGAGTCAGTATGTTGTGTGTGAGTCAGTGTTGTGTGTGTCAGTGTGTTGTGTGTGAGTCAGTGTGCTGTGTGTGAGTCAGTATGTTGTGTGTGAGTCAGTGTTGTGTGTGTCAGTGTGTTGTGTGTGAGTCAGTGTGTTGCGTGTGAATCAGTGTGTTGTGTGAGTCAGTGTGTTGCGTATGAGTCAGTATGTTACGTGTGAGTCAGTGTTGTGTGTGAGTCAGTGTGTTGTGTGTGAGTCAGTGTGTTGCGTATGAGTCAGTATGTTACGTGTGAGTCAGTGTTGTGTGTGAGTCAGTGTGTTGCGTGTAAGTCAGTGTGTTGTGTGTGAGTCAGTATGTTGTGTGTGAGTCAGTGTGTTGTGTGTGAGTCAGTATGTTGTATGTGAGTCAGTGTGTTGTGTGTGAGTCAGTGTGTTGTTTGTGAGTCAGAATATTGTGTGTGAGTCAGTATGTTGCGTGTAAGTCAATGTGTTGTGTGTGAGTCAGTATGTTGTGCCTGAGTCAGTGTGTTGTGTGTGAGTGAGAATGTTGTGTGTGAGTCAGTATGTTGTGTGTGAGTCAGTGTATTGCGTGTGAGTCAGTGTGTTTTGTGTGAGTCAGTGTGTTGTGAGTCAGTGTGTTGCATGTAAGTCAGTATGTTGCGTGTGAGTTAGTGTGTTGTGTGTGTGTGAGTGTGTTGCGTGTAAGTCAGTGTGTTGTGTGTGATTCAGTGCGTTGTACTCACCTATTTGTACTCACCTATTTGTGGTTGCAGGGGTCGAGTCACAGCTCCTGGCCCCGCCTCTTCGCTGATTGCTACTAGGTCCTCTCTCTCCCTGCCCCATGAGCTCTATCATACCTCGCCTTAAAACTATGTATGGTTCCTGCCTCCACTACGTCACTTTCTAGGCTATTCCACGGCCTGACTACTCTATGACTGAAGAAATACTTCCTAACATCCCTTTGATTTATCTGAGTCTTCAACTTCCAATTGTGACCTCTTGTGTCTGTGTCCCTTCTCTGGAACATCCCGTCTTTGTCCACCTTGTCTATTCCGCGCAGTATTTTATATGTCGTTATCATGTCTCCCCTGACCCTCCTGTCCTCCAGTGTCGTCAGGCCGATTTCCCTCAATCTTTCTTCGTAGGACAATCCCCGTAGCTCTGGGACTAGTCTTGTTGCAAACCTTTGCACTTTCTCTAATTTCTTGACGTGCTTGACTAGGTGTGGATTCCAAACTGGTGCTGCATACTCCAGTATGGGCCTGACGTAAATGGTATACAGAGTCTTAAACGAATCCTTACTGAGGTATCGGAACGCTATCCGTAGGTTTGCCAGGCGCCTGTATGCTGCAGCAGTTATCTGATTGATGTGCGCCTCAGGAGATATGCTCGGTGTTATACTCACCCCCAGATCTTTTTCCTTGAGTGAGGTTTGCAGTCTTTGGCCATCTAAACTATATTGTGTCTGCGGTCTTCTTTGCCCTTCCCCAATCTTCATGACTTTGCATTTGGCAGGGTTAAATTCAAGGAGCCAGTTGCTGGACCAGGCTTGTAGCCTGTCCAGGTCTCTTTGTAGTCCTGCCTGATCCTCATTCGATTTGATTCTTCTCATTAACTTCGCATCATCTGCAAACAAGGACACTTCTGAGTCTATTCCTTCCGCTACGTCGTTCACATATACCAAGAACAGCACAGGTCCTAGGACTGACCCCTGTGGAACCCCGCTTGTCACAGGCGCCCACTCTGACACCTCGTCGCGTACCATGACTCGTTGTTGCCTCCCTGTCAGTTATTCTCGGATCCATTGCAGTGCCTTTCCTGTTATGTGTGCCTGATCCTCTAGCTTTTGCAGTAACCTCTTGTGAGGAACTGTGTCGAAGGCCTTCTTGCAGTCCAAAAATACGCAGTCGATCCACCCCTCTCTCTCTTGTCTTACTTCTGTCACCTTGTCATAAAACTCCAGTAGGTTTGTGACACAGGATTTTCCTTCCCTGAAACCGTGCTGGTTGTCAATTATACACTTGTTTCTTTCCAGGTGCCCCACCACTCTCCTCCTGATGATCTTCTCCATGACCTTGCATACTATATAAGTTAGTGATACAGGTCTGTAGTTTAGTGCCTCATGTCTGCCTCCCTTTTTAAAAATTGGGGCTACATTTGCCATTTTCCATACCTCAGGGAGTTGCCCAGTTTCAAATGAAGTGTTGAAGATCTTTGTTAATGGATCACACAATATCTCTGCTCCCTCTTTAAGGACCCATGAAGAGATGTTGTCTGGTCCCACCGCCTTTGAGGTGTCAAGTTCGCATAGCAGCTTCTTCACCTCCTCCTCCTTGGTTATATGTGTGTAAGTCAGTGTGTTGTGAGTCAGTATGTTGTGTGTGAGTCAGTATTTTGTGTGTGAGTCAGTATGTTGAATCAGTGTGTTGCGTGTAAGTCAGTGTGTTGTGAGTCAGTATGTTGAGTCATTGTGTTGCGTGTAACTCAGTGTTGTGTGTGAGTCAGTATGTTGTGTGTGAGTCAGTATGTTGAGTCAGTGTGTTGTGTGTGAGTCAGTATTTTGTGTGTGAGTCAGTATGTTGAGTCAGTGTGTTGCGTGTAAGTCAGTGTGTTGTGTGTGAGTCAGTATGTTGCGTGTAAGTCAGTGTGTTGCGTGTAAGTCAGTATTTTGTGTGTGAGTCAGTATGTTGTGTGTGTCAGTGTGTTACATTTAAGTCAGTGTGTTGTGTGTGAGTCAGTATGTTGAGTCAGTGTGTTGCGTGTGAGTCAGTATTTTGTGTGTGAGTCAGTGTGTTGCGTGTGAGTCAGTATTTTGTGTGTGAGTCAGTATGTTGAGTCAGTGTGTTGCGTGTGAGTCAGTATTTTGTGTGTGAGTCAGTATGTTGAGTCAGTGTGTTTCGTGTAAGTCAGTGTGTTGTGTGTGAGTCAGTATGTTAAGTCAGTGTGTTGCGTGTAAGTCAGTGTGTTGTGTGAGTCAGTATGCTGAGTCAGTGTGTTGCGTGTAAGTCAGTATGTTGTGTGTGAGTCAGTATGTTGTGTGTGTCAGTGTGTTACATTTAAGTCAATGCGTTGTGTGTGAGCCAGTGTGTTGCGTGTGAGTGAGTCAGTGTTGCGTGTGAGTTAATGTATTGCGTGTGAGTGAGTCAGTGTTGCGTGTGAGTTAATGTATTGCGTGTGAGTGAGTGCGTTGCATGAGCCAGTGTGTTGCGTGTGAGTCAGTGTGTTGCGTGTGACTGAGCTAGTGTGTTGCGTGTGACTGAGTCAGTGTGTTGCGTGTAACTGAGTCAGTGTGTTGCGAGTGATTCAGTGTGTTGCGTGTGATTGAGTCAGTATGTTGCGTGTAAGTGAGTCAGTGTGTTGCGTGTGACTGAGTCAGTATGTTGCGTGTGACTGAATCAGTGTGTTGCGTGTGAGTCAGTGTGTTGCGTGTGAGTCAGTGTGACTAAAAGTAACTCTCCCCAGCACGTTGTGGGTCTACACGAGGTGAAGTTCCGTGGCTCTCGCCAAATAGACGCCCACGACCTGCTGGCTGCCCTGCTGACCTGGCTCCACAATGACCTCATGAAGGTGAGTCTACTCACTCGCTAGCAGGCAGCATCATAGTCTACTCTCAAACAGCGTCGTAGTCTACACGCAGGCTGCGTCATAGTGTACACGCAGGCTGCGTCATAGTGTACACGCAGGCTGCGTCATAGTGTACACGCAGGCTACGTCATAGTGTATACGCAGGCTGCGTCATAGTGTACACGTAGGCTGCGTCATAGTGTACACGCAGGCTGCGTCATAGTGTACACGCAGGCTGCGTCATAGTGTACACGCAGGCTGCGTCATAGTGTACACGCAGGCTGCGTCATAGTGTACACGCAGGCTGCGTCATAGTGTACACGCAGGCTGCGTCATAGTGTACACGCAGGCTGCGTCATAGTGTACACGCAGGCTGCGTCATAGTGTACACGCAGGCTGCGTCATAGCCAACACACAAGTGCGGTGTTGTGGGTCTTGATGTGTGGGAAAATGAAGTATCTCTCTCTTTATACATAGTTTTACAAGGTTAAGGTTCCTAACTTAATTTACAAGCTGTCTCTATCTATCTCTCTCTCTTTTACAGTTTTACAAGGTTAGGTTAAAGTTCCTAACTTTATTTACAAGCAAAGAATTATTCTCGCTCTCCCCTCACTCGTTTGCTTCAATTTCTCCGACATACAAATCTAGGAAGACTTGTAAGGGAACAGGTATCACCTGTGAAGGTGAGCTAGTTGTCAGTCATCATGTTAACAGTACACACAGGTGATTTATGTTGCTCTCAGATTCTCCTTATTTGATGATAATATATGTTACTGTGTGTGCGCGCTGAGGAGACAGGTTAGTAGTAATGTCTACTCCGAGATCCTTTTCTCTGTTGACACACGTTTAGTTTACGGTCTGCTTTTCCCATCTTTCAGGCTTATCAGCTTTCACTGGGGCTCGAGTTTCAACAGCCACTTACAGAATTATTACAGTAATTTGTATAGAATAGGCCAGCAACACACTGCGGATATTTCCAGCATGGAACTATCATATAGAATAGTTTAGCAGCACACTGCGGATGTTCTACACCGTAACTATAGTACAGAATAAGACTGTCGATTCTGATGCAATAAGAGTATTAACACCCCATGTGTAAATTATCTAGCATAACCCCCCCCCCCCAAAAAAAAAAAAAAAAAAAAAAGTCAAAGTAACTTATTTCCGTCTGCGTCCTTACAATATCTTAATATTTTAACCTTATAAGTTAAAACAGGTAAATAAGTCAACTGTGGTTGCAGGCGGACTGGACCTCTGTCATCTCTGATCTCTTCCATGGTGAGGAGGTGTCGGAGATCATCTGTCATGAACGTGAGGCTGAGAATGTGATCTGCCGTACCTCTCAGCCGTTCCCCAGCATCACCCTACCTGTCGTTCACAGCAACATGCCGTGGTCCCTGCAGGTACAACTTCACCTGTTTCGTCTTCCTCGAGTGGAACAGCTTCTCACCTGATAACTTAGCTACATGTGTGTAACGTATTTATTACGTTAAGTAAATATGTCCTGGCGTCTAAGGGTAAAAGCTTTGTCTAGGGGTAAAAGCCTCATCTAGGGGTAAAAGCCTCATCTAGGGGTAAAAGCCTCGTCTAGGGGTAAAAGCCTCATCTAGGGGTAAAAGCCTCGTCTAGGGGTAAAAGCCTCATCTAGGGGTAAAAGCCTCGTCTAGGGGTAAAAGCCTCGTCTAGGGGGTAAAAGCCTTATCTAGGGGTAAAAGCCTCATCTAGGAGTAAAAGCCTCATCTAGGGGTAAAAGCCTCATCTAAGGGTAAAAGCCTCATCTAGAGGTAAAAGCCTAGTCTAGGGGTAAAAGCCTCGTCTAGGGGTAAAAGCCTCATATAGGGGTAAAAGCCTCGTCTAGGGGTAAAAGCCTCGTCTAGGGGTAAAAGCCTCGTCTAGGGGTAAAAGCCTTATCTAGGGGTAAAAGCCTTATCTAGGGGTAAAAGCCTCATCTAGGGGTAAAAGCCTCATCTAGGGGTAAAAGCCTCATCTAGGGGTAAAAGCCTCGTCTAGGAGTAAAAGCCTCGTCTAGGGGTAAGAGCCTCGTCTAGGAGTAAAAGCCTCATCTAGGGGTAAAAGCCTCATCTAGGAGTAAAAGCCTTATCTAGGGGTAAAAGCCTCATCTAGGGGTAAAAGCCTCGTCTAGGGGTAAAAGCCTCGTCTAGGGGTAAAGCCTTATGTAGGGGTAAAAGCCTCGTCTAGGGGTAAAGCCTCGTCTAGGGGTAAAAGCCTCATCTAGGGGTAAAAGCCTCATCTAGGGGTAAAAGCCTCACCTAGGGGTAAAAGCCTCGTCTAGGGGTAAAAGCCTCGTCTAGGGGTAAAAGCCTCGTCTAGGGGTAAAAGCCTCGTCTAGGGGTAAAGCCTCGTCTAGGGGTAAAAGCCTCGTCTAGGGGTAAAGCCTCATGTAGGGGTAAAAGCCTCGTCTACGGGTAAAGCCTCGTCTAGGGGTAAAAGCCTCATCTAGGGGTAAAAGCCTCGTCTAGGGGTAAAAGCCTCGTCTAGGGGTAAAAGCCTCGTCTAGGGGTAAAAGCTTCGTCTAGGGGTAAAAACCTCGTCTAGGGGTAAAGCCTCGTCTAGGGGTAAAAGCCTCGTCTAGGGGTAAAAGCCTCGTCTAGGGGTAAAAGCCTCGTCTAGGGGTAAAAGCCTCGTCTAGGGGTAAAAGCCTCGTCTAGGGGTAAAAGCCTCGTCTAGGGGTAAAAGCCTCGTCTAGGGGTAAAAGCCTCGTCTAGGGGTAAAAGCCTCGTCTAGGGATAAAAGCCTCGTCTAGGGGTAAAAGCCTCGTCTAGGGGTAAAAGCCTCTTCTAGGGGTAAAAGCCTCGTCTAGGGGTAAAAGCCTCGTCTAGGGGTAAGAGCCTCGTCTAGGGGTAAAAGCCTCGTCTAGGGGTAAAAGCCTCGTCTAGGGGTAAAAGCCTCGTCTAGGGGTAAAAGCCTCCTCTAGGGGGTAAAAGCCTCGTCTAGGGGTAAAGCCTTATGTAGGGGTAAAAGCCTCGTCTAGGGGTAAAGCCTCGTCTAGGGGTAAAAGCCTCATCTAGGGGTAAAAGCCTCATCTAGGGGTAAAAGCCTCACCTAGGGGTAAAAGCCTCGTCTAGGGGTAAAAGCCTCGTCTAGGGGTAAAAGCCTCGTCTAGGGGTAAAAGCCTCTTCTAGGGGTAAAAGCCTCGTCTAGGGGTAAAAGCCTCGTCTAGGGGTAAAGCCTTATGTAGGGGTAAAAGCCTCGTCTAGGGGTAAAGCCTCGTCTAGGGGTAAAAGCCTCATCTAGGGGTAAAAGCCTCGTCTAGGGGTAAAAGCCTCGTCTAGGGGTAAAAGCTTCGTCTAGGGGTAAAAGCCTCGTCTAGGGGTAAAGCCTCGTCTAGGGGTAAAAGCCTCGTCTAGGGGTAAAAGCCTCGTCTAGGGGTAAAAGCCTCGTCTAGGGGTAAAAGCCTCGTCTAGGGGTAAAAGCCTCGTCTAGGGATAAAAGCCTCATCTAGGGGTAAAAGCCTCGTCTAGGGGTAAAAGCCTCGTCTAGGGGTAAAGCCTCGTCTAGGGGTAAAAGCCTCGTCTAGGGGTAAAAGCCTCGTCTAGGGGTAAAAGCCTCGTCTAGGGGTAAAAGCCTCGTCTAGGGGTAAAAGCCTCGTCTAGGGGTAAAAGCCTCGTCTAGGGGTAAAAGCCTCGTCTAAGGGTAAAAGCCTCATCTAGGAGTAAAAGCCTCATCTAGGGATAAAAGCCTCATCTAGGGGTAAAAGCCTCGTCTAGGGGTAAAAGCCTCGTCTAGGGGTAAAAGCCTCGTCTAGGGATAAAAGCCTCGTCTAGGGGTAAAAGCCTCGTCTAGGGATAAAAGCCTCGTCTAGGGATAAAAGCCTCGTCTAGGGGTAAAAGCCTCGTCTAGGGATAAAAGCCTCGTCTAGGGATAAAAGCCTCGTCTAGGGGTAAAAGCCTCGTCTAGGGATAAAAGCCTCGTCTAGGGGTAAAAGCCTCGTCTAGGGATAAAAGCCTCATCTAGGGATAAAAGCCTCGTCTAGGGGTAAAAGCCTCGTCTAGGGATAAAAGCCTCGTCTAGGGGTAAAAGCCTCGTCTAGGGATAAAAGCCTCGTCTAGGGGTAAAAGCCTCGTCTAGGGATAAAAGCCTCGTCTAGGGATAAAAGCCTCGTCTAGGGGTAAAAGCCTCGTCTAGGGATAAAAGCCTCATCTAGGGGTAAAAGCCTCATCTAGGGGTAAAAGCTTCGTCTAGGGGTAAAAGCTTCGTCTAGGGGTAAAAGCTTCGTCTAGGGGTAAAAGCTTCGTCTAGGGGTAAAAGCTTCGTCTAGGGGTAAAAGCCTCGTCTAGGGGTAAAAGCTTCATCTAGGGATAAAAGCTTCGTCTAGGGGTAAAAGCTTCGTCTAGGGGTAAAAGCTTAGTCTAGGGATAAAAGCTTCGTCTAGGGGTAAAAGCTTCGTCTAGGGGTAAAAGCTTCGTCTAGGGGTAAAAGCTTCGTCTAGGGGTAAAAGCCTCGTCTAGGGGTAAAGCCTCGTCTAGGGGTAAAGCCTCGTCTAGGGGTAAAAGCCTCGTCTAGGGATAAAAGCCTCGTCTAGGCGTAAAAGCTTCGTCTAGGGGTAAAAGCCTCGTCTAGGGGTAAAAGCTTCGTCTAGGGGTAAAAGCCTCGTCTAGGGGTAAAAGCTTCATCTAGGGATAAAAGCTTCGTCTAGGGGTAAAAGCTTCGTCTAGGGGTAAAAGCTTCGTCTAGGGGTAAAAGCCTCGTCTAGGGGTAAAAGCCTCGTCTAGGGATAAAAGCTTCGTCTAGGGGTAAAAGCGTCGTCTAGGGGTAAAAGCTTCATCTAGGGATAAAAGCTTCGTCTAGGGGTAAAAGCTTCGTCTAGGGGTAAAAGCCTCGTCTAGGGATAAAAGCTTCGTCTAGGGGTAAAAGCTTCGTCTAGGGGTAAAAGCTTCGTCTAGGGATAAAAGCTTCATCTAGGGGTAAAAGCCTCGTCTAGGGATAAAAGCTTCGTCTAGGGGTAAAAGCTTCGTCTAGGGATAAAAGCTTCGTCTAGGGGTAAAAGCTTCGTCTAGGGGTAAAAGCTTCGTCTAGGGATAAAAGCTTCGTCTAGGGGTAAAAGCTTCGTCTAGGGGTAAAAGCCTCGTCTAGGGATAAAAGCTTCGTCTAGGGATAAAAGCTTCGTCTAGGGATAAAAGCTTCGTCTAGGGGTAAAAGCTTCCTCTAGGGGTAAAAGCCTCGTCTAGGGATAAAAGCTTCGTCTAGGGGTAAAAGCTTCGTCTAGGGATAAAAGCTTCGTCTAGGGGTAAAAGCTTCGTCTAGGGGTAAAAGCCTCGTCTAGGGATAAAAGCTTCGTCTAGGGGTAAAAGCTTCGTCTAGGGGTAAAAGCCTCGTCTAGGGATAAAAGCTTCGTCTAGGGGTAAAAGCCTCGTCTAGGGGTAAAAGCCTCGTCTAGGGATAAAAGCTTCGTCTAGGGGTAAAAGCTTCGTCTAGGGGTAAAAGCCTCGTCTAGGGATAAAAGCTTCGTCTAGGGGTAAAAGCCTCGTCTAGGGATAAAAGCTTCGTCTAGGGGTAAAAGCCTCGTCTAGGGGTAAAAGCCTCGTCTAGGGATAAAAGCTTCGTCTAGGGGTAAAAGCTTTGTCTAGGGGTAAAAGCTTCGTCTAGGGGTAAAAGCTTCGTCTAGGGGTAAAAGCCTCGTCTAGGGGTAAAAGCATCGTCTAGGGGTAAAAGCCTCGTCTAGGGATAAAAGCTTCGTCTAGGGGTAAAAGCCTCGTCTAGGGGTAAAAGCTTCGTCTAGGGGTAAAAGCCTCGTCTAGGGATAAAAGCTTCGTCTAGGGGTAAAAGCCTCGTCTAGGGGTAAAAGCTTCGTCTAGGGGTAAAAGCCTCGTCTAGGGATAAAAGCTTCGTCTAGGGGTAAAAGCCTCGTCTAGGGATAAAAGCTTCGTCTAGGGGTAAAAGCCTCGTCTAGGGATAAAAGCTTCGTCTAGGGATAAAAGCTTCGTCTAGGGGTAAAAGCCTCGTCTAGGGGTAAAAGCCTCGTCTAGGGATAAAAGCTTCGTCTAGGGGTAAAAGCTTCGTCTAGGGGTAAAAGCTTCGTCTAGGGGTAAAAGCTTCGTCTAGGGATTAAAGCTTCGTCTAGGGGTAAAAGCTTCGTCTAGGGGTAAAAGCCTCGTCTAGGGGTAAAAGCTTCGTCTAGGGGTAAAAGCTTCGTCTAGGGGTAAAAGCCTCGTCTAGGGGTAAAAGCTTCGTCTAGGGATAAAAGCTTCGTCTAGGGGTAAAAGCTTCGTCTAGGGGTAAAAGCCTCGTCTAGGGATAAAAGCTTCGTCTAGGGGTAAAAGCTTCGTCTAGGGGTAAAAGCCTCGTCTAGGGGTAAAAGCTTCGTCTAGGGGTAAAAGCCTCGTCTAGGGGTAAAAGCTTCGTCTAGGGATAAAAGCTTCGTCTAGGGGTAAAAGCCTCGTCTAGGGGTAAAAGCCTCGTCTAGGGATAAAAGCTTCGTCTAGGGGTAAAAGCCTCGTCTAGGGGTAAAAGCCTCGTCTAGGGATAAAAGCCTCGTCTAGGGGTAAAAGCCTCATCTAGGGGTAAAAGCCTCGTCTAGGGGTAAAAGCCTCGTCTAGGGGTAAAAGCCTCGTCTAGGGATAAAAGCCTCGTCTAGGGGTAAAAGCCTCGTCTAGGGATAAAAGCCTCGTCTAGGGATAAAAGCCTCGTCTAGGGGTAAAAGCCTCGTCTAGGGATAAAAGCCTCGTCTAGGGATAAAAGCCTCGTCTAGGGGTAAAAGCCTCGTCTAGGGATAAAAGCCTCGTCTAGGGGTAAAAGCCTCGTCTAGGGATAAAAGCCTCGTCTAGGGATAAAAGCCTCGTCTAGGGGTAAAAGCCTCGTCTAGGGATAAAAGCCTCGTCTAGGGGTAAAAGCCTCGTCTAGGGATAAAAGCCTCGTCTAGGGGTAAAAGCCTCGTCTAGGGATAAAAGCCTCGTCTAGGGATAAAAGCCTCGTCTAGGGGTAAAAGCCTCGTCTAGGGATAAAAGCCTCATCTAGGGGTAAAAGCCTCATCTAGGGGTAAAAGCTTCGTCTAGGGGTAAAAGCTTCGTCTAGGGGTAAAAGCTTCGTCTAGGGGTAAAAGCTTCGTCTAGGGGTAAAAGCTTCGTCTAGGGGTAAAAGCTTCGTCTAGGGGTAAAAGCTTCGTCTAGGGATAAAAGCTTCGTCTAGGGGTAAAAGCTTCGTCTAGGGGTAAAAGCTTCGTCTAGGGATAAAAGCTTCGTCTAGGGGTAAAAGCTTCGTCTAGGGGTAAAAGCTTCGTCTAGGGGTAAAAGCTTCGTCTAGGGGTAAAAGCCTCGTCTAGGGGTAAAGCCTCGTCTAGGGGTAAAGCCTCGTCTAGGGGTAAAAGCCTCGTCTAGGGATAAAAGCCTCGTCTAGGCGTAAAAGCTTCGTCTAGGGGTAAAAGCCTCGTCTAGGGGTAAAAGCTTCGTCTAGGGGTAAAAGCCTCGTCTAGGGGTAAAAGCTTCATCTAGGGATAAAAGCTTCGTCTAGGGGTAAAAGCTTCGTCTAGGGGTAAAAGCTTCGTCTAGGGGTAAAAGCCTCGTCTAGGGGTAAAAGCCTCGTCTAGGGATAAAAGCTTCGTCTAGGGGTAAAAGCCTCGTCTAGGGGTAAAAGCCTCGTCTAGGGATAAAAGCTTCGTCTAGGGGTAAAAGCTTCGTCTAGGGGTAAAAGCCTCGTCTAGGGATAAAAGCTTCGTCTAGGGGTAAAAGCTTCGTCTAGGGGTAAAAGCTTCGTCTAGGGATAAAAGCTTCGTCTAGGGGTAAAAGCCTCGTCTAGGGATAAAAGCTTCGTCTAGGGGTAAAAGCTTCGTCTAGGGATAAAAGCTTCGTCTAGGGGTAAAAGCTTCGTCTAGGGGTAAAAGCTTCGTCTAGTTATAAAAGCTTCGTCTAGGGGTAAAAGCTTCGTCTAGGGGTAAAAGCCTCGTCTAGGGATAAAAGCTTCGTCTAGGGATAAAAGCTTCGTCTAGGGATAAAAGCTTCGTCTAGGGGTAAAAGCTTCGTCTAGGGGTAAAAGCCTCGTCTAGGGATAAAAGCTTCGTCTAGGGGTAAAAGCTTCGTCTAGGGATAAAAGCTTCGTCTAGGGGTAAAAGCTTCGTCTAGGGGTAAAAGCCTCGTCTAGGGATAAAAGCTTCGTCTAGGGGTAAAAGCTTCGTCTAGGGGTAAAAGCCTCGTCTAGGGATAAAAGCTTCGTCTAGGGGTAAAAGCCTCGTCTAGGGGTAAAAGCCTCGTCTAGGGATAAAAGCTTCGTCTAGGGGTAAAAGCTTCGTCTAGGGGTAAAAGCCTCGTCTAGGGATAAAAGCTTCGTCTAGGGGTAAAAGCCTCGTCTAGGGATAAAAGCTTCGTCTAGGGGTAAAAGCCTCGTCTAGGGGTAAAAGCCTCGTCTAGGGATAAAAGCTTCGTCTAGGGGTAAAAGCTTTGTCTAGGGGTAAAAGCTTCGTCTAGGGGTAAAAGCTTCGTCTAGGGGTAAAAGCCTCGTCTAGGGGTAAAAGCATCGTCTAGGGGTAAAAGCCTCGTCTAGGGATAAAAGCTTCGTCTAGGGGTAAAAGCCTCGTCTAGGGGTAAAAGCTTCGTCTAGGGGTAAAAGCCTCGTCTAGGGATAAAAGCTTCGTCTAGGGGTAAAAGCCTCGTCTAGGGGTAAAAGCTTCGTCTAGGGGTAAAAGCCTCGTCTAGGGATAAAAGCTTCGTCTAGGGGTAAAAGCCTCGTCTAGGGATAAAAGCTTCGTCTAGGGGTAAAAGCCTCGTCTAGGGATAAAAGCTTCGTCTAGGGATAAAAGCTTCGTCTAGGGGTAAAAGCCTCGTCTAGGGGTAAAAGCCTCGTCTAGGGATAAAAGCTTCGTCTAGGGGTAAAAGCTTCGTCTAGGGGTAAAAGCTTCGTCTAGGGGTAAAAGCTTCGTCTAGGGATAAAAGCTTCGTCTAGGGGTAAAAGCTTCGTCTAGGGG
This sequence comes from Cherax quadricarinatus, assembly GCF_038502225.1. Taxonomy (NCBI): domain Eukaryota; kingdom Metazoa; phylum Arthropoda; class Malacostraca; order Decapoda; family Parastacidae; genus Cherax; species Cherax quadricarinatus. Next base: position 14,009,529 of record NC_091296.1, read on the forward strand.
TAAAAGCCTCGTCTAGGGGTAAAAGCTTCGTCTAGGGGTAAAAGCTTCGTCTAGGGGTAAAAGCCTCGTCTAGGGGTAAAAGCTTCGTCTAGGGATAAAAGCTTCGTCTAGGGGTAAAAGCTTCGTCTAGGGGTAAAAGCCTCGTCTAGGGATAAAAGCTTCGTCTAGGGGTAAAAGCTTCGTCTAGGGGTAAAAGCCTCGTCTAGGGGTAAAAGCTTCGTCTAGGGGTAAAAGCCTCGTCTAGGGGTAAAAGCTTCGTCTAGGGATAAAAGCTTCGTCTAGGGGTAAAAGCCTCGTCTAGGGGTAAAAGCCTCGTCTAGGGATAAAAGCTTCGTCTAGGGGTAAAAGCTTCGTCTAGGGGTAAAAGCTTCGTCTAGGGGTAAAAGCTTCGTCTAGGGGTAAAAGCCTCGTCTAGGGGTAAAAGCTTCGTCTAGGGGTAAAAGCCTCGTCTAGGGATAAAAGCTTCGTCTAGGGGTAAAAGCCTCGTCTAGGGGTAAAAGCTTCGTCTAGGGGTAAAAGCCTCGTCTAGGGATAAAAGCTTCGTCTAGGGGTAAAAGCCTCGTCTAGGGGTAAAAGCTTCGTCTAGGGGTAAAAGCCTCGTCTAGGGATAAAAGCTTCGTCTAGGGGTAAAAGCCTCGTCTAGGGATAAAAGCTTCGTCTAGGGGTAAAAGCCTCGTCTAGGGATAAAAGCTTCGTCTAGGGATAAAAGCTTCGTCTAGGGGTAAAAGTCTCGTCTAGGGATAAAAGCTTCGTCTAGGGATAAAAGCTTCGTCTAGGGGTAAAAGCCTCGTCTAGGGGTAAAAGCTTCGTCTAGGGATAAAAGCTTCGTCTAGGGGTAAAAGCTTCGTCTAGGGGTAAAAGCTTCGTCTAGGGGTAAAAGCCTCGTCTAGGGGTAAAAGCCTTGTCTAGGGGTAAAAGCCTCGTCTAGGGGTAAAAGCTTCGTCTAGGGGTAAAAGCCTCGTCTAGGGGTAAAGCCTCGTCTAGGGGTAAAAGCCTCGTCTAGGGATAAAAGCCTCGTCTAGGGGTAAAATCCTCGTCTAGGGATAAAAGCCTCGTCTAGGGGTAAAATCCTCATCTAGGGGTAAAAGCCTCGTCTACGGGGAAAAGCCTCGTCTAGGGGTAAAAGCCTCGTCTAGGGGTAAAAGCCTCGTCTAGGGGTGAAAGCCTCGTCTAGGGGTGAAAGCCTCGTCTAGGGGTAAAATCCTCATCTAGGGGTAAAAGCCTCGTCTAAGGGTAAAAGCCTCGTCTAGGGGTGAAAGCCTCGTCTAGGGATAAAAGCCTCGTCTAGGGGTAAAATCCTCATCTAGGGGTAAAAGCCTCGTCTAAGGGTAAAAGCCTCGTCTAGGGGTAAAAGCCTCGTCTAGGGGTGAAAGCCTCGTCTAGGGGTAAAAGCCTCGTCTAGGGGTGAAAGCCTCGTCTAGGGGTGAAAGCCTCGTCTAGGGGTAAAAGCTTCGTCTAGGGGTAAAAGCCTCGTCTAGGGGTAAAAGCTTCGTCTAGGGGTGAAAGCCTCGTCTAGGGGTGAAAGCCTCGTCTAGGGGTGAAAGACTCGTCTAGGGGTAAAGCCTCGTCTAGGGGTCCTAGGGGTGAAAGCCTCGTCTAGGGGTGAAAGCCTCGTCTAGGGGTAAAAGCCTCGTCTAGGGGTGAAAGCCTCGTCTAGGGGTGAAAGCCTCGTCTAGGGGTGAAAGCCTCGTCTAGGGGTAAAAGCCTCGTCTAGGGGTGAAAGCCTCGTCTAGGGGTGAAAGCCTCGTCTAGGGGTGAAAGCCTCGTCTAGGGGTGAAAGCCTCGTCTAGGGGTTAAAGCCTCGTCTAGGGGTGAAAGCCTAGTCTAGGGGTAAAAGCCTCGTCTAGGGGTAAAAGCCTCGTCTAGGGGTAAAAGCCTCATCTAGGGGTAAAAGCCTCGTCTAGGGGTAAAAGCCTCGTCTAGGGGTAAAAGCCTCATCTAGGGGTAAAAGCCTCGTCTAGGGGTAAAAGCTTCGTCTAGGGGTAAAAGCCTCGTCTAGGGGTAAAGCCTCGTCTAGGGGTAAAAGCCTCGTCTAGGGGTAAAAGCCTCGTCTAGGGGTGAAAGCCTCGTCTAGGGGTAAAAGCTTCGTCCAGGGGCATTTAAAATATTAAAAAATACACCAACCTAGTGCCAGGTTTCTTTCTTCACATAAACTAGATTATCAGGAAAAATAACTAAATTCACTTTCATAAAAAATATAACTATATTAATATAGTAATGTTAGATATACAACCTACCCTCCACATATTACATAAAAGATACCAGTATACCTGTACCAGGTACTCACTTTAGGCAAAATATTGCCTAAACCCACTAGTACAGTGGTACCAGTTAAAATATATATATAAAAACAAGTGGGGTTCCATGACACTCGGTCTTCTGCTGGCCTCTTAGCCTGCAGGGAAAAAAAAAATATCTGTACTCTCCCAAACAGGCCCTCCACATACTAGTGCCTTACAGGAAAACTAGTGAGAGTACAAAAACTATTGTCTAAACTTTCCTAAAATTCCACCCACATGCTAGACCAAACTCCATAACGTCTTGCTCCGGCCACCGTTCTTCAGGTCCTGACCACTCGCCTCTCCTCTCCTGTCCTGTCCTGGCTACTCTGACTCACCAGGACTAATACCCGTCCGGTTTCAGAACAAATCCCGTCCACTGACATTATTAATGGGGCACTTTTATACACATATTTTCTACATTGTGTAATACTTGAGTATTCTTCTTTGTACAAAACTGGACTGATGAAGCCACTGTGGCGTAAAATTTCCTTAATAAAGATACCTGACTAGGTTGTGCTGCTGGGTCTGGTGCAGTGCTCCATCCTTGAGTGGAGATGACCAGACTGGGTGGGTCATTGGGCTAATCCGAGGGGGGGGGGGTCATTGGTCTAATCCGGGGGGGGGGGACATGGACCTGCTCCGCATGGGTCAGTAGGCCTGTTGCAGTGTTCCTTCTTTCTTATGTTCTTATGTTCTTAAGTGTTCCACATGTGTCTAATTTATTAATTTGTCGGTTCTCTGAGCCACCTATCAACACCTTCTCAGCTCTCTGACGGCTTTGGTTCTTCTAACATATTTGTCCTGTTACCTAACACCTGAGAAGGCCGTTAGCTTCACTGATCCCACTTGGATGATAGTTCCGCTCATCCACAGCTCTATCCCTGGCTAGGAGATGTTGAAGAATCACTACCGGACGCAGAAGATAGACTGGGAGTGTGAGGAGTGTGGACGGAGTCACGAGTGCAGCACCAGGGCTAACATCGTCCACTTCCCCCGAGTACTCACTCTCCACTTCAGCAGGTAAGGTGAAACTAGTTGTACACAAATGGTATACAATACTGACAAGATGCAGAATTAAACATATGTGCAAGATGTGTCTAATTCTCAAAATTAGACACATATCAGATACACATATTGCACATGTGTATCTGATTCTCCATCCAAGGTGAAGCTAGTATGGCCATCATCAGCAAGACACCGGTGTAATTCTTAGCTATATTGTAGAAACGTTTCGCCTACGCAGCAGACGTCTTCAGTCGAATATCAACGATTATGACAAGGGAACCAGTAGTAATTTTGAAGCAATCAGTCGCTCAGTGTTGATAGGAGGTGGCCAGTCCTCAGACACCGAGGTGTTACACAAGTGTTTTGATTTTCAATTTGTTGGTATTTAATATTTCAGTAATGTAATACCGCCTGCTGGATGTTCAGAACCTCCCTCACACTCACCTTAAATTAATACACCCTTCATAATAAATATGTCTCGGTCCATCTTTTCTATGTGACCAAACCGTCTTAACCCCTTTTCTGTTTTCTGAATCACTCCTTTCATACATATACACTCTGTTCAGTGGTCACACACTGATATCTTGGCGATATTTACATCTCAATGTTAAACGTCTACACTCTCGCAGGATTGCTTATGTTCTCCTTCTGTCTCATCAACACGTAAGTTGGCAGATAAATCTTACAAACTTCTACTTGCATACAGTATAGACATACCTTTACTGTCCTGTGTGCTTCTTAATACTTATTAATTCTGTAATACTTCCCTTAAAACCGCAGGAGGTCTGGTCTGAGACTTCGTATACTCACCTGCTGACTCACAAGTATTTGAAATACATTCACTTTCTCCATACGCCTTCAATTTGGTGTCCAGTATTTCATTCCCTATACTTCCACGTATTCTCATCTAGTTGTTAGTTTATTCCTTACTTTTAGCTTCCTTCTCTCGTACAAACTTTCCAGACTGTATAGCCCTTGTGGTTTAACGCTTCTTTTTGATTATAATAATAATCCAGACACCTCCAGCATCGTCTGCAACTTGACTTATGACTATCCCAATATCGCTGTCGTCTGCAGACACACTCTGACAACTCTCTAGCACTCTTAACATTCACTTCTTTCACAACCCCGTGTATAGAGTCAATGAACAACCACAGTAACATCAACCATGTTTTTCCAAGACCCTCTTTTATTGGAAAACATTTCTTCCTTACACACGCTGAGTTGAGCCGCCCTCATCAGTGCTAGTTACAGCTTCTAGCAACTTACCACCTACTTCATCCAGTTGGTAAACAAGTCTCATCTCTCCCGATCATCCCTCGTTATCAGCATTTCCAGATCCGTAATAGGAACAAATATCTGTTCACCCTTAAGAGCTTAGAGTTTACCTACGATACCACACATGATTTACACTCAGTAAAAAGCAGCGTGAGATATACACTAGCCACTAACATGACCTCCTCGCCAGGTACAATGGCCAGAGCCGAGACGACCTCAAGACCAGGGTCACCTACCCTGCTCAGGGACTCACCCTGCAAGGTTACAAAGATTCCAAGTAAGTTATGTGACACCGTGCAATGTTGCCAAGGTGTATTAGTAGTATTAGTAGTAGTAGTAGTAGTAGTATTAGTAGTAGTATTAGTAGTAGTAGTAATAGTAGTAGTAGTAGTAGTAGTAGTAGTAGTAGTAGTAATAGTAGTAGTAGTAGTAGTAGTAGTAGTAGTAGTAGTAGTAGTAGTAGTAGTAGTAGTAGTAGTAGTAGTACAGAGCTAAACATTATTATTATTATTATTATTATTATTATTATTATTATTATCATCATCATTAATTCTCGTTGATGTATATTATAATTGAAGTCTTGTCTTGTGTACCCCGTCAGTGCCAGGTATCAGCTTTGTGGCGTGGTGAACCATGAAGGAACCATGACGTCTGGCCATTACACCGCCTTCTGCAGGAGGCAGCACGACAGCAGTCACGACTGGTTCTTCTACGACGACGCCTACGTCACCCATACTAACCTAGACACTGTCCTTGGTAGCTCGGAGGCCCACCTGCTCTTCTACACGCAGGAGTGACACCTGTGGTGACACCTGGTTCGTCAGGAAACAGGACAAGTGTCTCCAGACACGGATCTCTTGTCAAGTGATAACACCTGGTTTTGTTAACCCAGTGATGACCCGTCGCCGACACTATTACTGCTCCAGGATGTAGTGTTGAACGATAGCACCAACATTACTAATTCGCTCTCTGTCTTCAAATTTAATGAATTCAGAGACAACACTCAGAAATGTTCAAGAAATGTCAAAATATTTTATCCACAGTAGTAAATTACAACCATTCTGGAAAAAAATACCCTGATTTTTCTAACCGTAAATAAAGCATTACCACTTTTTTGCGTGTGTGTGACCTAATTCATATCTGCATACATAACTCATTATGATTGTGACCAGATATAAACATGTAAATAGTTCATTACCACTGTAACTTGTTCAGCTATCAAAACTTTGTGGCCCAGTCCCTGGACCCATTATGTACCTCTGTAATCTTTTGACTACCGTCCACAGGATGAGTACGGAGTGCATATAAAGATATTGAACTAACTTCAAACGACAAATGTGGATGAGATATATGGCTCATTCTTGAAGTTATTAAGAGCTGTGCTATCTGTAATGAACGAGGTGTTGCTAGCAACCAGGACTAGCCTCAGCTCGGGGTACGATTAAGGGACGGGGACTCGAGCCTCTGCCCTCCTTTTTACCCTATGACCCACAAAGGGTGTGCTGAGAATCCCTATTATCAGCGCCCAGTAATACCTTGCAGGTTTAGCGATCTCTGAAACAATGATAATGAGAATCGAAAGGTATGGAACCAGGTTAGTATTATGAGGGAAAGCTGAAGGAACTGGCGCTGACGACCCTGGCGGAGAGGACAAGAGGAGACATAAGCAGTACTTAAAAATTCTTTAACTGAACTGATAGGGCAGAAGGCTAACCACGGCAGGAATATGAAGGCAACACCAAAGTAATGGTTGACACTACAGCAGGAGCAACAGCTAGCAGTATATATAGGGCTAAAACACAGCTACTTAACATGGGAGATTTCAACCATAAATTAATCGATTACTGAAAGGACAGTCAGCAAACGAGATATTGGAAACCTAACTGAAAAAGACAGATAGAGCCCTTAGTTCAACCAGAGATGCAAAGAAGCAAAAATATAAGAAAACCACAAGAGCATGCAAAACTACAGAAACCGAAGGACAGACAAGAACAGAGAAGTGAGCAGATTATCCAGAAATAAATATACAAAGTTGAGGAGAGAGGCTGAGTGACAATCTGAGAACGACGTAACAACAAGGGTCAAGTCTGAACCAAACTACTGCAGAGCCACGTCAGAAGAAAGTCGTCAGTACAAGACCAGGTAATACGATTGAAGAAATAAGAAACACTCACGGAAAATGACAAGGAAATCTGTGAAGTGTTGATCAAACGATTTGAAGAGGTCTTATCAATGTAAATAGGGCCACTGCTAGACAGCCCAGGGGACAGGGTACACCGACAAGTACTGGTCGCCATACACACAACAAGTAAAGCGGTAAGGGAGCTTTTAATGGAAGTTGAACCATTAAAGGCAATAGTAACTGCCAGGGAGTCACCATGGATTCTGCAAGAGGGAACAGAAGCACTGTCCGAACCACTAAGATCTACATGTCAATGGATAAGGGACAATTGCCAGAGATCTGGAAGACAGGGAATGTAGTCTCTACATTTAAAAAAGAAATGAGATAGACAGGAAGCACTGATCTACAGACCAGTTTCACTGACATACATATCATGTAAGGTAATAGGGAAGATAATCAGGAGAGCGACAGAGCACTTGGGAAAAAGTGGTTTTATAAACAGTAACCAGCACGGGTTCACAGATAGCGAAACTTGTCTTGCCAACTTGTTGGAGTTTTAAAATACAACAACAAATGCGAAACAAGAGAAAGAGAGGTATGGAGGGATTGCATTTTCTTAGACTGCAAAAAAGGCCTTAGATACTGTAACCTCACAAGAAGCTAGAGCAAAAACTTGAGGTGCAGACACGAACAACAAGGAACGTACTCTGATGGATCACAGAGTACTTTAGGGGAAGGGATTAAAGAGTGATTGTCAGGGAAGAGACGTCAGAATGAGGAAAAGCAAGAAGTGGGGCTTTTCCCCGCTTCTTGCTTTTGTTGTTGATGCAAAACCAATGAGGAGAATAAAAAAACAAGCGAGGAAAGGGAAAGGCTAGAAATGTATCTGGATACACTGCACTGATCAGCTAAGTGGTTATTTGAATTCAACCCCAGCAAATGCAAAGTTATGCAGATTGTGGAAGGGGCAAAAAGATCGGACCCACACTGTAGACTCGAAGGACAGAGGCTGCAAACCTCACTCAGAGAGAAAGTCCTAGGGATGACGACAGTGCCTGGTATATTATTCACATCAACCGTATAACCTCAGCAGCCTGTACTCGTCTGGCAAATTTACAGGTAAGAGCAGCCTTCAGGAATGTAGCCAAGGAATCTTTCCGGGCCCCTTTATACAATGTATGTCAGGAGTACGCAGCACCAGTATGGAACCCTCACCTGAAAAAGCATGTTAAGAAAATGGAGAAAGTACAGTGGTATGCAAAGATATAAGATCCAGAGTTAAAGGGCTCCGAGAAGAAGATAAGGAATCGAATCTAATGACTTTGGAGGCCAGAAGAACCGAGGGAAACATGATAATAACATACAAAATACTCGATAAAATTGATATGGTAGATAGGGACAGGCTGCTGGAGAGACGAGAAACAGTTACTTGGGGGCACAGCTGGAAGTTAAATACACAGATGAGCCTCAGAGATGTCAGAAAGTGGAATGACTTCCACGTAGAAGTGGTGTAGGCAGGCTCCATACATAGTTTTAAGAGCAGGTATGATATGGCCCACGAGGCTAGGAGGGAGTGAATCTGGCAAGCGGCAAGTTGAAAGGCGGGGCCAGGAGCTAAGACTCGACCACATATAGGAGAGTACATATAAAGGAGTCCACGTCCAGCTGGTCCGCGTGTCCACAAGAGTGATACTAATGTACAACAGAGAGACAAGTGTTTGAATCATATCTAGAGTGAGCACCAGCCCCACGTGTCAGTGAGCACCAGCCCCACGTGTCAGTGAGCACCAGCCTCACGTGTCAGTGAGCACCAGCCCCACGTGTCAGTGAGCACCAGCCTCACGTGTCAGTGAGCACCAGCCTCACGTGTCAGTGAGCACCAGCCCCACGTGTCAGTGAGCACCAGCCTCACGTGTCAGTGAGCACCAGCCCCACGTGTCAGTGAGCACCAGCCTCACGTGTCAGTGAGCACCAGCCTCACGTGTCAGTGAGCACCAGCCTCACGTGTCAGTGAGCACCAGCCTCACGTGTCAGTGAGCACCAGCCTCACGTGTCAGTGAGCACCAGCCCCACGTGTCAGTGAGCACCAGCCTCACGTGTCAGTGAGCACCAGCCCCACGTGTCAGTGAGCACCACCCCACGTGTCAGTGAGCACCAGACTCACGTGTCAGTGAGCACCAGCCACACGTGTCAGTGAGCACCAGCCTCACGTGTCAGTGAGCACCAGCCTCACGTGTCAGTGAGCACCAGCCTCACGTGTCAGTGAGCACCAGCCTCACGTGTCAGTGAGCACCAGCCTCACGTGTCAGTGAGCACCAGCCTCACGTGTCAGTGAGCACCAGCCCCATGTGTCAGTGAGCACCAGCCTCACGTGTCAGTGAGCACCATCCCCACGTGTCAGTGAGCACCAGCCTCACGTGTCAGTGAGCACCAGCCTCCGTGTCACACCAGTGTGTCAGTGAGCACCAGCCACACGTGTCAGTGAGCACCAGCCCCACGTGTCACGTGTCAGTGAGCACCAGCCCACGTGTCAGTGAGCACCAGCCTCACGTGTCAGTGAGCACCAGCCCCACGTGTCAGTGAGCACCAGCCGCACGTGTCAGTGAGCACCAGCCTCACGTGTCAGTGAGCACCAGCCCCACGTGTCAGTGAGCACCAGCCCCGTGTCAGTGAGCACCAGCCTGTCAGTGAGCACCAGCCTCACGTGTCAGTGAGCACCAGCCACCAGCCTCACGTGTCAGTGAGCACCAGCCCCACGTGTCAGTGAGCACCAGCCCCACGTGTCAGTGAGCACCAGCCCCACGTGTCAGTGAGCACCAGCCCCACGTGTCAGTGAGCACCAGCCCCACGTGTCAGTGAGCACCAGCGCCAAGTGTCAGTGAGCACCAGCCCCACGTGTCAGTGAGCACCAGCCTCACGTGTCAGTGAGCACCAGCCCCACGTGTCAGTGAGCACCAGCCTCACGTGTCAGTGAGCACCAGCCTCACGTGTCAGTGAGCACCAGCCCCACGTGTCAGTGAGCACCAGCCCCACGTGTCAGTGAGCACCAGCCCCGTGTCAGTGAGCACCAGCCTGTGTCAGTGAGCACCAGCCCCACGTGTCAGTGAGCACCAGCCCCACGTGTCAGTGAGCACCAGCCCCACGTGTCAGTGAGCACCAGCCTCACGTGTCAGTGAGCACCAGCCACCAGCCTCACGTGTCAGTGAGCACCAGCCTCACGTGTCAGTGAGCACCAGCCCCACGTGTCAGTGAGCACCAGCCTCACGTGTCAGTGAGCACCAGCCCCACGTGTCAGTGAGCACCAGCCCCACGTGTCAGTGAGCACCAGCCCCACGTGTCAGTGAGCACCAGCCCCACGTGTCAGTGAGCACCAGCCTCACGTGTCAGTGAGCACCACGTGTCAGTGAGCACCAGCCTCACGTGTCAGTGAGCACCAGCCCCACGTGTCAGTGAGCACCAGCCTCACGTGTCAGTGAGCACCAGCCCCACGTGTCAGTGAGCACCAGCCCCACGTGTCAGTGAGCACCAGCCTCACGTGTCAGTGAGCACCAGCCCCACGTGTCAGTGAGCACCAGCCCCACGTGTCAGTGAGCACCAGCCTCACGTGTCAGTGAGCACCAGCCCCACGTGTCAGTGAGCACCAGCCCCACGTGTCAGTGAGCACCAGCCCCACGTGTCAGTGAGCACCAGCCTCACGTGTCAGTGAGCACCAGCCTGTGTCAGTGAGCACCAGCCTCACGTGTCAGTGAGCACCAGCCTCACATGTCAGTGAGCACCAGCCTCACGTGTCAGTGAGCACCAGCCTCACGTGTCAGTGAGCACCAGCCTCACGTGTCAGTGAGCACCAGCCTCACGTGTCAGTGAGCACCAGCCTCACGTGTCAGTGAGCACCAGCCTCACGTGTCAGTGAGCACCAGCCTCACGTGTCAGTGAGCACCAGCCTCACGTGTCAGTGAGCACCAGCCCCACGTGTCAGTGAGCACCAGCCTCACGTGTCAGTGAGCACCAGCCCCACGTGTCAGTGAGCACCAGCCACCAGCCTCACGTGTCAGTGAGCACCAGCCTCACGTGTCAGTGAGCACCAGCCTCACGTGTCAGTGAGCACCAGCCTCACGCAGTGAGCACCAGCCTCACGTGTCAGTGAGCACCAGCCTCACGTGTCAGTGAGCACCAGCCTCACGTGTCAGTGAGCACCAGCCTCACGTGTCAGTGAGCACCAGCCTCACGTGTCAGTGAGCACCAGCCTCACGTGTCAGTGAGCACCAGCCTCACGTGTCAGTGAGCACCAGCCTCACGTGTCAGTGAGCACCAGCCACACGAGGCAGTGAGCACCACGGGTCAGTGAGCACCCGCCTCACGTGTCAGTGAGCACCAGCCCCACGTGTCAGTGAGCACCAGCCTCACGTGTCAGTGAGCACCAGCCTCACGTGTCAGTGAGCACCAGCCTCACGTGTCAGTGAGCACCAGCCTCACGTGTCAGTGAGCACCAGCCTCACGTGTCAGTGAGCACCAGCCTCACGTGTCAGTGAGCACCAGCCTCACGTGTCAGTGAGCACCAGCCTCACGTGTCAGTGAGCACCAGCCTCACGTGTCAGTGAGCACCAGCCTCACGTGTCAGTGAGCACCAGCCTCACATGTCAGTGAGCACCAGCCACCAGCCCCACGTCACGTGTCAGTGAGCACCAGCCACACGTGTCAGTGAGCACCAGCCTCACGTGTCAGTGAGCACCAGCCTCACGTGTCAGTGAGCACCAGCCTCACGTGTCAGTGAGCACCAGCCTCACGTGTCAGTGAGCACCAGCCTCACGTGTCAGTGAGCACCAGCCTCACGTGTCAGTGAGCACCAGCCTCACGTGTCAGTGAGCACCAGCCTCACGTGTCAGTGAGCACCAGCCTCACGTGTCAGTGAGCACCAGCCTCACGTGTCAGTGAGCACCAGCCCCACGTGTCAGTGAGCACCAGCCTCACGTGTCAGTGAGCACCAGCCTCACGTGTCAGTGAGCACCAGCCTCACGTGTCAGTGAGCACCAGCCCCACGTGTCAGTGAGCACCAGCCTCACGTGTCAGTGAGCACCAGCCTCACGTGTCAGTGAGCACCAGCCTCACGTGTCAGTGAGCACCAGCCCCACGTGTCAGTGAGCACCAGCCTCACGTGTCAGTGAGCACCAGCCTCACGTGTCAGTGAGCACCAGCCTCACGTGTCAGTGAGCACCAGCCTCACGTGTCAGTGAGCACCAGCCTCACGTGTCAGTGAGCACCAGCCTCACGTGTCAGTGAGCACCAGCCTCACGTGTCAGTGAGCACCAGCCTCACGTGTCAGTGAGCACCAGCCTCACGTGTCAGTGAGCACCAGCCCCACGTGTCAGTGAGCACCAGCCTCACGTGTCAGTGAGCACCAGCCTCACGTGTCAGTGAGCACCAGCCTCACGTGTCAGTGAGCACCAGCCTCACGTGTCAGTGAGCACCAGCCTCACGTGTCAGTGAGCACCAGCCTCACGTGTCAGTGAGCACCAGCCTCACGTGTCAGTGAGCACCAGCCTCACGTGTCAGTGAGCACCAGCCTCACGTGTCAGTGAGCACCAGCCTCACGTGTCAGTGAGCACCAGCCTCACGTGTCAGTGAGCACCAGCCTCACGTGTCAGTGAGCACCAGCCTCACGTGTCAGTGAGCACCAGCCTCACGTGTCAGTGAGCACCAGCCTCACGTGTCAGTGAGCACCAGCCTCACGTGTCAGTGAGCACCAGCCTCACGTGTCAGTGAGCACCAGCCTCACGTGTCAGTGAGCACCAGCCTCACGTGTCAGTGAGCACCAGTGTCCTCACGTGTCAGTGAGCACCAGCCTCACGTGTCAGTGAGCACCAGCCTCACGTGTCAGTGAGCACCAGCCTGTCACGTGTCAGTGAGCACCAGCCTCACGTGTCAGTGAGCACCAGCCTGTCACGTGTCAGTGAGCACCAGCCCCACGTGTCACGTGTCAGTGAGCACCAGCCTCACGTGTCAGTGAGCACCAGCCTCACGTGTCAGTGAGCACCAGCCTCACGTGTCAGTGAGCACCAGCCTCACGTGTCAGTGAGCACCAGCCTCACGTGTCAGTGAGCACCAGCCTCACGTGTCAGTGAGCACCAGCCTCACGTGTCAGTGAGCACCAGCCTCACGTGTCAGTGAGCACCAGCCTCACGTGTCAGTGAGCACCAGCCTCACGTGTCAGTGAGCACCAGCCCCACGTGTCAGTGAGCACCAGCCTCACGTGTCAGTGAGCACCAGCCTCACGTGTCAGTGAGCACCAGCCTCACGTGTCAGTGAGCACCAGCCCCACGTGTCAGTGAGCACCAGCCCCACGTGTCAGTGAGCACCAGCCTCACGTGTCAGTGAGCACCAGCCTCACGTGTCAGTGAGCACCAGCCCCACGTGTCAGTGAGCACCAGCCTCACGTGTCAGTGAGCACCAGCCTCACGTGTCAGTGAGCACCAGCCTCACGTGTCAGTGAGCACCAGCCTCACGTGTCAGTGAGCACCAGCCTCACGTGTCAGTGAGCACCAGCCTCACGTGTCAGTGAGCACCAGCCCCACGTGTCAGTGAGCACCAGCCCCACGTGTCAGTGAGCACCAGCCTCACGTGTCAGTGAGCACCAGCCTCACGTGTCAGTGAGCACCAGCCTCACGTGTCAGTGAGCACCAGCCTCACGTGTCAGTGAGCACCAGCCTCACGTGTCAGTGAGCACCAGCCCCACGTGTCAGTGAGCACCAGCCTCACGTGTCAGTGAGCACCAGCCTCACGTGTCAGTGAGCACCAGCCCCACGTGTCAGTGAGCACCAGCCTCACGTGTCAGTGAGCACCAACCTCACGTGTGAGCACCAGCCACACGTGTCAGTGAGCACCAGCCTCACGTGTCAGTGAGCACCAGCCTCACGTGTCAGTGAGCACCAGCCTCACGTGTCAGTGAGCACCAGCCCCACGTGTCAGTGAGCGTGTGTCAGTGAGCACCAGCCTCACGTGTCAGTGAGCACCAGTGTCAGTGAGCACCAGCCTCACGTGTCAGTGAGCACCAGCCTCACGTGTCAGTGAGCACCAGCCTCACGTGTCAGTGAGCACCAGCCCCACGTGTCAGTGAGCACCAGCCCCACGTGTCAGTGAGCACCAGCCCCACGTGTCAGTGAGCACCAGCCTCACGTGTCAGTGAGCACCAGCCTCACGTGTCAGTGAGCACCAGCCTCACGTGTCAGTGAGCACCAGCCTCACGTGTCAGTGAGCACCAGCCTCACGTGTCAGTGAGCACCAGCCTCACGTGTCAGTGAGCACCAGCCTCACGTGTCAGTGAGCACCAGCCTCACGTGTCAGTGAGCACCAGCCTCACGTGTCAGTGAGCACCAGCCTCACGTGTCAGTGAGCACCAGCCTCACGTGTCAGTGAGCACCAGCCTCACGTGTCAGTGAGCACCAGCCCCACGTGTCAGTGAGCACCAGCCCCGTGTCACGTGTCAGTGAGCACCAGCCTCACGTGTCAGTGAGCACCAGCCTCACGTGTCATTGAGCACCAGCCTCACGTGTCAGTGAGCACCAGCCCCACGTGTCAGTGAGCACCAGCCACACGTGTCAGTGAGCACCAGCCTCACGTGTCACGTGTCAGTGAGCACCAGCCCCACGTGTCAGTGAGCACCAGCCCCACGTGTCAGTGAGCACCAGCCTCACGTGTCAGTGAGCACCAGCCTCACGTGTCAGTGAGCACCAGCCTCACAGTGAGCACCAGCCTCAGTGTCAGTGAGCACCAGCCCCACGTGTCAGTGAGCACCAGCCTCACGTGTCAGTGAGCACCAGCCTCACGTGTCAGTGAGCACCAGCCTCACGTGTCAGTGAGCACCAGCCTCACGTGTCAGTGAGCACCAGCCTCACGTGTCAGTGAGCACCAGCCTCACGTGTCAGTGAGCACCAGCCCCACGTGTCAGTGAGCACCAGCCTCACGTGTCAGTGAGCACCAGCCTCACATGTCACTTGGCCAAGATAGTAGCATCATTACTCTTCGTTCCTGACATAGTTCAGTTTACAGGCTAAGAGTTGTTATTCTACCTTGGCTCATTCTAAGAGCTATTATCTTGTCCCAGCTCATTTCGAAGGCCAACCGTCAGGAATACTACCACCTCCCTAGGAGGCCACCCACAACAGTCTGGTAACAAGGTACCTATTTACTGGTAGGTGAAGACGGGAAGCAGGAATAACAAGGGAATCTCACCCCGATCACTTTAAATTATGATCCTATTATCCTACCGTCGTGCTTTCAACCCTCCGTCTCTATATGTGACCATGAAATGCTCAATACTGCTGTTCTGGATATCACAAGGCCTTTTTATGATGAGTATTTTGGTAAAATTAAAAAATCTTGTACCGTGTTTCTTTTTTAAAATCCCGCTAATAAAGAAACTAATTAAGGAGTTCCTCTGAGATATGGAAGCCTTTCTGTACTGGTTGATTGATTTCTTTATTGGCCAAATTGTGTATCCCTCACTAACGAACTAATTAAATTTTCTGACATGTATTTACGATATATTATATCTGCACCCTACAAAATATACAATGAAAAAAAGGCGCCAAAACATGTAGCAATCATTGGTACATTGCCAAACACATGCTGAGGTCCAGTTCCTGGACCCACTAAGCACCTCTGTAATAATTTTTGGCTGTCGGTGAGAGGATGAGCGTGAAGTGAATCATAATTTTACCAGACCCTCATTAATTACCAAAATATTATGGGAAGTCGTTGCATCTACGGTGGCAGTGGTACCCGCATTGATGTATGTCACAAATACATTATTAAAAAAAAACGAGATGATTGTATACTTCTGAAGCTGCCTGGACATGAGCTGTGTTTCCAGCATCCATCTGTGTCTTGCAAGATGACCAGTGAATTAGTAAGGATTGGATAGGAAGATTGATATTAGGATAACTAAACACTGAAAAAAGTAAAAGGGGCATTAAGTCAGAGAGTGATTACAAAACTGAGTGGCCAGTCCACCTAGATTTGTAAGATGCATTATTATGTATGAGAAAGAAGTACGTGTATATGAATATCGTACGTGAAGCTGCGCATTCTCTTCCCACCTTTTTAATAACATGCAAATGCGTACACGTGCCTATGTCTGCACAATAATGCTATTCATTTATACACACATACAAGCACGAATATCCATAATTTTTTCTCTGTCTTGGCTGGCCAGTACGGTGAGAAGCACTAATGGAAGGCTTGTTTGTAAACAGTAGCTGACTGGAACTGGTAAAGGTAAGCAGATCTTTTATAATCCATCAGCACGGCAGATATTATATAATCCATCCTACCTACCACATAAAGGGATGGACTGGTAAGCCAGTTCCAGCTGTGGGTCATCATGTAGCTAAGACCCGCGTCACAAAACACTTACTCTGTTTCCTGACAAACTTACCTCACAATTATATGGAGAGTTAGATTGACTGTGTCGTATATATCATAGCCGAGTTTTTACACAAATACACGTTATTACTTTTGTTAGATAATAGAGTAAGTTAGTTTCCTGCAGCAACGTATACGGGTTCTGGTACATCATGATCCTTCTCTGGTTGACTCAAGTAGATTTATGACACAGGATTTTCCATCCCTGAAGCGCTACTGGTTGTCATCTGTGAACCCATTCCTTTCTAGGTGCTCCACCACTCTTCCAATAATCATCTCAATAACTGCATGCTAGACATGTCAGTGACACAGGTCTGTAGTTTAATGTTGCCTGTCTGTCTCCTGTCTTAAAAACTGGGACTATATTTGTTGTTTTCCATACCTCTGGCCGTTGCGCTGTTTCCATAGATTTGTTGAAGATTGTTGATAGCGGCACACACTGTGTACTCACCTAATTGTGGTTGCAGGGGTTGATTCGTAGCTCCTGGCTCCTGGTGTGTGGGTGTATGTACTCACCTATATGTGGTTGCAAGGGTCGATTCACAGCGTATGTGTGTGTCTGTATATACATCGGCTTGTGTATGCATCACGCACTTCCATAGTAACCACAGCACACACACAAACGCACACACACACACACACACACACACACACACACACACACACACACACACACACACACACACACACACACACACACACACACACACACACACACACACACACACACACACACACACACACACACACACACACACACACACACACACACACACACACACACACACACACACACACACACACACACACACACACACACACACACACACACACACACACACACACACACACACACACAGCAGTCACAATACCTGGAGTCAAATTCTGTCCAATAACTGCCAGACCCCACTCACTGCCCACAGCATGGGCTACCAGACCCCACTCACTGCCCACAACATGGACTACCAGACCCCACTCACTGCCCACAGCATGGGCTACCAGACCCCACTCACTGCCCACAGCATGGGCTACCAGACCCCGCTCACTGCCCACAGCATGGGCTACCAGAAACCACTCACTGCCCACAGCATGGGCTACCAGACCCCACTCACTGCCCACAACATGGCTAACAGACCCCACTCACTGCCCACAACATGGGCTACCAGACCCCACTCACTGCCCACAACATGGGCTACCAGACCCCACTCACTGCCCACAGCATGGGCTACCAGACCCTACTCACTGCCCACATCATGGGCTACCAGACCCCACTCACTGCCCACAGCATGGGCTACCAGACCCCACCCACTGTCTACAACATGGGCTAACAGACCCCACTCACTGCCCACAACATGGGCTACCAGACCCCACTCACTGACTACAACGTGGGCTACCAGACCCCACTCACTGCCCACAGCATGGTCTACCAGACACACTCTCCGCCCACAGCATGGGCTACCAGACCCCACTATCCACCCACAGCATGGACATTGGCTACCAGACCCACTCTCTGCCCACAACACGGGCTACAAGACCCACTCTCCGCCCACAGCATGGGTTACCAGACCCACTATGCACCCAAAGCATGGGCTGCCAGACTCACTCTACGCCCACAGCATGGGCATGGTTTGCATAATCAACACATCAGACAACACACACTCGCTCCCCAAGCTTCCTTCACCACTCATCCTAAAACATACGAACTTTCCCAATATTTCCAGGGATCACATCCTCGTCTAGCTTCTACAAATGCGCTGTTAGGAGCGACTCTCATATCAGCAATGGTTATCGTCAAATATCTTATCATGAACTGGATATCCAAGGCTGGTGACGACTTGAGAGTGCCAGTGTTGATGTCAGTTACCAGAACGACCACCACCACCACCACATCTACTGTTCCAAGGCTTCCCACTTTACAAGGTGAGATTTTAATGACTTGATTTACGTACAGGTACACATAAATACAGTTACATAAATTATCATACGTAGTAGAATACGTTCATGCGTGTCGTAAGAGGCGACTAAAATCCGCGAGCAAGGGGCTAGTAACCCCTTCTGATGGATAAATTACTAAATTTAAAATGAAAAACTTTCGTTTTTCTTTTTAAGAAAAACTTTCGTTTTTCTTTTTAGGTCACCCTGTCTCGGTGGGATACGGCCGGTTTGTTGAAAAAAAAGTGAAATATGTGTAAATTGCCTAGGATAAAAAACCCGAAAAATAGTTTTCACTGGGGTCCTTGTTTAAGTGTAAGCATGAATGAGCGACGCTTAGACTGCAAGACGGTCACCGGGTCATTGTCAGAAGCCAGCCACAATACACAGCACTGAGTCACTACAGAAGGGCAAGCAGCCATGGTCAAGTGCAACTCATCCTCCTCACAACGCTCATAATTTACTACACTGAGAGAGACACTAACACAAAGGTGCCACTGGGAAAATGAGCAAACGAAGGGGGACAAAGCGTGTGTCAGTATTGTCAGCTGACCCAACCATAAATTCAGTCAGTGATAGTTTGCTATACAGGCAGGCCACGCTTATACAGCACGTTAGGTTCTGGGCTACTGTATGGCCTCGTTTATACAGTAGGTTAGGTTCTGGGCTCCTGTACAGCCCCACTTATACAGCAGGTTAGGTTCCAGGTTACTGTAGAGCCCCACTTATACAGCAGGTTAGGTTCTGGGCTACTGTAGGGCCCCCACTTATACAGCAGGTTAGGTTCTGGGCTACTGTAGGGCCCCACTTATACAGCAGGTTAGGTTCTGAGCTACTGTAGAGCCCCGCTTATAGAGCATGTTAGGTTCCGGGCTACTGTAGGGCTTCACTTATACAGCAAGTTAGGTTCCAGGCTACTGTAGGGCCCTGCTTATACAACACGTTAGATTCCAGGCTACTGTAGGGCCCTGCTTACACAGCACGTTAGGGTCTGGGCTGCTGTAGGGTTCCATTTATACAGCACGTTAGGTTCCAGGCTACTGTAGGGCCCCGCTTATAGAGCACGTTAGGGTCTGGGCTACTGTAGAGCTTCACATATAAAGCACATTAGGTTCTGGGCTACTGCAGGGCCCCGCTTATACAGCACATTAGGTTCTGAGCTACTGTAGGGCCCCGCTTATACAGCAAGTTGGGTTTCAGGCTACTGTAGGGGCCCCACTTATACAGCAAGTTAGGTTTCAGGCTACTGTAGGGCACCACTTATACAGCAAGTTAGGTTTCAGGCTACTGTAGGACCCTGCTTATACAGCAAGTTAGGTTTCAGGCTACTGTAGGGCCCCACTTATACAGCAAGTTAGGTTTCAGGCTACTGTAGGGCCCCACTTATACAGCAAGTTAGGTTTCAGGCTACTGTAGGGCCCCGCTTATACAGCAAGTTAGGTTCTGGGCTACTGTAGGGCCCCACTTATACAGCAAGTTAGGTTTCAGGTTACTGTAGGGCCCTGCTTATACAGCAAGTTAGGTTTCAGGCTACTGTAGGGCCCAACTTATACAGCAAGTTAGGTTTCAGGCTACTGCAGGGCCCCACTTATACAGCAAGTTAGGTTTCAGGCTACTGTAGGGCACCACTTATACAGCAAGTTAGGTTTCAGGCTACTGTAGGGCCCCACTTATACAGCAAGTTAGGTTTCAGGCTACTGTAGGGCCCTGCTTATACAGCAAGTTAGGTTTTAGGCTACTGTAGGGCCCCACTTATACAGCAAGTTAGGTTTCAGGCTACTGTAGGGCCCCACTTATACAGCAAGTTAGGTTCTGGGCTACTGTAGGGCCCCACTTACACAGCAAGTTAGGTTTCAGGCTACTTTAGGGCCCCGCTTATACAGCAAGTTAGGTTTTAGGCTACTGTAGGGCCCTGCTTATACAGCAAGTTAGGTTTCAGGCTACTGTAGGGCCCCACTTATACAGCAAGTTAGGTTTTGGGTTACTGTAGGGCCCCGCTTATACAGCAAGTTAGGTTCTGGGCTACTGTAGGGCCCCGCTTATACAGCAAGTTAGGTTCTGGGTTACTGTCGGGTCCCGCTTATACAGCAAGTTAGGTTCTGGGCTACTGTAGGGCCCCGCTTATACAGCAAGTTAAGTTCTGGGCTACTGTAGGACCCCGCTTATACAGCAAGTTAGGTTTTGGGCTACTGTAGGGCCCTGCTTATACAGCAAGTTAGGTTCTGGGTTACTGTCGGGCCCCGCTTATACAGCAAGTTAGGTTCTGGGCTACTGTCGGGCCCCGCTTATACAGCAAGTTATGTTCTGGGTTACTATCGGGCCCCGCTTATACAGCAAGTTAGGTTCTGGGCTACTGTCGGGCCCCACTTATACAGCAAGTTAGGTTCTGGGTTACTGTAGGGCCCCACTTATACAGCAAGTTAGGTTCTGGGTTACTGTAGAGCCCCGCTTATACAGCAAGTTAGGTTCTGGGCTACTGTAGGGCCCCACTTATACAGCAAGTTAGGTTCTGGGTTACTGTAGAGCCCTGCTTATACAGCAAGTTAGGTTCTGGGCTACTGTAGAGCCCTGCTTATACTTATACAGTTAGGTTCTGGGCTACTGTAGGGCCCCGCTTATACAGTATGTTAGGTTCTGGGCTACTGTAGGGCCCCGCTTATACAGCAAGTTAGGTTCTGCGCTAGGGCCCCGCTTATACAGTTAGGTTCTGGGTTACTTATACAGCAAGTTAGGTTCTGGGTTACTGTAGAGCCCTGCTTATACAGCAAGTTAGGTTCTGGGCTACTGTAGGGCCCCACTTATACAGCAAGTTAGGTTCTGGGTTACTGTAGAGCCCCACTTATACAGCAAGTTAGGTTCTGGGTTACTGTAGGGCCCCGCTTATACAGCAAGTTAGGTTCTGGGTTACTGTAGGGCCCCGCTTATACAGCAAGTTAGGTTCTGGGTTACTGTAGGGCCCCGCTTATACAGCAAGTTAGGTTCTGGGTTACTGTAGGGCCCCGCTTATACAGCAAGTTAGGTTCTGGGCTACTGTAGGGCCCCGCTTATACAGCAAGTTAGGTTCTGGGTTACTGTAGGGCCCCGCTTATACAGCAAGTTAGGTTCTGGGCTACTGTAGGGCCCCGCTTATACAGCAAGTTAGGTTCTGGGTTACTGTAGGGCCCCGCTTATACAGCAAGTTAGGTTCTGGGCTACTGTAGGGCCCCGCTTATACAGCAAGTTAGGTTCTGGGTTACTGTAGGGCCCCGCTTATACAGCAAGTTAGGTTCTGGGCTACTGTAGGGCCCCGCTTATACAGCAAGTTAGGTTCTGGGTTACTGTAGGGCCCTGCTTATACAGCAAGTTAGGTTCTGGGTTACTGTAGGGCCCCGCTTATACAGCAAGTTAGGTTCTGGGTTACTGTAGGGCCCCGCTTATACAGCAAGTTAGGTTCTGGGCTACTGTAGGGCCCTGCTTATACAGCAAGTTAGGTTCTGGGTTACTGTAGGGCCCCGCTTATACAGCAAGTTAGGTTCTGGGTTACTGTAGGGCCCCGCTTATACAGCAAGTTAGGTTCTGGGCCCCGCTACTGTTACTTAGGTTCTGGGTTACTGTAGGGCCCCGCTTAGGGGGCCCCTTATACAGCTTAGGTTCTGGGTTACTGTAGGGCCCCACTTATACAGCAAGTTAGGTTCTGGGTTACTGTAGGGCCCCGCTTATACAGCAAGTTAGGTTCTGGGCTACTGTAGGGCCCTGCTTATATAGCAAGTTAGGTTCTTGGTTACTGTAGGGCCCTGCTTATACAGCAAGTTAGGTTCTGGGCTACTGTAGGACCCCGCTTATACAGCAAGTTAGGTTCTGGGTTACTGTAGGGCCCTGCTTATACAGCAAGTTAGGTTCTGGGCTACTGTAGGGCCCCGCATATACAGCAAGTTAGGTTCTGGGCTACCGTAGGGCCCTGCTTATACAGCAAGTTAGGTTCTGGGCTACTGTAGAGCCCCGCTTATACAGCAAGTTAGGTTCTGGGCTACCGTAGGGCCCTGTTTATACAGCAAGTTAGGTTCTGGGCTACTGTAGGGCCCTGCTTATACAGCAAGTTAGGTTCTGGGCTACCCCCACTTATACAGCAAGTTAGGTTCTGGGTTACTGTAGTAGGGGGTTACCCTGCTTATACAGCAAGTTAGGTTCTGGGCTACTGTAGGGGTTCCCTGCTACAGCAAGTATACAGCAAGTTAGGTTCTGGGCTACTGTAGGTTCTGGGTTACCCCGCTTATACAGCAAGTTAGGTTCTGGGCTACCGTAGGGCCCTGTTTATACAGCAAGTTAGGTTCTGGGCTACCGTAGGGCCCTGCTTATACAGCAAGTTAGGTTCTGGGCTACTGTAGAGCCCCGCTTATACAGCAAGTTAGGTTCTGGGCTACCGTAGGGCCCTGCTTATACAGCAAGTTAGGTTCTGGGCTACTGTAGGGCCCCACTTATACAGCAAGTTAGGTTCTGGGTTACTGTAGAGCCCTGCCGTAGGGCCCTGCTTATACAGCAAGTTAGGTTCTGGGCTACTGTAGAGCCCCGCTTATACAGCAAGTTAGGTTCTGGGCTACCGTAGGGCCCTGCTTATACAGCAAGTTAGGTTCTGGGCTACCGTAGGGCCCTGCTTATACAGCAAGTTAGGTTCTGGGTTACTGTAGAGCCCTGCTTATACAGCAAGTTAGGTTCTGGGTTACCGTAGGGCCCTGTTTATACAGCAAGTTAGGTTCTGGGCTACTGTAGAGCCCTGCTTATACAGCAAGTTAGGTTCTGGGTTACCGTAGGGCCCTGCTTATACAGCAAGTTAGGTTCTGGGTTACTGTAGAGCCCTGCTTATACAGCAAGTTAGGTTCTGGGCTACCGTAGGGCCCTGTTTATACAGCAAGTTAGGTTCTGGGCTACCGTAGAGCCCCGCTTATACAGCAAGTTAGGTTCTGGGCTACCGTAGAGCCCCGCTTATACAGCAAGTTAGGTTCTGTGTTACCGCTGTCAAGCAAAAATCCCTGTAAAGAGAAACTTATCTTTTTCTTCACTTTTAAATACATATAAAAACCTGATATGTTTACACTATCATATATTAATTGAGCCCTATAGCTAGGCCTAAAAATATATATATACAGTACACACATTACTTACCTTAAATTATTTTCGTCCTTAATCTATAGTGAGTGCTGACTATACTTGTTGTAGCAAGCCTAAATAATTGAAGAATGGATATAATTAAAAACCGCTGTACTAGCGAAACACTGTGAAGGGAGATGCTGTAAAGTGGGTCCCTCCTGTACATAAACCAATACAGTGAACTAAATTTTATGGTTGTACTTGGCTCGGTTAACAGTCAACCTTACTTGTGTATTTGCTTAAGACACTAGTATTCAGTGTTACCAGAACTAATGCAGTGCCAGTGTGGATAGCAGTGTTACCACTACAAACAAGGTGCCTCTGGCACTTTGTTAGTACTAACGTAGATACAGTGTTACCACCAATTATATTATTAGCTAGAATGTGTATAGTGTATTATATAAATCTCAGTTGTATCTTTATATGTAAGATAAATTCATTGCGTATTTTTTCTGGTTGGTTAAACACAGTGGGTTGGTTCAACACAGTGGGTTGGTTCAACACAGTGGGTTGGTTCAACACAGTGGGTTGGTTCAACACAGTGGGTTGGTTCAACACAGTGGGTTGGTTCAACACAGTGGGTTGGTTCAACACAGTGGGTTGGTTCAACACAGTGGGTTGGTTCAACACAGTGGGTTGGTTCAACACAGTGGGTTGGTTCAACACAGTGGGTTGGTTCAACACAGTGGGTTGGTTCAACACAGTGGGTTGGTTCAACACAGTGGGTTGGTGGGTTGGTTCAACACAGTGGGTTGGTTCAACACAGTGGGTTGGTTAAACACAGTGGGTTGGTTCAACACAGTGGGTTGGTTCAACACAGTGGGTTGGTTCAACACAGTGGGTTGGTTCAACACAGTGGGTTGGTTCAACACAGTGGGTTGGTTCAACACAGTGGGTTGGTTCAACACAGTGGGTTGGTTCAACACAGTGGGTTGGTTCAACACAGTGGGTTGGTTCAACACAACACAGTGGGTTGGTTCAACACACAGTGTCAACACAGTGGGTTGGTTCAACACAGTGGGTTGGTTGGGTTGGTTCAACACAGTGGGTTGGTTCAACACAGTGGGTTGGTTCAACACAGTGGGTTGGTTCAACACAGTTGGTTCAACACAGTGGGTTGGTTCAACACAGTGGGTTGGTTCAACACAGTGGGTTGGTTCAACACAGTGGGTTGGTTCAACACAGTGGGTTGGTTCAACACAGTGGGTTGGTTCAACACAGTGGGTTGTGGGTTGGTTCAACACAGTGGGTTGGCTCAACACAGTGGGTTGGTTCAACACAGTGGGTTGGTTCAACACAGTGGGTTGGTTCAACACAGTGGGTTGGTTCAACACAGTGGGTTGGTTCAACACAGTGGGTTGGTTCAACACAGTGGGTTGGTTCAACACAGTGGGTTGGTTCAACACAGTGGGTTGGTTGGGTTGGTTCAACACAGTGGGTTGGTTCAACACAGTGGGTTGGTTCAACACAGTGGGTTGGTTCAACACAGTGGGTTGGTTCAACACAGTGGGTTGGTTCAACACAGTGGGTTGGCTCAACACAGTGGGTTGGTTCAACACAGTGGGTTGGTTCAACACAGTGGGTTGGTTCAACACAGTGGGTTGGTTCAACACAGTGGGTTGGTTCAACACAGTGGGTTGGTTCAACACAGTGGGTTGGTTCAACACAGTGGGTTGGCAACACAGTGGGTTGGTTCAACCCAGTGGGTTGGTTCAACACAGTGGGTTGGTTCAACACAGTGGGTTGGCAACACAGTCAACACAGTGGGTTGGTTCAACACAGTGGGTTGGTTCAACACAGTGGGTTGGCAACACAGTCAACACAGTGGGTTGGTTCTGGGTTGGTTCAGCACAGTGATTTGGTTCAACGCAGTGGGTTGGTTCAACACAGTGGGTTGGTTCAACACAGTGGGTTGGGTGGGTTGGTTCAACACAGTGGGTTGGCTCAACACAGTGGGTTGGTTCAACACAGTGGGTTGGTTCTCAACACAGTGGGTTCAACACAGTGGGTTGGTTCAACACAGTGGGTTGGTTCAACACAGTGGGTTGGTTCAACACAGTGGGTTGGTTCAACACAGTGGGTTGGTTCAACACAGTGGGTTGGTTCAACACAGTGGGTTGGTTCAACACAGTGGGTTGGCTCAACACAGTGGGTTGGTTCAACACAGTGGGTTGGCTCAACACAGTGGGTTGGCTCAACACAGTGGGTTGGTTCAACACAGTGGGTTGGCTCAACGCAATGGGTTGGCTCAACACAGTGGGTTGGTTCAACACAGTGGGTTGGTTCAACACAATGGGTTGGTTCAACACAGTGGGTTGGTTCAACACAGTGGGTTGGTTCAACACAGTGGGTTGGTTCAACACAATGGGTTGGTTCAACACAGTGGGTTGGTTCAACACAGTGGGTTGGTTCAACACAGTGGGTTGGTTCAACACAGTGGGTTGGTTCAACACCGTGGGGAGGTACAACACAGTGGGGTTCATAAAGACAGCTGTCATGGGTTGGTTCAACACAGTGGGTTGGTTCAACACAGTGGGTTGGCTCAACACAATGGGTTGGTTCAACACAGTGGGTTGGTTCAACACAGATACTGGATTGGTTCATAAAGACAGCTGTGTGAACCACCATAACGGTTTCCCAGGCGAACATCCAACGTCTGTCATTCATCACCTTCGTACACATTGGTGTCCTGTAGCTCGATTGATAACGCACTCAGCTTATATCCTGAATTACGTGGTTCGATCCCCGGTATAGGACGTATTTCCTTAAGACACCTGCTGTCCCTGTTCACCTAGCAATAAATAGGTACTTGGGTGTTAGTCGACTGGTGTGGGTCGCATCCTGGGGACAAAACTGACCTAATTTGCCCGAAATTATGTGCATAACAAGCGGTTTTATATATAGTAGTACGTCATTGATGTCAGCTTGGACTGTATACCTTGTACATGTACTTGTAGAAATAAAGATTATTATGTTATTATTACTACAGGTGTTGGTGACAGGTGATCATCATAGACTGGATGGGTGAGGAGAGCCAGTAGCGACCCCTCAGAGGGCCCTTCAAGACGAAGTTCTGGTGTCTGCAGAGTGGTCAGGCACCATGGATGAGCCCCAGAGACTGTTGGTGAGTGTACAGGTTGTTTGAGAGTGGAGTTCTGGTTGTGAGTGGGATGAGTGGGGAGGGATGGAGAAGTGAGTGGAAGATATGGAAGGGAAATGTGAAAGGCTGTAGGAAAAATGGAAGAGAGAGTGAGAGGGACGAGAGAGAGAGCCAGACTTTCAAAATCTAGTAGTAGGGTATTACGTCAAGGTCATTTTCTTTCTCCACAGGTATCGCGGCAGCTTTTTTTTTTCTATCATGGCGCCATAATCTGATGTTTTCAGGTGACCTATATTTACCACCTGCCATTACCATGATGTGGCATTTTCTACATTAAATTCCATCCACACACAGTGCCTCTGTTCCCCTCTCTCAGGACCCATGGAGAGATGTACGGTCCCACGGCCTTTGAGACATCTAGTCCACTTAGCAGTCTCCTCACCTCCTCCTTGTTGTGTGTAGTGTTTCCAACACTTGTTAGTATATCCTTCCATACCGGTTTCCTGGGGTACTTTCTGTCTCCATTGAGAATTCTTTATTTATTTATTTATTTATTTATTTAATAATCTGAACATACATACAGAGGTACAAAGCCACTTGTATGCAGAGCATTACGGGCAGGCTTAAAATTAACTTAAGATTAACTAAGCAATGATGTAATCAGTGATAAAACATTATTGTAAACAGATAACAATAAAGCACAAATGAGTATTACAAAGACAGGTCATATGGTTGCATGCATTGCTGTACATTCAGTAGAATGGAGTATTCTGTAGTGTATTTAAAAAATAACAAAGTTAGATTGGGTCTTAGGTTTAACATTTATTACCTGGAGTTTACCTGGAGAGAGTTCCGGGGGTCAACGCCCCCGCGGCCCGGTCTGTGACCAGGCCTCCTGGTGGATCAGAGCCTGATCAACCAGGCTGTTGCTGCTGGCTGCACGCAAACCAACGTACGAGCCACAGCCCGGCTGGTCAGGAACCGACTTTAGGTGCTTGTCCAGTGCCAGCTTGAAGACTGCTTGAAGATATAATTATGAGAAACATTTAGGATATACAATTTATAAGGTTCAGTTATTCA
>NC_091296.1:14039506-14111157 GCF_038502225.1 Cherax quadricarinatus
ATTCCAGCCTAGATAGAACAAGTGACCTGAAGAGTGTCATCATGGGCTTGGCCTCCCTAGTTTTGAAGGTTCTCATTATCCATCCTGTCATTTTTCTAGCAGATGCGATTGATACAATGTTATGGTCCTTGAAGGTGAGATCCTCCGACATGATCACTCCCAGGTCTTTGACGTTGGTGTTTCGCTCTATTTTGTGGCCAGAATTTTTGTACTCTGATGAAGATTTAATTTCCTCATGTTTACCATATCTGAGTAATTGAAATTTCTCATCGTTGAACTTCATATTGTTTTCTGCAGCCCACTGAAAGATTTGGTTGATGTCCGCCTGAAGCTTTGCAGTGTCTGCAATGGAAGACACTGTCATGCAGATTCGGGTGTCATCTGCAAAGGAAGACACGGTGCTGTGGCTGACATCCTTGTCT
Source organism: Cherax quadricarinatus (assembly GCF_038502225.1). Classification (NCBI taxonomy): domain Eukaryota; kingdom Metazoa; phylum Arthropoda; class Malacostraca; order Decapoda; family Parastacidae; genus Cherax; species Cherax quadricarinatus. Next base: position 14,039,929 of record NC_091296.1, read on the forward strand.
ATGTCGGATATGAGGATGAGGAACAAGATGGGAGCGAGTACTGTGCCTTGTGGAACAGAGCTTTTCACCATAGCTGCCTCGGACTTTACTCTTTTGACGACTACTCTCTGTGTTCTGTTAGTGAGGAAATTATAGATCCATCGACCGACTTTTCCTGTTATTCCTTTAGCACGCATTTTGTGCGCTATTACGCCATGGTCACACTTGTCGAAGGCTTTTGCAAAGTCTGTATATATTACATCTGCATTCTTTTTGTCTTCTAGTGCATTTAGGACCTTGTCGTAGTGATCCAATAGTTGAGACAGACAGGAGCGACCTGTTCTAAACCCATGTTGCCCTGGGTTGTGTAACTGATGGGTTTCTAGATGGGTGGTGATCTTGCTTCTTAGGACCCTTTCAAAGATTTTTATGATATGGGATGTTAGTGCTATTGGTCTGTAGTTCTTTGCTGTTGCTTTACTGCCCCCTTTGTGGAGTGGGGCTATGTCTGTTGTTTTTAGTAACTGTGGGACGACCCCCGTGTCCATGCTCCCTCTCCATAGGATGGAAAAGGCTCGTGATAGGGGCTTCTTGCAGTTCTTGATGAACACAGAGTTCCATGAGTCTGGCCCTGGGGCAGAGTGCATGGGCATGTCATTTATCGCCTGTTCGAAGTCATTTGGCGTCAGGATAACATCGGATAGGCTTGTGTTAATCAAATTTTGTGGCTCTCTCATAAAAAATTCATTTTGATCTTCGACTCTCAGTCTGGTTAGCGGCTTGCTAAAAACTGAGTCATATTGGGACTTGAGTAGCTCACTCATTTCCTTGCTGTCATCTGTGTAGGACCCATCTTGTTTAAGTAGGGGCCCAATACTGGACGTTGTTCTCGATTTTGATTTGGCATAGGAGAAGAAATACTTTGGGTTTCTTTCGATTTCATTTATGGCTTTTAGTTCTTCCCGCGATTCCTGACTCCTAAAGGATTCTTTTAGCTTAAGTTCGATGCTTGCTATTTCTCTGACCAATGTCTCCCTACGTATTTCAGATATATTGACCTCTTTTAGCCGCTCTGTTATTCTTTTCCGTCGCCTGTAAAGGGATCGCCTGTCTCTTTCTATTTTACATCTACTCCTCCTTTTTCTTAGAGGAATAAGCCTTGTGCATACATCGAGTGCCACCGAGTTAATCTGTTCTAGGCATAAGTTGGGGTCTGTGTTGCTTAGTATATCTTCCCAGCTTATATCGGTTAGGACTTGGTTTACTTGGTCCCACTTTATGTTTTTGTTATTGAAGTTTAATTTGGTGAATGCTCCCTCGTAATTAATCTCATTTTGTATCCATAGACATACACCTCTCTAAGACGTGTACCCTTATTTTTTTTTATACGGTGGAAATTGTACCAACACATCTTATGCTATCTTCATTTTTTTTAGAGAGAACCGGAAAGCCAGCACACGACGGTCTCTTGTCTCATGATTAAAACCTCTACTGAGTAGATTGTAGACAGACCCGCATCTGAATAAAATTTTCGTATTACTCATGACAAATAAAATACCACCACCTCTAGATGTACCAAAGTCAGCTTAATTAAAGAGAGAGCCAATGTAACACTGGTTCAGGGCGCCAAATTTTGGGGGCGCCAAAAAAAATTCATGCTACCTTACAACAATTTCAAGAGTTCACCGCCCCTGTGGCCCGGTTCCAGGCCAGGCCTCGGAACACTGACACTATCATTGCAAAATATTTTTTGTGGCGCTGAGAATTGCTGTAGTAATGCCAGTATCAGTCGCCAGTGCAGAACGAAGATTTTAAATGATAAAATTAATCAAAACCACTGGCAACGCCAAGGGAGTTTTTGTCTCTTAAATAAAACGCCACCCTTAAGCCCCACCAGCATATAAATTTTGCCAGAGCCCCTGATCAAAACTCTGCTCCACAATGAAACAAGATCAGTTAAACGAATTGGTAACGTTATCGAATGAACATGCCATCGTCAAGAATTTAGATATGGATAAAATCCAAAAATTTGCAGTTGGTATGGCCCGAGAAGTTGATTTTTGAAGGCGAAATTTTAACATGTTATTAATACTACTTGTTAATTATATTAATATTTTATTAAACTGTACAGAATGAAATAACAAAGAAGTTATAAAAAACCTATAATATCTTTTATTTAAAAAAATAGGATGAGGCGGGTGCTAAAGAAAATTTGGCTCGGGTCCCCCAAAGCTTTGGTAATCGGGACGCTAGGCAGTTGGTCTACCTGACTCACTATATACATAATACACTTATTTTTCAATTAACCCACAGTTAGACGAAGCCTTTAACGGCGAATCTCTCCGTCCTGGCTAATTATAAATTTGCGAGTAAGAAACAGGGTTAAAGCCAGAAAACAGGCCAGCTGGAATAGCTTCCTCCTCACAAAGATATTCTTGTAAGCCACAAAAACAAACATTGCTTTGGTTTTCCGGAGATGCAGATTATATTTATAAAAAACGCTAAACCCGTAGGTTTATACAACGCCTGGGAAATTGTTTAATTCAATACCTTGGATAAAGATCCAGTCACCTCCTACCCATCTTTAAAAGGGGAGTTCGAGAGATGCAAACACACATAGATCAAGGAACCCTTAACAAACAATAGGTTAAACAAATTTTAAAGTAGCTAGTGAACATTGCCACAGAAAAGTAGCATGACAATCTTGGCAGACACATTTGAACTTTCCATCTTTCCATCAAAGGGATTTTGATTAACAAGAATTTCTTTAATTACGGTTATGTTAATTTGGCATCTTCCCCCCAAACCTAAAGAAAAAACAAGGCCCAAATTTGCATAATATAAAATAACAATTACCTATCATAAGCGTAACTATAGTTAATCAGTTTGCTCAACACACGAGAATCATTAAGGCTGTGTCGCCTGTTCACCATCAATCAAGAATAATCTAAAAAAAAATAGGCCTACTGTGTTAAGGTACAATGAATGACTGTATTATGTATTATTTATGTATGTATTATGTACGTATGCATTATGTATGGATGTATGTATTATGTATGTATGCGTGTATTATGCATGTATAATGTATGTATTATGTAGATGTATTGTGTATGTACTTAGGTTTGGTTGCTGGGCTCTTGGCCCCGAGTCATAGCTCCAAATGTATGCATGCACATGTACCTGCTTATAGAGGCAACACAACGGTCACTACCTGCTCTTCCTAGACAACACAATGGCCAATACCTGTTGCTTCTACACACAGACCTGTACACAATACCAGTAACCACTATCTTGCTTCTACAGGAAAGACAAGGGCTTGTAACCTCTACCTACAGGCACCACAAGACCTGTAACCCCTACCTGTTATTAATACAGACAACACGGGGACCTGTAACCTCGTCCTACAGGTAACACGAGGGGCAGGAGTCCCTTACCTCGTAACCTAATAAGGTCAACATAGCTTGCTGGTCCTTGTTGCTGGGGCCAATGTGGCGGATGGAGAAATCATCAGCTTGAGGCAGTAAGGAGCCCAAGTTGGCCGAGGAGGGAAGGCCTCTGACCTGGCCATGGTGTGGCAGGTAGATGGCCCTGCTGGCCGCAATTCTGGCCCTAGTGCAGCCCTGAATGGCCCGATCCAGCAGGGCACAACTCCCTGAAGCCCTCAACATTTCGTTTGTGGGTCAAAGTAATTTTTTTTATCTGTTATTATAACACTGCCGCGTCTCTGGTGCCTCGGTACAGCCGTACAGATAAAAAAAAATAGAAAGAGTATATATACAGGTTTAGAGGAGTCAAGACGCAGCAACGTCCTCCTCCTGTGGTTCACTCAACACTGCCACCTCCTCCTCCTCCTCCTCCCCCTCCTCCTCCTTACACTCACTAATAAAATAATTTTCCATTTACCAACGGACGTTTTCGTTACTTTCCGTTCCACTGTTTTGTTAACAAATTTCTATTCTATACGCACATACATTATAACTGTTAAGAACTTAAATGCAACAAAAGAGGAATTACAGCCGATTTTCTGCATAAATTAGTCACTATTTTTGACTTCGGTTAAAGCAGGTTAATTACTGTTAAGTTACTATGTACGACATTTGTAAAAAGTAAAAGAATTCAACACTCGTGGCGGTTCTCTATAAAAAAATCACATCTGACTAATATATATATATATATATATATATATATATATATATATATATATATATATATATATATATATATAATATATATATATATATATATATATCATATGAGGAAGCGCTAAAGCCGTAGGGCTCATTTGCTATATACTGTGCCAAAACAAAAGCATTCACATTGCTAAACTCACAAACTAGTATTTAGTCACTTAGCCATAATACCAACTTACCTCATAATTTGTAATATTTTACAATTAAGAATAAAACTAAGTATGCCCGAAATGCCTAGCCATGCTAAGCGTTCTAGTGGTACACTCTGTAATCACAATTTTACTACATGTAAACCAAACAATAACCAAATTTCTGTAAACTCAGCATTGTAATCCTTATAGAGAATAAACTTTGAATTGAATTGAATACAGCCCCGAGGGGATGGTTGGCAATCAATTTTATTTCAAGGAAGGAGGGATTACGCCCAGGTCCTTGGATTAAGAGCCCCTCGCCTGCACGAAGGAGCCTCCTCTGAGTGGGGGGGGGGCAATAATAGTAAATAATGGCGTTAATGACGCAGTGATTTTATTAATGTACATGAGTTAGTCTATAAGGTTATGACACACCCTCGGCAACAGCCAATCAGAAAAGAGCAAGCTTCACGCTGGCCAATCACCAAGCAGCCAAGAGCCGAGCCTCCAGAGGGGTGAGATTAAGATACGTATATGTATTGTGCTGCATATATATATATATATATATATATATATATATATATATATATATATATATATATATATATATATATATATATATATATATATATATACTCAGGTACCACAAACAATATACTTTTACTATTACATTATTATTTTTATTACTAATATTTTACTTCAGTGGCATCTTCCGCCAACGAAGGATGCCCCAAATCATTACTATTATAATTAAATTAAACAATAAACCCGTAAGGTTCATACAGCGCTGCGGGAATGTGCTTAAGTAGAACTGTGCTAAGGTTAAGAGTGAACGATAGCCTGGGGTGTGTTAAGCTATGGGAGGGGGAGGTAGTGACCCCAAAGAAAACACATACACCATCATTCGTTTAATCGCTGCCCTGCCAGAAGTGTTCAGATTACCCCTCCTTCAGAGTGCAGGTACTGCCATTCCTACTTCCAGGACTGTAACTTGCCCATCCCTCCTTCAGAGTGCAGACACTGCCCTTCCCACTTTCACAAAAGTTACACTGCTCACACTCCAACAGCACATCCATTAAGAAAGCACTTAACTCCATTCACTCCGATCTAACACTCTCATACAAGCTTGCTGGATGCTCAAGCCCCTAAAATTCAAAGCCTCTTGTACCCCCTCGCTCCAACCGTTCCTCGGATAACCTCTTTCCCTCCTACCTCTGCCAAGATTTGTATACCCTTTTTGTTGTCCTATCCCTCCATGCTCAAACCACGTCTATTAGTATGATGCTATTCAGTGAAGTACGGAACCTGTACTTCAGCGCCAGGTAGGTAATCAGGCGTGATCCAAGGCGACTTAAGTTCCAGTTCAATGGATCAAGAATTAACCAGCATTAATTAAGGAACTGATGAAGGTGCTTATTTTGGAAGTAGTGACAATTTTCATGGTACGTGAGTAACGTCCAGCAGTGCTAACACGGCTGAATAGTGGTAGTCACTGTTGATGTTCAGTGTCACTGGGTGGTGGTAATCACGATTGATTACAAACTCCTGTAATAGACAGCATACTCCGTTTTTCAAGAATCTTAACTTGCTTATTATACAAAACATCCACACTTATCATTGTGCCTACTACATACACAGAACACTATACTCAAATATAAACCCTCCTCTAAAACTCCTACTTGATAACTACAACAGGACACACAACCATAATGCAAGATAAAAATCACTCTGATATCCCTCGTGTCCATCTCTCCCTATGCAAAAATGCTATACACGTAAAGGGCCCGAATATCTGGAATTCATTACCAGAACGCACTACAGGACCCCTGCCTTCAAATCAATTTAAGGCCCTACTTAGAAATCTCATCACACAAAATTAACCAGACAAACTGTACTTAATACCTACCAGTTACTCAAAGCTACACAAAAATAGTACTAATGATGTCTCAATTTCAATACTGAATATTGTGCTGAATTATTATTATTATAATCAAGGGGGAAGCACTAAACCCGTAGGATTATACAGCGCCTATGGGGGGATGGAAGGCATTCAGGCTTAATTCAGGGAACTGGAGCACAGATCCAATTCCCTAGATCAAGAGCCCCTCACCATTATTATTACAATCAAGGGGGAAGCGCTAAACCCGGAGGATTATACAGCGCCTGGGGGGGGGATGTGGAAGGCATTCAGGCTTAATTTGGGGAACTGGAGCACAGATCCAATTCCCTAAATCAAGAGCCCCTCACCAACATCAAGGAACCTTCCTTGAGGGGAGCCCCTCACCAGCATCAAGGAGCCTTCCTTGAGGGGACTATTGTGCTGAAGATCACTGAACCATGTACTCATTACTTCAAAATTATAATAATCATCAAAAAGAATACTTCAAAATTAGGGTGTTCAAATTTCATTTTGAATACTAAATTGTAATGCTTCATATTGTAAATTGTTTTATTGTAATACTGGAACTTTTATAAAATAATTCAAAACTAATTATTCTCTGCTAGACTTATTAAAGCTATGTGACATTACCTATTAATACTCAAGTTTTTTTGTACTCACTAGCTCATATAATGACCATTTAATGTTATAGCCTTATTAATCTTAAGTTAATTTTAAGTTTGCCCGAAATGCTCTGCTGTATATACAAGGGGCTTTTGGCATGTACACTCAATTATTATATTCCTTTGTACAACAATGTATCATCCCAAAATAAATTTATTATTATTATTGATGGTGATGGTGGTAGTGTCTGTTAGTAGTAGTATTACTGTGGTTGGTGGTGATGGTGTTACTATGGGTGGTGGTGTTACTATGGGTGGTGGTGTTACTATGGGTGGTGGTTACTATGGGTAGTGGTAGTGTCACTGCGTGATGGTGGTGTGTGAGGGGCTGGTGACAGTCACTCTGGATGATGGTTGTGTCAGTGTGGCTAGTGGAAGTGTCACTGTGGGTGATGGTGGTGTCAGTGTAGCTGGTGGTAATGTCACTGTGGGTGGTGGTGGTGGTGTCAGTGTGGTTGGTGGTAGTGTCACTGAGGATTGCTGACAAATCTTAAACCAAACATTATCACATCAGCAATATCACGAAGGCATCAATTTGTCAGTGTTATCACACAGTGAAACGAGATGCATATGCTTACTAGAACAATAGTTTCAAGATTACATGATCTCCTCTTAGCCACTGATTCATATAGGTCAGCTATGAAACACGTTAGTCAGTCTAGGGACCCAAAAATTGATTCTGATGGTAAGGTATAGATATAAAGTTGTGCTATAAAGGAAATTGCGAGAGAAAAGATTCGTAGAAGAAAGGAAGATGTATGGAAGGAAGATGCATGGGACAAAGGAAGAAGTGTGGAATAAAGGAAGATGCATGGGGCACAGAAAGATGTGAAGGAAAGAAGATGCATGGGGCAAAGTTAGATGTGTGTGGAAGAAAAGATGCATGGGACAAAGGAAGATGTATATGACATAGGCAGACAAGTGAAACAGGAAAAGGTGCAGATCCAGGTTCAATTTCCAGGCATGTCGAATTATTACATTTAAGGGGAAGCACTAAACCAAAGGGGTCATAAGTGTGCCTGGGGAATGGAAAGCAACCATATTTCCTAAAAAAAAAAAAAGGGGGGGGGATACCTCCAGTTCCTTGGATCAAGAATCTTTCAACATCAGTCTGCTTTCTTAGTGTATGATGGTTTAACTATCATCTATTTTCCTGTAGATTGGCACAAATTTGTCTTATTTCTTTGCCATTCCAGCATAACATTTTCAACATCCAGAGTCACTGGCATCCAAAGTCACCATGCCACAGTACTTCTGTCAAAGTCTGAAACCTACAGTAACCTCGATTTATGACTTTTTTGCTCCATTCTCAAATAAGTTTTACCAAGAGGGTAGATAAAACCAAGATAAAAATTAACCAGTAAGGTTTATTGCTACAGTAATATATCTAAAATAGTACATTAATTCTGTGTGTATTTACAAGACTATATAATTGTCTGTCAAACTTAAAACCTATAAAAAATAACATTTTACTCATTAAATATAAGTAGCTGTGGAAAACAGTTGATGTGATATAAAAAAAAAATACGTTTAAACAAGTATTCACAATAATAAGGCCTTAAAATAGCTTTAATAAGAAATGCCTTATGGGAAGACAGGAATATAAAATCTTTGACAGATTAGGGAAGATTACTTTGGAATACATATGTCAGGGAGTAGTCCACAAGAATTTTCTTATTCATTGATAATTTCATTACTGAATACAACTATAATTGACACCTACAGTACATATGTTTTAGTATACAAGACATGGACTGTGTTAACTTGTTTAACTATGTAATTAAACCCAAATGACATTAATATTGAGAGTGTATGATGTATACAATGCAATTAAAAAATCAAATTTATTGCATTCCAGGGGAAAGTCCCAATTAAGATTCTTATCCTTATCCTTTTTAAAGAAAATCTTATGAATTCATCAAAAATAAAATTATCTTAATTTACAAAGTAATCTAGAAATATATTTCAGGTTTTGGATGGAGAAGTTTCCAGTCACCTACAATGAGTACATCCTTGAGGACTCAGACTAGATGCTGAAGAAGCACACAAGTTACTTGGCCCCTGTGCCTATCCAGCCTCCTTTTCCTGTACATCACAGTCGAATTTTTAAAGGCCCCAATACAGCCAATCACAACCACAAACATTAATAAAATAAAAAAAAATACAATCAATCAACACTGGTGAAGATTTTTCCTTGGCTAATTGTGATAGGTAAAAACACACTTTCATGAATTTGAATAATGCTGTTAAAGAAATGTACATGTATGTGCTCAAGTACAAAAACACATTAAGTACACAATGCTAAAGAAAAAAAAGTTATTTGTAACAAAGATCTATAGCAATCTTATCAAATAAAACAAGCCAATTTAAATATTGAAATGTATACACATCTTACCCGAAAAACTTTAAAAAATGTATAACTTTGGCACAACGTAATAGGGGTACATTTAAAAAAACGAGCTGCATTTTATAATTAAATTACAAACATGGAACATTTGGTGGTAGCAAAACACCCACAATGGAATGAGAAAATATTATTAAATGCAGTGAGTTAATTGAATAGTTAACCCTTTATTAATTTCATTATATCAAAAAGTTATACACTACCAAGTTTATGAATAAGGCATGTGCAACACCTGGTATCTTTACTGGACAAACATTTCACCTGTGCAGCAAACTTTTTCAGTCTAAAGACTGAAGCACAAGAATGGAAAGTTGTCCTGAAGCCAGTGGAAGAAGTGGTGAGGTGAAGCAGTTGAAGACAGTCAAAGGTGGGCAAGACACCTGTGACTATGCCTAAACTGCTGCACCTTACCACTTCCATTGACTCCAGTATAAATTTCCATCTTCATGCCTCTGTATTAGATTGAAAAACACTCTTATGGAGGCAAAAACATCTCTCCAATGAAGATACCCTGGTGTTGCATACGAGTCTTCTTCACCTATATTAATTCGTGTAGTTTCATATAAAGAACTGTCCCAGTGACTAAGTCATGTCAATATCAAAATGAGTAAATCCTCACAAAGTTATGGGTATTAACTACAGTATTAAAAAATATACCGTGTTTAGTCTCATAACTGCCTTTAAGTATCTTTCCATGTAACACAACATTTTTAATTTAGCTGAATAGCTGACACACAAATAAATGGAAATTGTGTAACCACAAAATCAACTGACATGCATAACTGGTTCCATCATCCTTGAAAATCATTTTTACATTAAATTTTTTTTAGCAAGTTTTGTATAAGAATATCTAGAACCTTCTCTCTCTTTCAAAGACAGTATTTCCAAAAGGTCTATACTACCTACTTAAATTGTACTATGTTGTTGATAAAACGCTTACCTATATATTATGTATAAAATATTTATAAATACTCTCACAATGTTGGAGTACAATACTTTCTATAAACAACTTATGAAACTGGTCATAATTGTTCATTAGTCTGCAACTTTTTTCAAGTCTTCAAAACAACCACATAAAACCTTAATTACAAAGGGTACACAAGTAAAGGTAAGACACTTTACAGAACAAGCCATTATTTGGAATATTTCGATATGTGATCTTATCCAGTCAACACAGAACAAAACCTTGTCCCAATAATAGCTTATTCAGAAAAATGTTGTTTCTTCGCTATAATTGGCACCATGTCATTTATGTCCAGCGTACACAAGTCTTTTATAAAAACTTTTGATAAGGTGTTCAGCTTTATTACAAATGCAAAAAACTGCTTACGAAGTGTAGTGTTAGTTAATGCCAAGAGGATAGTACTATTATTAGCTTTTCTTTCAATCTATTTTACACAGTAAAGAAAAATATCGGCCAAAACTTCTTCCATTAAATTATGTAAGTCCTACTATTTTCTCGATTCATGCCCTCAAATATTTATATGAACATGTTAAGTTAGTCTAAAAATATTTATAGAATTGTTAAGGAATCAAACTCAAATATAGCATAGCATATTTGTATACTATAGCTAATAACTAGCACCCTGTGAACTTAACTCTTCCAGTTTTAATAATGTATTTATACATGATTTTACCAGGCACACAACAATGATCAATTATCACACGCAATAACATGTACAGTATTATTACTTTACAGATGACAAAAAGTACAGTATTTTCAAAATCATGTATACTCTAGTCCTTTAAGGTTTTAAACTTTGCCAATGGAATTTAACAAAATAACCGTTACGATCAAAATTCTATCAGATTAAATAAATAACCTATTTTGAGTGTAAAAGGCAGCAAGTGGACGGGCTGATTTACGACTAAAATAGTTTTACACACACACACACACACACACACACACACTGTAGCAAAGCATTAAGATTATTACAGATACAGTAGAACATCAACTAGAGCATGAATTATGCTTCTGAAAATCAGCATCTCATGTAAACTAGTGCAAACTACTCTGAAGAACATATGAGAAAAATAGGTTTGTATTAGAGAGATTTTAAAAAGTGCCAAATAACTCTGTTAAAGAATCCTATATCAATATTAACAGTATCATACCTTACATTCTCTTAAGTCATTACTTGAAGCATTCGAAAAGCATGGGAAAGGTGTGGGCCTACCAAGTAGAGTTGGATGAAGTGATGTAGGTTTATAATAACAACTACATAAGGAATAAAAAGGTACAATACTGTGACTGGAACAATACACAAATAACCTACATGTAGGATCATTTGTGTATAGCCACACAAGATAAAAAGACAACTGTGAAGGACCAAATGATGAGACTGGAGGATGATCAAACACAGAGAATGACAGATGTGACAAGATTATCAAAAGATTCAAAGAAGTCTTCACAGAAGAAAATGGAGAGCTACCAGAAGGCACTGTAGTCGGCACAGATAAACAGGTGCTAGAAAGCATTAGCACAATAGTAGTGGTGGCGAGATTACTTAGGAAGCTTGACACAACAAAACCAACGGGACCAGACAACATATCTCCAAGGGTGCTGTGAGAAGCAGAATCACTATATAACCCAAAAGCAAAATTAAAAGTACCAGAAAAAAAAAAAAAAAAGCAGATGTGGTCCCTATATATAAAAAAGGGGTAAGCAAGAGGCATTGAATTACAGGCCAGCATCTCTAACATGCATACTATCAAAACTTCTGGAGATAGTAAGGAAAAACATACTGGAGGATTTGAAGAAAAGATTCTGAATTTAGTGATGGTAAATGATATTTTATGAATTTGCTGGAGATCAAAGATAGTAACTGACAGGATTGGGTGGAATGCATCTTCTTGGACTGTAGAAAAGCATTTCATTCAGTATAACACCAAGGATTAGTCTAGAAATTAGGGAAACAGGCAGGGTTAATATAAAGAGCGCACCAGTGGATGAGGAAGTACCTGAATGGCAGAAAGCAAAGTAACAGTGAGGGATGAGATATCAGAATAGGAGCAAGTACCACATGGGGTTCCCCAAGGATCAGTGCTAGGACTGCTACCGTTCATAATATATGTAAACAACCTAACAAGAGGGGACCAAGTACTTGTGTGTCAATGTGTGTGGGTGATGTTAAATTAATGAGAAGAATAAGAACAGGAGAGAACAATGAGAAACTCCAGAAAGATCTCAAGTCTACAGAAGTCATCAGACAAGTAACTTCTCTAGTTCAACTCCACCAAATGTATGGCTATGCAAATTGGAGAAGGTAAGGGCACACCAGACACAGTAGAACAAGGGCTGAGAGGAGCTGTAATTTTTTTTTTTAACCATGATGGCAGTTTCCCACCGATACAGGGTGACCCAAAAACAAAGAAAAAACTTTCATCATTCAACACTTTCACCATCACTCAATCACTGTAAATATGAGAGCAAAAAAGACCCAAGGGTGCTTATAACTGCAAAAATAACACCAGAAATACACAAGATTAGTGTTCAAAAACTTAAGAACCTCATACACAACATATACAGTGGTACCTCGGGGTACGAATTTTTTTCGTTCCAGAAAGCTGTTAGAGTGCCGGTATCGAACAAATTTGTTCCCATAAGGAATAACGTATATCAGATTAATCCATTTCAGCCCCCCAAAAATACACTTACAAAAGCACTTACATAATTTTTTCAAGTTTTGAGCTGTTCATATCCTGAGGTACCACTGTATTAGGCCAATCATCAAGCACAGTATGTAGCCTCTGCGTATGGCCCAAACCTGGCCAAACAATTGAAGTTTGAAAAAGTTTAAAGGTTTGCAACTAGGTTAGTACCAGAACAGAGGAATGCACGAGGAGAGAAAGGAACTGAAAATGATGACCTTGGCAGATAGAAGGGGAAACATGACTACAACATGCTAGAATATTTAGAGGAACTGATAGGGACAGACAGTCTGAATTAGGAGGGCAAAGATCAAGGGGACACTAGTGGAGAATGAAGATACAGATGGGTGGTTGAAAAGTAGAATGATAAGGATGAAGCAGTGGAGGCACTCTCAATATAGAACACAGTTTCACGAGTAGTTGTGATAACCAAGAGGCTGGAAATCAGTGACATCAATAAAAACTTTAGGAAGCAGGGCCCTAGGGTGGAATCTTGGCCTTCCACAAACAACTCAGAGTACAATTTAGAGAGTATACTTGGTCCCCAAAAAAGGTTGGAGGGAGGGGGTAAAGGAGGCTTTGTGGGCAAGGGTTTGAACTTCCAGCAAGCATGCACTAGCATGTTAGATAGGAGTGAATGGAGACGAATGGTTTTTGGAACCTAGCGAGCTGTTGGAGTGTGAGCAGGGTAATACTATTTTGTGAAGGGATTCAGGGAAACTGGTTAGGCAGACTCAAGTTTTGGAAATGGGAAGTACAATGACTGCACTTTAGAGGGGCTTGGGATATTGGCAGTTTGGAGGGACATCTAAGCTGTTGTATCTGAGCGCCTCTGCAATGACAGTGATTATGTATGAGTAATGGTGAAAGTGTTGAATGATCTAAGTTTTTTTTTTTTCTGGGTCACCCTGCCTTGGTGGGAAACAGCCAACATGTTAAAAACAAAAAAAAAACTTGGTACATGTTAAAGGTAGCCTCACTTGCCCTCTTTGGGTTCATAAGACCACAGGCAGCTTACACTGTACTGAGTGGTGTCAGGGAGTTGGAGAAGGCTGACAACTGGTTTTGGCTCCCAGCAACATTGCAAGATCACATATTTCTATATCTAGCTTCAATATATGCATGAATTATTTGCATAACTTTTATTTTGTATGATCTATGTAAGAGGGACTGATAATGTCATGTTTAGTGGGAGAGAAAGGAACACCACATTCTTTGGCTGAACTGAAGCCAGTCATCAGAGACTTAGGATGCTTTCACCACCTCTCTCAAAATATTACAACAGTATGTTCATATGACAATATATGAAATGCATACTGTGTACCTACTACAACTTCCTCATTTAAGCACTTATTCACTCTTTATTATCAATTGCCAACATGTTCAATATTTACAGAAATATAGTTGCAGCATGGGTGGTGAATGTTGTAACAAGGAGAAGGCTGGAGGCAGTGCAGATATCATGTCTAAGGGCAATGTGTAGTGTGAATGTAATGCAAAAAATTTGTAGTTTGGAAATTAGGAGGAGGTCCAGGATTACCAAAACTATTATCCAGAGGGCTGAGGAGTTGTCGAGGTGGTTTGGACACAGAGGAACGGAACAAAATAGAATGACTTCGAGTGTATAAATCTGGAGTAGAAGGAAGGCAAGGTAGAGGTTGGCCTAAGAAAGGTTGGAGGGAGAGGGTAAACAAGGCTTTGTGTGCAAGGGGCTTGGACTTCCAGCAAGTATGCATGAGCGTGTTAGATAAGAGCAAATGGAGACAAATGGTTTTTAGGACTTGACATGCTATCGAGTGTGAGCAGGGTAACATTTATCAAGGGATTCAGGGAAACTGGCAGGCCAGACTTGAGTCCTGGAGTGCCTGCACTCTGAAGGAGGGGCATTTTATAACTAATGTAAACGCCCCTCTGGCAAGACAGTGATGAAGTGAATGTTGGTGAATTTTTTTTTTTATTTTTCAGGCCACCCTACCTTGGTGGGAAATGGCTGATGTGATAATAAAATAATAATAAAATAGTTAAGAGCAGATACATCGTTGTAAAAGGCACAGGAATGTGTAATTACAGAGTTCCAGCAATTGTGATAATTTACGACACTCGGTTACTAACCTTAAGGGTTTATAATACGAAGTCTCCTTAATGTACTACATACTCTCTTGAAACTTTTTATACAGGTTTTTATATAAATTTAATATTCATATGTTATTCAAGACATTAATTAGGAAAGAATAATGGTCTCTAGTGGACACAACTAACAGAGCAAGAATGTTGGGCAACTGCAGATTGGGGCACCACTTGTCTCCCACCAAGTAAGGGTTGAAAAGAAAGAAAGAAAGAAAGAAAGAAAGAAAGAAAGAAAGAAAAAGAAAGAAAAAGAAAGAAAAAGAAAGAAAAAGAAAGAAAGAAAAAGAAAGAAAGAAAAAGAAAGAAAGAAAAAGAAAGAAAGAAAAAGAAAGAAAGAAAAAGAAAGAAAGAAAAAGAAAGAAAGAAAAAGAAAGAAAGAAAAAGAAAGAAAGAAAAAGAAAAAGAAAGAAAAAGAAAGAAAGAAAAAGAAAGAAAGAAAAAGAAAGAAAGAAAAAGAAAGAAAGAAAAAGAAAGAAAGAAAAAGAAAGAAAGAAAAAGAAAGAAAAAGAAAGAAAGAAAAAGAAAGAAAGAAAAAGAAAGAAAGAAAAAGAAAGAAAGAAAAAGAAAGAAAAAGAAAGAAAAAGAAAGAAAAAGAAAGAAAAAGAAAGAAAAAGAAAGAAAAAGAAAGAAAAAGAAAGAAAAAGAAAGAAAAAGAAAGAAAAAGAAAGAAAAAGAAAAAGAAAGAAAAAGAAAGAAAGAAAAAGAAAGAAAAAGAAAGAAAGAAAAAGAAAGAAAGAAAAAGAAAGAAAGAAAAAGAAAGAAAAAGAAAGAAAAAGAAAGAAAAAGAAAGAAAAAGAAAGAAAAAGAAAGAAAGAAAAAGAAAAAGAAAGCAGCACTTTCATCATCACTCGCTCTATCAGTCTTGCCAGTAGTGTGCCAATACTACAGTTCGGATGCTCCTCTAAACCGCAAATATCTCCACTCCTTCACAGTGCAGGCACTGTACTTTCCACCTCCAGGACTCTAGTCTAAATTCCTTGAATCTCTTCACAAAATGTTACCCGTCTCATAATCCAATGGCTCATCAAGTCCCAAAAATCACTTGCCTCCACTCACTCCTAACATGCTCACACATGCCTGCTGGATAGATACATATAGATAATGGCACTCATTTTTGCACACTAGGAATTTTTTATTGCACTCTTTCCAAGCACATTAAGACAATAATTATGCTCTAACTGGCAGTCTACTGTACATACATTACTACAAAGAATAATTACTCAAATTTCCTACTACTCTAATTTATCATATAAAGGCATATCAGACATTAACACCTTACACATTAGTCTTTATAACTGATGATCACCATAAATAATTTTGTCATTTAAATTAAAAAATTCCTTTCTGGATTTTTCTTTTCACTTTTGTGTCTTAGACTCTGAATAAAAAAGTATACTGTATATGCAGATCAACATTGTTATTAACCAAACAATAATTATGGGACACTGTCTCAAGACATTGTTAAATTTTTCAGGCACCACTAAGGCACAGTTGATCATTCGAGAGGGACAGTATTAGCATGGACAGTCCTCAGCCAATAGTTTCACAAAAATTATGAAGACCATTCCAAAGAATAAGTCTCAGGAGGTAAAAAAGTTTGAATATACAAATACCATTAGGCACATTAATATACACTTAACACCCTACCCTGAAGTTTGTTACATGAAGAAAGCTTCACAGGCATCATTAGTTAGCTATATACAGTACATAAGATATGTGGGAAATTCTTGTGATTATATCCAAGGTCAATGCATGCAGTTCTCTTTTGTTTTTCTTTTTGTCATTACAGGAAATTCTCATTTGTCCAGGTTACACTTATGCAGATACAAATACCATACTATACATTAATTAATTGCTTCTTTTTATTAAAGTGTAACTTTCCCTGTAATTGAAACGCTAAAATTAGACTAGAAACAATGTGAAGAAATAGCCTAGTAACTTTGAATCAACTGTGAAATGAGTAAGGAATTTGTTTTTGTTTTTGTCAAAATGATTTCTTAAAATCCTTCTTAAAAATGCAAATCATTTTCAAATGTTGCTAACAAGAATTATTCATCACTAAAGCAAGCTCTATAGCAATTTTAGCAAGGCATGTTTCTTCTGCAAAAGAAAAATCAATTAGATTACATAAAATAGTAAACTAACTAGCTTTTAAAATACATACAAGAATTCTTAGCTCAACCCCTGTAGAAACCTTACACATATAAAAAAAAAAAAATAATAATTTAGCATGGAGTTTAAAAAAAGTATTTTATTAACCCACCCTAAAGCAAATACAGGAACACAATGTATATCAGAAGGTACGGTATATGGTATTGTAACCACGAACAAGTGGTATTTAAAAATTACAACACTGTGACTAGCCGGGGGATTGAAAACTTGTTGTTTTAGCCAACCTCATGGAGAGCGAAAATTCATGAAGCTCTAATCCACTGGACCAAAAAATCCTACAAGAACCACGCACCCAGTAGAGCTAGGTGTTGTACCATGATCCAAGGACATACAATGATGTGGGTGCCTCAGCTAATTTCATTCTTCTACTCCCTGTTTGGTGTACAAGCTTCCACAAGCAGTAACAAGGAATAGAATGAAACTAGCTCTGAAGCACCCACACCATTTTATGTCCTCGGATCACAGTACAACACCTAGCATTGCTGGGTGCGTGATTCTTGTAGGATTGTATGGTCCAGTGGGTTACAGCATCGTGAATTTTCGCTCACCACGAGGCGAGCTAAAACAACACGGGTTCAATCCCCAGCTAGTCACAGTGTTCTTACTGATCAGAAGGCATACTGATATAATCCTGGAGAAGTGCTAAACTCACAAGGGTCATACAGCACCAGGAGATATGATTAAAGCTGCAGTTAAAATTAATAATGTTATGTTCTCTTGCTGGAATATGTTTGCAAGAGATGAAACAATATATTTGTTGAGCATTCATGTTCGTATGCACGTGTGTCAATTTAAAACAAAATAAACATTACAAACTAGTTTGTAGAAAACTACTTTTAGTAAGCTAGATAGCCTTTCTTCAAATGCAGATTAAACTATAGGATTAATTCACTAGTTGTTGGTGAAATACACAAATTTAATGACTGAAAAAAAGCTACTCAGTATACAGTTTATAAACTGAGTAAAGCTAGTGGAAGATATTCAGTGTCAAGGCAGTGATAGTTTGATATTTTTTATAAAAGAAATCAAGGGTCACAACTGTGCCACTCAAGGGTTGCAGGTGGTTGAAGGCCACACATTGTGCATCCCTGCACTCCAGAGTGACTGTACACAAATACCTTTCTCACTACCCAAGGAATATTTTGCACATGAACTATGCAATACAAGATCTTATTAAAACTGTTTAATAAAAACTTCATGCCATACATGTTCATATTAAAATTGGTTAATAAATATAAGCATTCAAGATTATGCATCAATGATGATTTTTAGTCTAGACAAAGATTAAAAGCTATATTACAGAATTACAGACTTTAGTTTTGAAGGTGAGGTGTACAGTGATTGTGCTCTAAAAGGTAAGTGATGATGCTGCAGTTCAGAGTCATCTGAATTCTGATGTTCATGCACTTCTGGCAAGACAGTTATTAAATGAATGATGGTAACACATTTCCTACCTATGTCACTCTACCTTCTCGGGAAATGCACTCGAGTGCATTCTGATCCTAGTGTCACCAAGAGAACTAGCTGTCAGTCTAGCACATGAAGCAGATTCTTAGTAAATGTGTAGAAAATACAATTTGTATATACACTATCCTTCTACTTTCTGTTGCCAATGTATCCAGCCTAGTTTTTCAAAGTGGATACGAAAAGCATCACCTCAAGATAAAAAAAAACTAACATGAAATGCACAACTGGTATGATTCTATATGGCACATAATATTTATGCATGTGTGTCATGATTTCTAAGCCAATAATATGACAAACAAGAAAACCATAAATTAATTCTGGTGCAAAGTAACTTACATAAATAAATGTAACAAATTTTTTTTTAAAGCAGCTTGTCTTATATGACTGACATGAGAGAGACAGAGACAGACAGACAAAGAGAGAGAGACACACACAGACAGACACACACACACACACAGACACACACAGACACAGACACACACACAGACCCAGACACACACACACACAGACACAGACAGACACACACACACCCAGACACACACACACACACACACACACACCCAGACACACACACAGGGAGCCAGGAGCTCGGACTCGACCCCCGCAACCTCAACTAGGTGAATACACCCAGACACACACACAGACACACACACAGACACACACACACACACACACACACAATAATGCATATCTATCTCCATTGCTCTGCTTTTAGCATTTACAGCAGACATCTCTCTTCAGAATACTGTCTGGACACTTCAAACATTCAAATACAGTATTGTACTCAGTTACATATCCATTATTTACACTGCCTTGATACATGCTCCTTTACAACAACTTCATATACTGTAATTAAATATATAGTGGCAAAGCAGTAATGATAAGTTATTAATGATAAATTTTCAGTTTTAACTTGGAAAACAATATACAGGAGCAAAAGATGAATACATAGTAATGAAAGAAATTATTTTGTAAGATCTTTTGCCTTGGGGTTTTTTCCTGGATAGAAAATAAAAATGTAATACAGTACGTATAGATACAAAAGTTATAAGGAAATTTGTTCACCAGAACAATGCCCTCCACCCCATAATCTAGATAAATGAGACTTTACAGCACACTGAAAACATTCATAAAATAATGTTTTAACATGATAGTTTTAAAAAGTTTAAAACAATTTTAAGAAATTAAAGAAAATAAAAATAAAAATTATGGAGTTTCCACAGAGAAGAGGGCTAAACTTAGAAAATAAACAAGTCACAAGGTGACAAAAGAGATGGTATGTTGACCTTGAAATACCTGCTAATGTACCCTTGAGCAATTACTGAACACTGTAGTAATTACACTGCACACAATGATGGAATGACCTGCACATTCAATAAATGCTAGTTACAGAATAAAAACAAAATTAAAAGTTTACAAGTAATATGTACAAAAACAAAAAAAAAGAAAAATGAATGGCAAGATCCATTTTGTCACTTTAAATAAAATGAAATTTTTTTATCACAAGATATATACAAGATCATGTGGTAACCTCAAAGTTATATAAAATCTACACAATACAGTAGAACCATTTCTAAATTCTGAAAATTAATTTTTTTTTTTTTACAAAAGATTCGTTATTGTATTCATATTTTGCTGTCTACTAACATGTTGATAAATTAGACAACTGTGCAACTCTTGGGTATCTTTATTGAGGAAACGTTTCGCCACACAGTGGCTTCATCAGTCCATACAAAGGAGAATCTTGAAGAACAGGAGGAGAATAAGGTAATCAGTCCCTCAACCTTGAGTCGATGTGGTCAGTCCATCAATCTTGAATAGATTCGATTGAATAGATTCAAGATTGATGGACTGACCACATCGACTCAAGGTTGAGGGACTGATTACCTCATTCTCCTCCTGTTCTTCAAGATTCTCCTTTGTACGGACTGATGAAGCCACTGTGTGGCGAAACGTTTCCTCAATAAAGATACCCAAGAGTTGCACAGTTGTCTAATTTATCAACATGTCGGTTCTCTGAACCTTTCATCTACATGTCTACTAACATGCAAAACAATGACATTTTTTTCCTTTTTTTAAAAATTATTTGAAATTGTTCAACTCTGCCAAACACTTTCAATGCTGCTTAAAAAATAACTTAAAATAGAGCACAATTATATTTAAACCAAGAAATAAACACAAAATAAAGCCTCTTTGGTGATATAATAGTCACAATATGTATATTTATATATTTATATATATATAATATGTATATGTATATTTATAGAAAAGACACAAATACACTTCAATTACTAACCCCTTAGGAACACAGATGGGGTTCAGCAGCAAGATTTTCCCAGACATGTATTCATCTATCTCACAAGCTGCCACTTCTCACTTTTGTAAATTCGTAGCTATACAAGAATTAGCTGCCAATACTGAACAGAACTTACACTGAAACAAGACAAAAATAATCATCTATGTATATACACACAATATGTCCGAATTCATGATGACACTACTACTACAAATGTTTGTGAAATCTGAGTATTATTCTTGCTCTTAACTTCAGTGTCGAATCAAATGTATTCCTTGGAATGTTGAAACAGTAGTTCTGCATAAAAATACTGCTCTCTTATTACATATGATACACATGCATCAGCTGCCAAAGTGGACCAGAAACTGTTCACACCAAAGCTTACTCATCTAATGAACTTACTCAAGCTCACCTGCCAAATACACAGTAAGCTTAGGCTTGCCCAATTCTCACTTCACAAAGTGAGCTTGTCATAAGCTGCTCACATTAAATTATTTCTTACATACAGGCACATGATAACCCTTCACGTTTAGACACAAGGCACTTACAAAGCAACGTATATTACAATAATTAAAAAGCAAGAATGTAGCACATAGCTAACAGGGAGAGTGTCTGAAAGATCTCATCAATGGCACCAAAAGTGATGGCGGCCCAGCCTGTCGTAGAAAAGGATGTTGAAGGAGCTCAAATGCAGTTGCTCGTTGACCTGGATCTCTGACCAGCATCTTTTCTAGAAAACCTTGTAGGCGTGGTGATATCTGCAAAATATGGCAAAGGAAATTATTTATATTGCTGTTAAATAATACAGAGTGAAGATACTCTTCTGAATTATTACCTTATTTCATTTGCTTCATTCAAGGGCTGTATGTACTGTGCATCAAACACTATCAGTCCAAGATTTATTTCCACACAATACAATGTTTGTACAAAGATGGGTGACATTTCGTTGTGAATGCAGAAAGCCCATGATTATGCATAGAATTTTAGGCAAGTTTAAGTCTAACATAAGACTACAGTGGCAATAATTATTATTTGCTTTTATATAAGGACATTAAACATATACAAACAACAAATTATGGTTAAATTAAGAAGCATTTTTACTGTAATACACGCAACTGAGGTGTCTCATCTTAATTTTATCTCTAAAAATATCGAGTCTCATTAGATCACGACATAAAGACAAATGCATTATGCAATACAGGAGAACCCCCTGTATCCACAAATTCAGTTTCTACAGTTTTAGTTATCCACAGCTTACCGTGACCCAAAAATAACCCTTAATTTTGCTTAACAATGGAACCAAGGCACAAAAGTAGTGATGGTTACAGTTCTTCAAAGCCTAAGAGAAGTGAAAAAGTGTAAATTATCTACTCACTGTGCATAATTTATCAATTAAACTTTATCATAGGTATGTATGTAAACAAAAAATGACATATATAGGATTCACTACTATCTGTGGTTTTGGGTATCCATGGTAAATCTTGGAACAAATACCCCACGGATACTGGGGGGACTACTGTATTGTGAAAGATAGAGTACATCTGTTAATGGTTTTTCAGAACTTACTGCCCCTATAGCCCACATGCCAAAGGTCTTCCATTGCTGAAAACTTTTAACTTGAGGAGAATCTGCAAAATTGCTAGTGATTACAAGATATGCACTACAAAATTACGGATCTTGCTTTACTGGCTGCCAATCACCTCTCACTTAAGTTTTTAAATTTCTGACTTGATGATATAACTATCTCTAAATACAAAAAGTGCTACCTTTCCTTTGATTGGTACTCATGTGAATGAAATCATATAAAAACAGTAATAGTAAGAGAAAGATTAATTCTCCTGGGATATAATTTTTACATGTTAGGATAAATTAACACCTATAGAAGATCACAAAAATTAAACCACACTTTTTTTTTTTTTTTTAGTTATGATTAAACTTGCAAGTAATGTTGCTAAACTCTTCAGTCTTCAGTCGTTTTCCATCAAGACAAAGTGTTCTCAAGAAGGAAACACACAAGGTGATTACAGAAGAGCACAGACATGTTCCAACACTAACCCACTGATTTACAATGCAATGTATTTCCCAACCTCCAAAACTAAAGTCTGATTAGCCAGTTTCCCCAAAGTCCCTTCATAGGCAAAGAAATATCCTGTTCATACCAAGAGGATGTCAAACCTCATAGATCATTCATCCTTGCACTCCTATCTTCTCCACGTCTACTGGATGCTAAAGCACTTACATCTCTGCCTCTTTCACATCTTTCATGAAGGTCCCTACCTGCTTTTCATGCACCCACAATTTATCACCATACCATGCTCTTTTCTTTTTCTGTGATTAACAATCTCAACAATCACAATCCCCTCTATGAATTATACCTTGTGCTCTACTATATGATCTATTTTCTGTATTCAGATATTCTACATGACATTCACACCATGCATTTGACTTAGACAAAACATTTCCATTGCCTCTAACATGTTCACTGCAACAATTTGAAGACCATACTTCACACACACTTGAAGGTGTCTGTGCTATTATACTCAGATACTTCCTAATGAACTATTATCCTCATGTCTTAACACCTCTTGAACTTTCTTTTCATCATTTATTCTATTTACCTCTTCCTTCAAAGATGCATCTGCTGATACACCAGCTTCAAAGCATCTAACACACACTTCCTCTAAACTCTTCATTTAATTCTAATCTTTCATCCCCTATACTTCAACTTTATAATGATCTTGCATTTTACTGCAATTGCTTTAAACTACATACCTTCTTTTACACACCCTTCCCAAAATCTACATCAACTTCTCTTCATATGTCACAACAACAGTCAGCTGCAAACAGAAATTTTAAATGCTTTCACTTTCACTCAGACTTGATTATATTTATGACCACACCTCTCCAAGAACTCTTGCCTTCACATATTAATAAAACTAGGGCTATATCACTCATCCTCATCAAAGTCCCAGTCTGTCTTACTACCTTTCTACAACTTTTTACTTGTCCCATACAATTGCAACACATCACATCACTCCACAAGTTACTCTAAAACCTGACACATCAAGGTGGCTTGTATCAGTGGTAGAACCTTCGGCTCACAACGTAAGGCTCTGGATTCAATTATAGGTAAATGAGAATATTTCCTTATATTAGCTGCCCCCATTCACCCAAGCTACTGGTGTGGGTGGCATCCTGGAAAGAGGAAGTATACCTTGGATAGGGTTCAGTTTCAAAATAAGCTGAGGTATGATAAAAGCTCTTAGTCTGTAGATTGACAAGTATAAAACAAAAAAATACTTAAGCCAACATTAGTTACCTTATGAGAATTCTTCAGTTTGGGTGGCGGCATGTCTCTTATTCGCCTCATGGCCTGCAGTGGGGGCTCGTTGAAGAATGGAGGTTCACCATCTACCATCTCAATCACCATGATGCCCAGTGACCAAATATCTACCTCAGGCCCATATGGAAGTCTGGATATAACTTCAGGCGCCATCCAGTATGGAGTGCCCACTAAAGATTTGCGCTTTGGCAACTCTTGAGAAACTTGGGCACAAAACCCAAAATCAGATAGTTTGACCTAATAAAGAGAAAACATGCTTTAATACAATACTTATGTTTATAGCATTCTATACATTTGCAACATCTGTTACACTGTTCCCCTATTCACCCTATCAAGTCTTTTCTAAATCCATAAATGCAACTAAAAGTTCCTTACCAATATCTAAGTATTTTTAAGCTATATGCTTCAATGTAAACTACTTGGTCTACACATCCCTATCCTTTCTAGAACTTCCTTATTCCTCTGAAATCCTACTTTCCATCTTATCCTGAATTCTCTCAATAACAACCCTAGTTTACCATACGCCTGACCCAGCATACTCAACAAGCTAATTTCCTCCTTTTATTATGGTTTCCTTATACAAAGGAGAGATGTCATGTCTGCTGAAAGCAGGCACAGTTCCTAAAAGTACCCAACCAGGCATGGTACTCTTAGGCACTCTTACCCCTTTCATGCACTTATTGATCAAACACACCAACCACTTACCTTTAATTTTCATCTTCATCCCATCTAGCCCAGCTTTCATTCTACCCAATGCCTCTTGCACTTTCCCCATATTTACATCTGGCTCCTCCTCACTTCTACAAGATGATATACCTCTCTGCCCAAAGCATGAAATCACTGCCTCCCTTTCTTCTTCTTTCAACAAACTGGCTGTATCCCAGAGACAGGGTGGCTCAAAAAGAAAAACGAAAGTTTCTCTTTTTAAATTTAGTAATATATACAGGAGAAGGGGTTACTAGCCCCTTGCTCCCCTCCCTTTCTTCATCAACATTTAATAACTCCTCATAATATTCCTTCCATCTTCCCAGTACTTACAGCTCCTCATCTAATGACCTTTGTTTTTCAAAGCTAAATGCTTTTGTTCCTCAAGCTTCTAGATTCATTAATCTCACTCCAAAACTTATTTTCTTTTCTCAACAAAATTTGTTGATGAAACCTCACCCACTCTTTCATTAGCTCTCCTCCTGCACTTCCTCACTACTCTTTTAACCTATCTTTTACTTTCCACATACTCTACACTCTGTACATTCTCCTTGTACTCCAGTTACCTCTTACTTTCACTATAACTACCAATAAATAATGATCTGATATATGTTACCCTCTCTAATAACCATGCACATTTGAAAATATACCCATTAACCTTTTATTTACCAATACATATTTTATCAAACTGCTGTCATTTCACCCTGTATCATATTTCATGTAGAGTGGGGCCCCATTTACACAGCAGGTTTGGTTCCAGGCTACTGATGGAAAGCGGAATTTGCCGGAAAGCAGAACGCCATTTTTTTTTACTTATGCCAGATAAGTTTACACTAACATATACTCAGTTAGCAATATAAATAGGTATTAAAAACAATAAAAAGTAAAATACACACATAGTACACTCATTACTTAGCCTCAAAATATTTGCAGTCTTAATGTAAAGCGAGTAATATTTATTGTAAGAAATCAGGTGTGGTAGGTATAGTATCCCTCCTGGCCACCTCACCCACATGTAATATACTACGACACTTAAAGCGCCCTAGAGCGACAAAATGCATATACAGTGGAACGTCGGCTTACGAATTTAATCCATTCCATGGACTTGTTCGTAGGACCCACGGTTAGAAGAGAGAAATCTGACGAATTAACTGCACGAAACATAAGGAAATAACGAGAATTCCTTACACCGTGAGGGTACCTCCGTAAGCACATATGCACTGGTGAGCAATGTTTTGATCGACACTGCTATCTGGTGATGGTGTTGTCAAACTAAATTATACGCAGTACATACATAGTACGTATTATTATTATTATATTGTTATTATTTACTATACATAATTATGTATTATCATTATTATTAGTACATGCATATTATTATAATAATAATTATCATTATCCTAGGTAGTAGGTTGGTAGACAGCAACCGCCCAGGGAGGTACTATCATCCTGCCAAGCGAGTGTAAAACGAAAGCCTGTAATCATTTTACATGATGGTAGGATTGCTGGTGTCCTTTTTTCTGTCTCATGAACATGCAAGATTTCAGGTACGTCTTGCTACTTCTACTTACACTTAGGTCACACTACACATACATGTACAAGCGTATATATACATACCCCTCTGGGTTTTCTTCTATTTTCTTTCTAGTTCTTGTTTATTTCCTCTTATCTCCATGGGGAAGTGGAACAGAATTCTTCCTCCGTACGCCATGCGTATTGTAAGAGGCAACTAAAATGCCGGGAGCAAGGGGCTAGTAACCCCTTCTCCTGTATATTACTAAATGTAAAAGGAGAAACTTTCGTTTTTCCTTTTGGGCCACCCCGCCTCGGTGGGATACGGCCAATGTGTTGAAAGAAAGAAAGAATTATCATTATTATTAATTTAGGGACCTGGAGCACAGATCCAATTCCCTAGATCAAGAGTCCCTCACCATGTACGTACCACTACTACTAATAATAATACAGTGGAGCCCCACCTTATGAACGCATTGCCTTACGTTAAATCCGCCATACGAAGCATTTGAACGCAAAAATTTTGCCTCGCCTCACGATAAAAAACTCGCCTTACGTGATTAGTCCAGGACGCGTCCCACGTGTGGCCTCAGCTGCCCCGTGGGTGCCAGTGTTTACAAGCCAGCCAGTGCGGTGGCATCCATGCATACATTCGGTACATTTCACCTTATCCCAGTGTTTTTTGTGCTTGTAACTGCAAAGTAAGTCACCTTGGGCCCCAAGAAAGCTTCTAGTGCCAACCCTGTGGTAAAAAGGGTGAGAATTAGTATGCAAATTAAGAAAGATTTTGAAAGGTTTGGGGCTAACCCTGAGAAGCCTATGCCAGTTGTGGAATCCATTGTGCCTACTTCAAAGATTAAGGAAATGTGTGCAAAGTGGGTTGAAGTGCAAACCTTTATGAATGAAAATCACCCTAACACAGCTATTGCAAGCAGTGCTGATGACTATTACAATGGCAATGTTGTGGCCCATTTTAGGCAAATCTTAAAGGAACGGGAAGTACAGACCTCTATGGACAGATTTGTTGTGCGACAGGGGTCCAGTGACTCAAGCTGGTCCTAGTGGCATTAAAAGAAGAAGGGAAGTAACCCCAGAATAGGACTTGCTGCCTCAAGTCCTAGTGGAAGGGGATTCCTCTTCTAAACAATAACTTCCACATTCTCCCTTCCTCCCATCCCATCAATCATCACCAGATCTTCAATAAAGGTAAGTGTCATGTATTCTATTCTTAGTAGAGTAGTAATTGTGCATGTCTTCTTCAGTTTGTGTGTATTAAAATTAATATTTCATGTGGCAAAATTTTTTTTTTTCATATTTTGGGGTGTCTTGCATG
Organism: Cherax quadricarinatus; assembly: GCF_038502225.1. Taxonomy (NCBI): domain Eukaryota; kingdom Metazoa; phylum Arthropoda; class Malacostraca; order Decapoda; family Parastacidae; genus Cherax; species Cherax quadricarinatus. Next base: position 14,067,801 of record NC_091296.1, read on the forward strand.
GATTAATTTGATTTCCATTATTTCTTATGGGGAAAATTAATTCGCCTTATGATAATTTCAGCTTACGATGAGCTCTCAGCAACGGATTAATATCATAAGGTGGGGGTCCACTGAAATAATAATCATTATTATTATAACAATAATAATAATACAATAGTAATAATAATAACAGTAAGGAGAAACTTCAAAAGGCTGCCAGTAGTTGGCACCACCATCAGCAAAACATCGGTAACCACTACTAGTACACTTTTCACCTGTCTAGACTTAAGTAGTCTATTAGCAATAGGTTAGGTCTGCCCAAAATGCCTCGGCATGATAATGGCTCTCTTTGCTCCAATCATATGATATGTAAACACATATTGTAACTTTTTCAAAGAAATAAATACAGTGGTACCTTGGGATACGAACTTAATTCATTCCAGAAGGCTGTTTGAGTGCTGATACCGAACAAATTTGTTCCCATAAGAAATAATGTAAATTAGATTAATTCATTTCAGATCCCCAAAAATACACTTACAAAAGCACTTACAAAAATACACATAGATAATTGTTCGCATTTTGAGCTCTTCGTATCCCAAGGTACCACTGTATTTTATTTATTTATTTATTTAACCCTTTGACTGTCGCAAGCCCCTTTCTGAAACTGTCATTCTACGTCGCAAAATTTTTGGGAAAAAAAAAAAAAATTTTTCTTATGAAATGATAGAGTTAGCGGTCTCGGCGACATGTACGGATCGACGATTTTGCCGACTTTGAGCCCTATTTTTGGCCAATTCCATTGTTCCAGTTGACCAAACTCATAGCTATTTCTTTAGAACACCCTTTTGTCTATCAAATGAGTACAAGAAACCACCCATTTGCCGATTTGAACTACCCAATAAAGTGGTCAGAAATTGGCAATTTGGCCAATTTCAGGCAAATTAAAAAAGATGCCAATTTCAAAATAGGGTCCAGAATAAACAATGTAGACATTCTTGGCACTAAAATAACATATCCTCTGTTCATTAGTCACGTCTCTAGGCCCCTCTTGTATTACTATTGCTTTCTATTTTGATTTCTTATTCATACAAAAAATACAAAAATTACTGTTATGCAAACTACTGCATTATTGTAAAAATGGTATAAATAATATCAGTGCACTAGTGAACGTTGACGTGTATTGGACGTGTGGTGTGATTTGCTTACTCTTGAACATTGGTAAAAATCAAACATTTCCGCTACTTTGAGCTCAATTTCAAGGTAGTTTTCATCATGAAACTAATCAAAATCATCTCTATTTCTGCAATATGTTTTCCATTTTATCACGCGAGACCATGAAAACGAGAATACAACAATAAATACTATACACAAATACACTATACGAAAATACACCTACCATCCGACTTACGACCCAGTTCCGAGAAACCGGTCATAAGTCGAAATGGTCGTAAGTCAAATTTTACTACCGAATATCAACAAAACATTTTTGTAATGGCTTTATTTTACTGTTTTATTTGGTATTTCATGTTTTACTTTACTTTTCATGCTGTTAGTACTGTATTTTATACTGTAAGGTTTAGGATAAACACTGTGTACAACACAAATACAGTGGACCCCCGGTTAACGATATTTTTTCATTCCAGAAGTATGTTCAGGTGCCAGTTCTGACCAAATTTGTTCCCATAAGGAATATTGTGAAGTAGATTAGTCCATTTCAGACCCCCAAACATACACGTACAAACGCACTTACATAAATACAGGTCGTAATTCGGATGGTAGGTGTACACCTCAAAGTCGGCGCATGAATCCAAAAAAAATAGTTTTTTTTTCTCATTATGCACTGCATGCTGCAGGATTTTTTTTATGTGGTGCACACTGACCACACAGACCCATTCTCTCACATGTGGGCCTACCAGCTTTCTCCTGCTTGATTTGAAGCCGCTAGAATTATTGAGTACACATATATACGTCCGAAACACTGGCTCGTAAGACATATATATATACGACCAAAACAGTCGAAGGGTTAAGGAACCTCACTTGAGGGGGAAATTCGCATCCTGAAATTTTGTTCATATCCAGAAGCAAAAAACTGACTGAACGAAGGTTCGTATCCTGAAAAATTCGCATGGTGGAGCATTCGTAAGCCGAGGTTCCACTGTACAGTACACTCATTACTTACCTTAAAATATTTGTAGTTTTAATGGTCTTAAAGTAGGGCGAGATGTGAAAAGCATTTATTTGTAGAAAGTCAGGTGTGGGAGATATGGTAGCCCGCCTGGCCACCCCACCTACAATGACATTTAAAGCGCCCTAGAGCAACAAAATGCATATACAATATACATGTACTCATTACTTACTTTAAAATATTTGTAGTCTTAATTTAGGGAGAGAGGTGAGTAAACAACATAAAAACGAATAAATGAGAGAGAGAGAGAGAGAGAGAGAGAGAGAAAACAAGTAAATTAAAGAGAGAAAGAAAGCCGTAGAGTATGTAAACAGATGAACGCGTCTGGTTATGGTTCATATATGTTCATACACACACCTTACATTGTGTACAAGTTGGTATAGTAGAATAAATATAGGGCAACACTCTCGTTCTCATGTAAAACCATTTTTAGAAGGAATGATGATCTGAATGAAGGCCTACGAAAGGAACAATTTTCTAGTTACCCCAGTAATACTATTGTGTACACATTTTCTTTGGTGCCGAACTAGAGAAAAACGTTATTCTTTCCGACACTCTGACAAGACTGGAAAAAGATCTCATATTCCTTCTTTCAACGCACCGGCCGTATTCCACCAAGGCAGGGTGGCCCAAAAGGAAAAACGAATGTTTCTCCTTTTACATTTAGTAATATATACAGAAGAGGTTACTAGCCCCTTGCTCCTAGCATTTTAGTCACCTCTCATGACACACATGGCTTATAGAGGAAGAATTCTGTTCCATTTCCCCATGGAGATTAAGTGGAAATAAACAAGAACAAGTAAGAAAAATAGAAGAAAACCCAATAGGGTGTGCATATATATGCTCATACAAGCATATGTAGTGTGACCTAAATGTAAGAAGTAGCAAGACGTACAGTAGGGCCCTGTTTTACGGTGTTCCACTTTACGGCATTCCGCTAATACGGTCATTTCAAATTATGACCAAAACTCGCTATATGGCTCCCCCCACCTGACTTTCTAATACGGTCACCGTATCCCACCCGGTTTGTTTACATTCTCTGTGAGATCCGTAAGCACTAAGTCTCCATTATGTCTGGAAACTCCATAATTACAAGTGTTTTTAAAAGTTATTTCATATTTTATATATACTCTGATAATTATACTTATGTATACCTTTTTTTTTTTTTTTTTTAACAAGTCGGCCGTCTCCCACCGAGGCAGGGTGACCCAAAAAGAAAGAAAATCCAGAAAAAGAAAATACTTACAGCATCATTCAACACTTTAATCTCACTCACACATAATCACTGTTTTTGCAGAGGTGCTCAGAACACAACAGCTTAGAAGCATATACGTATAAAGATACACAACATATTCCTCTAAACTGTTAATATCCCGAAACCCCTCCTTTAGAGTGCAGGCATTGTGCTTCCCATTTCCAGGACTCAAGTCCGGCTACATAAAAATAACCAGTTTCTCTGAATCCCTTCACTAAATATTACCCTGCTCACACTCCAACAGCTCGTTAGGTCCTAAATACCATTCGTCTCCATTCACTCCTAACGAAAACGCTCACGCACACTTGCTGGAAGTCCGAGCCCCTCGCCCACAAAACCTCCTTTACCCCTTCCTTTCAACGTTTTCGAGGACGACCCCTACCCCGCCTTCCTTCCCCTACAGATTTATACCCTCTCCATGTCATTCTACTTTGATCCATTCTCTCTAAATGACTAAACCACCTCAACAACCCCTCTTCAGCCCTCTGACTAATACTTTTATTAACTCCACATCTCCTAATTTCCACACTCCGAATTTTTTGAATAATTTTTACACCACACATTGCCCTTAGACAGGACATCTCCACTCCCTCCAACCTCCTCCTCACTGCAGCATTTAAAACCCAAGCTTCACACCCATATAAGAGTGTTGGTACTACTATACTTTCATACATTCCCTTCTTTCCCTCCAGAGATAACGTTTTTTGTCTCCACATATACCTCAACACACCACTCGCCTTTCTTCCCCTCATCAATTCTATGATTAACCTCATCCTTCATAAATCCATCCGCCGACACGCCAACTCTCAAGTATCCGAAAACATTCACTTCTTCCATACTCCTCCTCCCCAATTTGATATCCAATTTTTCTTTATCTAAATCACCTGATACCCTCATTACCTTACTCTTTTCTATGTTCACTTTCAACTTTCTGCCTTTACACACACTCCCAAACTCGTCCACTAACCTTTGTAATTTTTCTTTAGAATCTCCCATAAGCACAGTATCATCAGCAAAAAGTAACTGTGTCAATTCCCATTTTGTATTTGATTCCCCATAATTTAATCCCACCCCTCTCCCGAACACCCTAGTATTTACTTCTTTTACAACCCAATCTATAAACATATTAAACAACCATGGTGACATTACACATCCCTGTCTAAGACCTACTTTTACTGGGAAGTAGTCTCCCTCTCTTCTACACACCCTAACCTGAGCTTCACTATCCTCATAAAAACGCTTTACAGCATTTAGTAACTTACCACCTATTCCATATACTTGCAACATCTGCCACATTGCTCCCCCATCCACTATCATATGCCTTTTCTAAATCCATAAATGCAATAAAAACTTCCCAACCTTTATCTAAATACTGTTCACATATATGCTTCAATGTAAACACTTGATCTACACATCCCCAACCCACTCTAAAACCTCCTTGCTCATCCGCAATCCTACATTCTGTCTTACCTCTAATTCTTTCAATAATAACCCTACCGTACACTTTTCCTGGTATAATCGGTAAACTAATTCCTCTATAATTTTTATAATCTCTTTTGTCCCCCTTCCCTTTATATAAAGGGACTATACATTCTCTCTGCCAATCCCTAGGTACCTTCCCCTCTTTCATACATTTATTAAACAAAAATACCAACCACTCCAACACTATATACCCCCCTGCTTTTAACATTTGTCATGGTCCCGTCAGTTCCAGCTGCTTTACCCCCTTTCATTCTACGTAAAGCCTCACACACCTCCCCATACTCACATCCAGTTCTTCTTCACTTCTAAAAGATGGTATACCTCCCTGGCCAGTTCATGAAATTACCGCCTCCCTTTCTTCATCGACATTTAAAAGTTCCTCAAAATATTCTCACCATCTACCCGATACCTCCATCTCCCCATCTACTAACTCCCCTACTCTGTTTTTAACTGACAAATCCATTCGTCCCCTAGGATTTCTTAACTTGTTTAACTCACTCCAAAATTTTTTCTTATTTTCATTAAAATTTCTTGACAGTGCCTCTCCCACTCTATCATCTGCTCTCCTTTTGCACTCTCTCACCACTCTCTTCACCTTTCTTTTACTCTCCATATACTCTATGCTTCTTATAACACTTCTGCTTTGTAAAAACCTCTCATAAGCTAACTTTTTCTCTTTTATCACACCCTTTACTTCATCATTCCACCAATCACTCCTCTTTTCTCCTGCACCCACCCTCCTATAACCACAAAACTCTGCCCAACATTCTAATACTGCATTTTTAACACTATTCCAACCCTCTTCAACCCCTCCACTGCTCATACTTGCACCAGCCCACCTTTCTGCCAGTAGTTGCTATATCTCACCCAAACTTTCTCCTCCCTTGGTTTATACACTTTCACTTCCCTCTTGTTGTTGCCATTTTCCTCTTTTCCCATCTACCTCTTACTCTCACTGTAGCTACAACTAAATAAATTTTTTTTATTATTATCACACTGGCCGATTCCCACCAAGGCAGGGTGGCCCGAAAAAGAAAAACTTTCACCATCATTCACTCCATCACTGTCTTGCCAGAAGGGTGCTTTACACTACAGATTTTAAACTGCAACATTAACACCCCTCCTTCAGAGTGCAGGCACTGTACTTCCCAGGACTCAAGTACGGCCTGCCGGTTTCCCTGAACCCCTTCATAAATGTTACTTTGCTCACACTCCAACAGCACGTCAAGTATTAAAAACCATTTGTCTCCATTCTCTCCTATCAAACACGCTCACGCATGCCTGCTGGAAGTCCAAGACCCTCGCACACAAAACCTCCTTTACCCCCTCCCTCCAATCTTTCCTAGGCCGACACCTACCCCGCCTTCCTTCCACTACAGACTGATACACTCTTGAAGTCATTCTGTTTCGTTCCATTCTCTCTACATGTCCGAACCACCTCAACAACCCTTCCTCAGCCCTCCGGACAACAGTTTTCGTAATCCCGCACCTCCTCCTAACTTCCAAACTATGAATTCTCTGCATTATATTCACACCACACATTGCCCTCAGACATGACATCTCCACTGCCTCCAGCCTTCTCCTTGCTGCAACATTCATCACCCATGCTTCACACCCATATAAGAGCGTTGGTAAAACTATACTCTCATACATTCCCCTCTTTGCCTCCAAGGACAAAGTTCTTTGTCTCCACAGACTCCTAAGTGCACAACTCACCCTTTTCCCCTCATCAATTCTATGATTCACCTCATCTTTCATAGACCCATCCGCTGACACGACCACTCCCAAATTTTCTTCTTTTGCATACCCTACCAAATTCATCCACCAATCTCTGCAACTTCTCTTCAGAATCTCCAAAGAGCACAGTGTCATCAGCAAAGAGCAACTGTGACAACTCCCACTTTATGTGTGATATTTTATCTTTTAACTCCACGCCTCTTGCCAAGACCCTCGCATTTACTTCTCTTACAACCCCATCTATAAATATATTAAACAACCACGGTGACATCACACATCCTTGTCTAAGGCCTACTTTTACTGGGAAATAATTTCCCTCTTTCCTACATACTCTAACTTGAGCCTCACTATCCTCGTAAGAACTCTTCACTGCTTTCAGTAACCTACCTCCTACACCATACACCTGCAACATCTGCCACATTGCCCCCCTATCCACCCTGTCATATGCCTTTTCCAAATCCATAAATGCCACAAAGACCTCTTTAGCCTTATCTAAATACTGTTCACTTATATGTTTCACTGTAAACACCTGGTCCACACACCCCCTACCTTTCCTAAAGCCTCCTTGTTCATCTGCTATCCTATTTTCCATCTTACTCTTAATTCTTTCAATAATAACTCTACCATACACTTTACCAGGTATACTCAACAGACTTATCCCCCTATAATTTTTGCACTCTCTTTTGTCCCCTTTGCCTTTATACAAAGGAACTATGCATGCTCTCTGCCAATCCCTAGGTACCTTACCTTCTTCCATACATTTATTAAATAATTGCACCAACCACTCCAAAACTATATCCCCACCTGCTTTTAACATTTCTATCTTTATCCCATCAATCCCGGCTGCCTTACCCCCTTTCATTTTACCTACTGCCTCACAAACTTCCCCCACACTCACAACTGGCTCTTCCTCACTCCTACAAGATGTTATTCCTCCTTGCCCTATACACGAAATCACAGCTTCCCTAACTTCATCAACATTTAACAATTCCTCAAAATATTCCCTCCATCTTCCCAATACCTCTAACTCCATTTAATAACTCTCCTCTCCTATTTTTAACTGACAAATCCATTTGTTCTCTAGGCTTCCTTAACTTGTTAATCTCACTCCAAACTTTTTCTTATTTTCAACAAAATTTGTTGATAACATCTAACCCACTCTCTCATTTGCTCTCTTTTTACACTGCTTCACCACTCTCTTAACCTCTCTCTTTTTCTCCATATACTCTTCCCTCCTTGCATCACTTCTACTTTGTAAAAACTTCTCATATGCTAACTTTTTCTCCCTTACTACTCTCTTTACATCATCATTCCACCAATCGCTCCTCTTCCCTCCCGCACCCACTTTCCTGTAACCACAAACTTCTGCTGAACACTAACACTACATTTTTAAACCTACCCCATACCTCTTCGACCCCATTGCCTATGCTCTCATTAGCCCATCTATCCTCCAATAGCTGTTTATATCTTACCCTAACTGCCTCCTCTTTTAGTTTATAAACCTTCACCTCTCTCTTCCCTGATGCTTCTATTCTCTTTGTATCCCATCTACCTTTTACTCTTAGTGTAGCTACAACTAGAAAGTGATCTGATATATCTGTGGCCCCTCTATAAACATGTACATTCTGAAGTCTACTCAACAGTCTTTTATCTACCAATACATAATCCAACAAACTACTGTCATTTCGCCCTACATCATATCTTGTATACTTATTTATCCTCTTTTTCTTAAAATATGTATTACCTATAACTAAACCCCTTTCTATACAAAGTTCAATCAAAGGGCTCCCATTATCATTTACACCTGGCACCCCAAACTTACCTACCACACCCTCTCTAAAAGTTTCTCCTACTTTAGCATTCAGGTCCCCTACCACAATTACTCTCTCACTTGGTTCAAAGGCTCCTATACATTCACTTAACATCTCCCAAAATCTCTCTCTCTCCTCTACATTCCTCTCTTCTCCAGGTGCATACACGCTTATTATGACCCACTTTTCGCATCCAACCTTTACTTTAATCCACATAATTCTTGAATTTACACATTCATATTATCTTTTCTCCTTCCATAACTGATCCTTCAACATTACTGCTACCCCTTCCTTTGCTCTAACTCTCTCAGATACTCCAGATTTAATCCCATTTATTTCTCCCCACCGAAACTCCCCTACCCCCTTCAGCTTTGTTTCGCTTAGGGCCAGGACATCCAACTTCTTTTCATTCATAATATCAGCAATCATCTGTTTCTTGTCATCCGCACTACATCCACGCACATTCAAGCATCCCAGTTTTATAAAGTTTTTCTTCTTCTCTGTTTTAGTAAATGTCTACAGGAGAAGGGGTTACTAGCCCATTGCTCCCGGCATTTTAGTCGCCTCATATGACACGCATGGCTTACGGAGGAAAGATTCTTTTCCACTTCCCCATGGACAATAGAAGAAATAAAGAAGAACAAGAGCTATTTAGAAAAAGGAGAAAAACTTAGATGTATGTGTATATATATGCATGTGCGTGTCTGTGAAGTGTGACCAAAGTGTAATGATCTGATATATCAGTTGCCCAACTATAAGTATAATGTGTACATCCTGGAGCCTACCCATCAACCTTTTATCCACCAATACATAATCTAACAAACTGCTTTCATTATGTGCTATATCATACCTTGTATATTTATTTATCTTCTTCTTCATAAAATACACATAGCTCAATTAAAGGCTCCCCATTTTCATTTACCCCTGGCACCCCAAATTTACCTAGTACTCCCTCCACAACATTTTGGCCCACTTTAGCATTGAAATCCCCAACCACCATGACTCTCACACTTGGTTCAAAACTCCCCATGCATTCACTCAATATTTCCCAAAATCTCTCTCTCCTCTACACTTCGCTCTTCTCCAGGTGCATATACACTTACAATAACCCACTTTTCACATCCAACCTTTATTTTACTCCACAAAATCCTTGAATTAATACATTTATACTCCCTCTTTTCCTGCCATAGCTTATCCTTCAACATTATTGCTACTCCTTCTTTAGCTCTAACTATTTGAAACCCCTGACCTAATCTCATTTGTTCCTCTCCACTGAAACTCTTCCACCCCCTTCAGCTTTGTTTCACTTAAAGCCAGGACATCCAGCTTCTTCTCATTCATAACATCCACAATCATCTCTTTCTTATCATTTGCACAACATCCACACATATTCAGACTTCCCACTTTAACAATTTTCTTCTTACTCTTTTTAGTAATTATTACAGGAAAAGGGGTTACTAACCCATTGTTCCCGGCATTTTAGTCGACTTTTACAACACACATGGCTTACGGAGGAAAGATTCTTATTCCACTTCCCCATGGATATAAAAGGAAAAGTAATAAGACCAAGAACTATTAAGATAAAATCAAAGAAAACTCAGATGAGTGTGTATAAATAAACATGTACATGTATATGTAGTGTTACCTAAGTGTAAGTAGCAGTAGCAAGACATACCTGTAATCTTGCATATTTATGAGACAGACAAAAGACACCAGCAATCCTACCATCATGTAAAACAATTACAGGCTTTCACTTTACACTCACTTGGCAGGACGGTAGTACCTCCCTGGGTGGTTGCTGTCTACCAGCCTACTACCTACTACTACTGTGTGGTGTAATTATCATGTTTAAAAGTTACGTAGTGTGTTTACTATATAATTTAAAAAAAAAAAGAAAATATCAATGGATTAATGAAAATGCCTATTTTTTTTTTTTTTCAACAAGTCGGCCGTCTCCCACCGAGGCAGGGTGACCCAAAAAATAAAGAAAATCCCCAAAAAGAAAATACTTTCATCATCATTCAACACTTTCACCACACTCGCACATTATCACTGTTTTTGCAGAGGTGCTCAGAATACAACAGTCTAGAAGCATACACATATAAAGATACACAACATATCCCTCCAAACTGCCAATATCCCAAACCCCTCCTTTAAAGTGCAGGCATTGTACTTCCCATTTCCAGGACTCAAGTCCGACTATATGAAAATAACCGGTTTCCCTGAATCCCTTCACTAAATATTACCCTGCTCACACTCCAACAGATCGTCAGGTCCCAAGTACCATTCGTCTCCATTCACTCCTATCTAACACGCTCACGCACGCTTGCTGGAAGTCCAAGCCCCTTACCCACAAAACCTCCTTTACCCCCTCTCTCCAACCCTTTCGAGGACGACCCCTACCCCGCCTTCCTTCCCCTATAGATTTATATGCTTTCCATGTCATTCTACTTTGATCCATTCTCTCTAAATGACCAAACCACCTCAACAACCCCTCTTCTGCCCTCTGACTAATACTTTTATTAACTCCACACCTTCTCCTAATTTCCACACTCCGAATTTTCTGCATAATATTTACACCACACATTGCCCTTAAACAATGTAATATACAACATTTAATGAGCCTCAGTGATTATTGTTGTGTATTATTATTATTAATATGGCATTCTCAAGACTAATAAGACACTCTTAGTGATTTTAATGTGTACCTGCATGTCAGCACAGCGAGTAGAATAAGTTTATTTAGGTACAGGTGCATACAATTGTTTTACATGATGGTACGATTGCTGGTGTCCTTTTTTCTGTCTCATAAACATGCAAGATTTCAGGTACATCTTGCTACTTCTACTTACACTTAGGTCACACTACACATACATGTACAAGCATATACTGTATATATACACAAACACCCCTCTGGGTTTTCTGCTATTTTCTTTCTAGTTCTTGTTTATTTCCTCTTATTTCCATGGGGAATTGGAACAAAATTCTTCCTCCGTAAGCCATGCGTGTTGTAAAAGGCGACTAAAATGCCGGGAGCAAGGGGCTAGGAACCCCTTCTCCTGTATAAATTACTAAATTTAAAAAGAGAAACTTTTGTTTTTCTTTTTGGGCCACCTTGCCTCGGTGGGATAGGGCCGGTTTGTTGAAAGAAAGAAAATGGTACATATAAGCATAATTATTAGGAGTACAGCCTCTCCTCACTTAATGATGGAGTTTTGTTCCTAAGACCACAAGGTTACACGAATTCGTTGTTAAATGAGGAGTATACTATAATGGTAGTGGGTTTGTGTCAACCATCTTCGATATTGTTTCAATGTCACCTTTGCACATTTTGTAGCATTTCTAGTATATTTTTAAATGTTTATACAGTAGTGTACTGTATATTGAAAAAAACAGAATAGAGGAAATCAGCCCTAATATACATTACGTATTTAGTTACGTCACTAAGAGAGAAGAGGCCGTACATACGAGATGAAATTACTTTTTAGAACACTTAAAATTTTGGAAAATTTCTAGACATAATGGAGAGATGCAATGTTCACTGAACTCATGGAGAATGTAAACAAACCGAGTGGCACAAGGTGACCATATTAGAAAGTCAGGTGGGGGGGGGGGAGCCGTATAGAGAGTAAGTCATAATTTGAAATATCCATATTAGCGGGAGCGCCATAATGCTGGGCCCTACTGTACAGGTCCGCCATCACAAATCCAGTAATCAGACATCCAGTTCCAACAGTTATTCAGCACAAATTTCAGCTAGCATAATTTTAAATTTCCAGGGTTGCCACACCAACCTGCTGGTACTGTTTGGTAGTGCTACTTGCTGCACAAGTCATTCTAATTTCTTTTTCTCCATTTATGTATTGTTATAACCTGCTTACTTTTAGCCCTAGCCATGGTTCCAATGAATAAAAAATGCTTCTCGTTGTGTAAAGCACATACACAGTACATTATCCATAAAAGATAAAGTGCCGTGAAGCCACTGTCGGTTGCCATGAGCTCAGTCTCGTGATGAAGGGGAATATTCTTTATTATTACACTAATATCAACACTATGGGAATCAAATACAAAATGGGAATTGACACAGTTACTTTTTGCTGATGAAACTGTGCTTATAGGAGATTCTAAAGAAAAATTGCAAAGGTTAGTGGATGAGTTTGGGAGTGTGTGTAAAGGTAGAAAGTTGAAAGTGAACATAGAAAAGAGTAAGGTGATGAGGGTATCAAATGATTTAGATAAAGAAAAATTGGATATCAAATTGGGGAGGAGGAGTATGGAAGAAGTGAATGTTTTCAGATACTTGGGAGTTGGCGTGTCGGCGGATGGATTTATGAAGGATGAGGTTAATCATAGAATTGATGAAGGAAAAAAGGTGAGTGGTGCGTTGAGGTATATGTGGAGTCAAAAAACGTTATCTATGGAGGCAAAGAAGGGAATGTATGAAAGTATAGTAGTACCAACACTCTTATATGGGTGTGAAGCTTGGGTTGTGAATGCAGCAGCGAGGAGGCGGTTGGAGGCAGTGGAGATGTCCTGTCTAAGGGCAATGTGTGGTGTAAATATTATGCAGAAAATTCGGAGTGTGGAAATTAGGAGAAGGTGTGGAGTTAATAAAAGTATTAGTCAGAGGGCTGAAGAGGGGTTGTTGAGGTGGTTTGGTCATTTAGAGAGAATGGATCAAAGTAGAATGACATGGAGAGCATTTAAATCTGTAGGAGAAGGAAGGTGGGGTAGGGGTCATCCTCGAAAAGGTTGGAAGGAAGGGGTTAGGGAGGTTTTGTGGGCGAGGGGCTTGGACTTCCAGCTGGCGTGCACGAGCGTGTTCGATAGGAGTAAATGGAGACGAATGGTATTTGGGACCTGACGATCTGTTGGAGTGTGAGCAAGGTAATATTTAGTGAAGGGATTCAGGGAAACCGGTTATTTTTATATAGCCGGACTTGAGTCCTGGAAATGGGAAGTACAATGCCTGCACTCTAAAGGAGGGCTTTTGGGATATTAGCAGTTTGGAGGGATATGTTGAGTATCTTTATACGTATATGCTTCTAAACTGTTGTGTTCTGAGCACCTCTGCAAAAACAGTGATTATGTGTGAGTGAGGTGAAAGTGTTGAATGATGATGAAAGTATTTTCTCTTTGGGTCACCCTGCCTTGGTGGGAGACGGCCAACTTGTTGGGAAAAAAAAAAATCAACACTACGGCTTATTTGCCTATCACAATTGATCTAATATGACATAATAAACATTATAAATAACATAAAAACATGTTAATACTCCAGAATGAATAATATCTGGCATAATACCGAGCAGTTTGACAGAGGTATGAAGAGGATATGGGATACAAGTACCATTCTCTTATCCTTGTCCTGGGGGCTGTGTTATACACTTGCAGTGCACCAGAAAATTGAAATAAAAAAGCTATTTTCTCTACATAGATTATCATACATAGGAATATGTGTGAAGAGAACCCAGGATAACCCAAAAAAAAGTCAGACAAAGTGACTTATTTCTAGTACCGGGCTTGGGCTTGCCATATATGATTTTTGGTAAATAATTTTTTCCTCTCAGTTGCTTGTTGGTCTCCTTTGATAAAATGGAATATATATTACAGAAATAGACATGATTTTGATTGCTTTCACAACAAAACGTACCTTGAAATTGAGCTCAAAGTAGCGGAAATGTTCGATTCTTTAGCCATGTTCAAGAGTAAACAAATGACATCACCGTCCAATACTTGTCCACCTGCTAGACCAAGTTCCAATACGCAGTCACAAATGGATTGACATTATTTATACAATTATTACAATAATGCAGTAGTCTGCATAACAGTAAATCATCTACTTTTTTTTGTGAATAATAATTCAAAATGGTAAGCAAGAGTAATATAAGAGGGGCCTGGAGCCATGACTAATGAATAGAGAAAATGTTATTTTAGTGCCAGGAATGTGTGCATTGTTTATTCTGGGCCCTATTTTGAAACTGGCATCTTTTGAAATTTGTGTGAAATTGGCCAAATTACCAATTTCTGACCACTGAAATAAGTGAATGGGTGGTTTCTTGTACTCAGTCGACAGAATAGAAGTAAGTTTATTCAGGTATACACATATACAGTTAAACTGATTATCATACATAGCAGCATACGTTGTATTTTTGCTGATGTTCAATGAACTTTCTTGTGCAAGTCAAGTTGGTTAACTTTATTAAGTGTATTCTAACCTACAGGTCCCAGTGATGCCAGATTTGTGATGGCGGGCCTTTACTTATTTATAATCTTTTTCTTATGACGTGTTAATTATTACTGAACCTCTATCCATACATTGTTCAAATTAGTTTAGTAATAATACTTTGTGCATCTAAAAATCCAAGGAGAGAAATAAATGAAGGTAAAGGAAAAGCAGACTTACCCGGCCATCACTCGCTAACAATATGGAATCACTCTTGATATCTCTGTGAATGACCCCTTGTGAATGAAGGTAAGCAAGAGCCTTGAGGCACTGTCTACACACCTGGAAACAATGAAATAATAATGTATTATTTGCCTCTAATATTTGCCACAATTCAATGAAATACATATCCAGTTGTAAAGAATATGATGGTAAATTGATAAGTATTTGCATCCATTATCTTTTTTTTTTTTTAACACGTCTACCATCTCCCACCAATAAAAATATAACAGAGTCATATTGAATATTATTAATAGGTCATTTCTGGACATAATCACCAAGCTTATCAAAGCAGTTGTCCCAACATGCTACTAGTTTGTTTATGCTTTCCAATGAATTCTGTTGACTTATTACAAAGCCACTGACAACCTGCTGTCATCACATGTCAAAACGCTGTTCTCCTAGGAACTTCTCCAGAGGCCCTAATAGAAGGAAATCGCAGGGGACAAGATTGAGGCTGCAACTGTAGTTTTGTCATGAAAAATAACAGATGCAAAGACTTTTTGATCTGTCCTTCTATATTGTACAGTAGAACCTCGGTTTTCGTATGGCCTAGTTTGTATGTAAAACTATAGTTCTTCTCTATAATTTTTTTTTTTAACAAATCGGCCGTCTCCCACCGAGGCAGGGTGACCCAAAAAAGAAAGAAAATCCCCAAAAAGAAAATACTTTCATCATCATTCAACACTTTCACCTCACTCACACATAATCACTGCTTTTGCAGAGGTGCTCAGAACACAACAGTTAATATTTTTGGGTGTCTGGAATGGAGTAATTGGATTTACATTATTTATACGAAATATTAACAAAAAATACATTAAAAGAGAATAACTATAATGAAAGTATTTTCTTTTTGGGGATTTTCTTTCCTTGTGGGTCACCCTGCCTCGGTGGGAGACGGCTGACTTGTTGGAAAAAAAAAAATATATAGTTTTACATACAACCTAGGACATACGAAAACCAAGGTTCCACTGTATTGTATTTTTAATTGCTATGAGAACAACTTTCCTCCTCACATAAAAAGGTTTGAACCATATTGAACGTAAACTCTTCCATATGATAACCACAAAGACATTAATGAACCCCTTAACCCTGTTGCATAATGTTATGTAACTGCTACACAGATTAATGACTTCTGCACACTTCTAGCAAGTTATTAAATGAATGACAGTGAACGAGTTTATTTTAGGTCACCCTACCTTGATGGAAAATGACAGGTGTGGAAAAAAAAATTAACTACATCTTCTGTGTTTTCAGAATAATGCAACAGTGTGCAAGGCCAAACCTACAGATGAATAGGTTAATATGTACCATAAAACACCCTGCCATCTGTTAATGTATGGCAACAGAAATCTACTAACTGTAGCAATCTGCTCTTCATCCATTCTGGCATGTGTGACAATGTCTGTTAGTGCTCCTCCCTCCAGAAATTCCATCACCACCCACAACTCATCTTCCACTAGGAAGGAGTCATACATCTCAACAATGTTGGGATGGTGGTAATCTCTCATAATTACCACCTCATTAAAAAGAAGCTCTCTCCTTTGTTGTTTACGCAAATCCATCTTCTTTACAGCAACCTGTATAGAGAGAAGACTGGTTATTAAACACTTACACATGCTGATAATATTGCATCTACCTACCAAACTTATGTAACCTTGTCTTATATTTGTAATCATGACAGTGACAGCAAGCCTTCAAAGTTAGAGCTACGAGTTATTCTATTTTCAACTTTTTAGACACACATCTTCATACAAATTTAAGTGTTGCACTCTTTCAAACTGTAATAAGCTCTGGGAGTTTCTATGTATTCTTTCCTAAGTTAGTTTGTCTCTGTTCACTCACCTGCCTTAAAAAGTAAAATAACACAAAATTAAGAAATCACAAAACAAAATAAAATGCCCTGAATGGTACAAATTCATTAACTATGGTATCCCCTATGTCCCTGCCTACCTAAGAATGATTGTACATGTGCAGTAGACCCTCACATTACACGGCAATTATGCTCCTGAAAATGCAGTGTTACATTAACTGACTGATGTAGGTTCGCTGGTATCTCCAGCCCGGGTCTTCTCCAGATGACGACCCGCCGGTTACATTAACTGGAGAACTTATGGGGAAAATAGGGTTACGTTCCTGGGACCCCTCCCCCCCCAAAAGTCAAACAACTTTTTTTTTTAGACATCCAGATCTTACAAAAATAAAAATGATAATGTTGTTTTTGTTGCTTAAGACTACAACTGCAACAGAAATAATAATATTTACCATAAATTGTGGATGGTGGGTATGTCAGTGGCTGTGAAGAGAGTGGAGATGAACGGTGTGGCCCTACTGGGCTGAGGTGGATGGTTGTTGGTTGTCGGCAGAAATGGATGGTTGAGGCTCTGGTACTAAAGTGTGCTTAAATTCTGTAATGGATCTCTGGCTTCTTTTATCCTGCAGTACATTATGCATTATTCCAGAAGCTTGGTTGGAGTCGGAGGTCATTGATGCAACTAGTTTTTTCATCACTTTTCTTGTGTAGCTACAGCTGAATGACTTAACTCCCCAATCCAGTGGTTGTATTAAAGATGTTGTATTGGGAGGTAAAAATACAACTTTTACATGTGGGGTCACATCCAGCAAAGCTTCTGGATGAGCATGTGAATTATCAAGAATGAAGAGAGCCTTGATGCAAATGATGCTTAAAGCAGTCAATAAATATTTCCTCTGTCATCCATGCTGACTGGTTTGACCTCCAAATTACTGGTAAGGTGTTTTTATCTACACCTTTCAAAGCACAAGGATTCTAAGAGTGGTAAATAACCATGGGCTTACACTTGAAATCACCTGACACATTATTACAAAGGAGCAAGCTGAAGCGATCCTTTGCTGCCTTGAAGCCCAGTGCAGCCCCGCAGACACATTGGTCTCGCCCACAGTCAGGCCGCAGCCTGAACTAGGGAAACATCCTGCTGGTGACTCTCCAAATTCTTTTCCCCTCCAGCAAACCAAACCAAGTTAATTTTACGAAGGGCTGTATAAAATTATGCCACAATTTTTCAACAGTGTAATAACCAAAACATGCCAAATACGTAAATCTGTGTAATGTGAGGGTCCAATGTACTATAAATGAATAAACCAATAAATAAAAACAAATGTAAATTATTGTACCATACCTGACTACCAGATTCTCTATCACTGGCTATGCAGACAATGCCTGTGGATCCCTCTCCAATCTTGATAAAGTTTTCCAGGTTGTACCTGGGGTCTCCTGGACTAACCACCATTTGCAATGCTGCTCGGAACTGTCATAAAAATTAGTTACAAAAACAACCGTTCACAAGTTACATTCCATATTAAAGAAATTTCTGCTATATGCTATTCAACTTATTAAACACATACATTACATTTCTTAAACTGGACATGATGTGTATACATAACCTAGGGAATTGGGTGCCATATATACTGCAATGTACTGTATTCACAAATGCTAGAGCAGGGGTTGGCAACCTGTTTGAAGAGAGAGTCAAACAGTTACACAGTCTCTCAGAGGAGGGCCATGTTTTTAAATGCAATATAAAAAAAATTCTCGAACTCAGGATTGCCATTAGTTTTTTAAACCAATTTTGGCCTAATTCTCATAATACTTAACACAATTTATCACACATAACTAAATAAACATTATTATCAAATGCAAATATCTACTGTACAGTTGCTTTACCATCAGCCACCAAATTCATATGAAAAACTCTGAGGAAAGTGGATAAAAGTAATTTTTCCAGGTACTGCTTAACTTTGAGGTGAACTACTGCATCTGTGTTCGATACCAATTAGATAATTAGTGTCCAGGTGTTAAGTTGGTGGGCCGGACGAAAACCTCACGCAGGCCGGATGTGACCCATGAACCGGGGGTTGCCGACCTCTGTGCTAGAGGTTAAAATCAAGTATCACATGATGCTTGATTTTAACCCTCTAGCATGTGTGAATAACAGGAAAACATCTAAATAAATATGGTAAAACACATGTTCACTTAAACAGAATGTACAAACCTGTTCATGAGAGAGTCTCTGCTGGTCATGTTGTTTGGCAGCTGGGTGATGCTGGGTGGCATTACCATGAGGAAACCCAGGTGGAGATTTTCCTGGTAAACTGGCCATGTTGTTCGTATTGTTGTTGGCACTCGCTCCACTGCTGCCTCCTTCTCTTCCTTCACCAGAGGCTTTACGGTCTCTCAAAGTCACTTGCTGCATGGTGTTGTGACCAGCAGATTGTGGGTCATAACGATTGCCATTGTGGTCTTGTTGGGGGGTGCCAGAGCCTTTACTAGATGGAGAGTTCTGCTCTGGTGCAGGTGCTGGTGGCTGGAAAAAATATTAAGTCTCAGTAGAGGTTATTTTAATACACTTGCAGTCTTCCACCAAGGCATGTGACCCAAAAGAGAAACACTTTCACCATCATTCACACTATCACTGTCTTGTCAGAGGTGCAGAGATATGACAATTAAGTTGTCCCTCTAAACAGCATATATCCCACAACTATCCTTTAGAGTGAAGGCACTGCAAGCACTCTACTTCCCACCTCCAGGACTTAAGTCTGGCTAACCAGTTTCCCTGAATCCCTTCACAAAATATTACCTTGCTCATACACCAACGACTTGTCAAAGTCCCAAAGCCTAATTTATATCCACTCACTCCTATCTAATATGCTCATGCATGCCTGCCTTATGTTCAACCCCTTTACACACAAAACCTCCTTTACCCCCTCCCTCCATCCTTTCCTAAGACAACCTTTACACTGCCTTCCCTCCACTACAGATTTATACACCCTCCAAGCCATTGTTTTTCTTGGTACAGTTATGAATTTAAAGAAAATAGTACACGCACGAAAGTCAAAATATTTATGGTATAAACCACGCAAAATAACTAGTATCAACTAGTTAATCAATAAATACTGTACATTGTAAATTAAATTAACATTCACTAAATTCAAGTAAAGTATTTGTATGTAATAAAGACAAATTGCAGTTTAAGGAAACTAACATTTTTTTTGTATAGCAAATTTCTTCATATCAGTAGAATATGACTGGGAAAGAAACATTATATAGGCTAAAGTAAGGAGAGGTCAGATATGGTGGTAGTACAGGGTAGTTCAACTTTACAGCTGGTTCTGGCTAGGGACAGGACGACACTAAAATTTTTGTTGATACCCATAATGTTTCAGGCTGTTAACTATACCATAAAACTTAGCTAGTACCCATCAATACTGATACCAACAAAATCAGCTGATTCCAGTTATGCTGATACTCTGGTACTCCCTTAGCCTCAATAATAGGCTTGGTTTGGTAATTACAGTGCTAAAGGTTTGACCAACTAAAATTTTCTTAGTTTTGTATAGGGTCTTAAAAATTGTAAAGTGCTTTCTAAGCATTTCCTCTTTAATTGGGTGCCTTTACTATTAGTTTCACTTTGAATTACTGTCTTAAATGGGTATGTATATGTATGTATATGCAAAACAACCACTCTGAATGAATAGAGAAATTCCAAGCGCTTTCGTGACTACTCACATTATCAAGGAAATCGCCTGTTTACTGTGACCTTATTGCATGTATGTATATATGTACATGTGTGTGTGTGTGTGTGTGTGTGTGAGGTGTGTGTGTGTGTGTGAGGTGTGTGTGTGTGTGTGAGGTGTGTGTGTGTGTGTGTGTGAGGTGTGTGTGTGTGAGGTGTGTGTGTGTGTGTGAGGTGTGTGTGTGTGTGTGAGGTGTGTGTGTGTGTGAGGTGTGTGTGTGTGTGAGGTGTGTGTGTGTGTGTGAGGTGTGTGTGTGTGTGAGGTGTGTGTGTGTGTGAGGTGTGTGTGTGTGTGAGGTGTGTGTGTGTGTGAGGTGTGTGTGTGTGAGGTGTGTGTGTGTGTGTGAGGTGTGTGTGTGTGAGGTGTGTGTGTGTGAGGTGTGTGTGTGTGTGAGGTGTGTGTGTGTGTGAGGTGTGTGTGTGTGTGAGGTGTGTGTGTGTGTGAGGTGTGTGTGTGTGTGAGGTGTGTGTGTGTGTGAGGTGTGTGTGTGTGTGTGAGGTGTGTGTGTGTGTGTGTGTGAGGTGTGTGTGTGTGAGGTGTGTGTGTGTGAGGTGTGTGTGTGTGTGTGTGTGAGGTGTGTGTGTGTGTGTGTGAGGTGTGTGTGTGTGTGTGAGGTGTGTGTGTGTGTGTGTGAGGTGTGTGTGTGTGTGAGGTGTGTGTGTGTGTGTGAGGTGTGTGTGTGTGTGTGAGGTGTGTGTGTGTGTGTGAGGTGTGTGTGTGTGTGAGGTGTGTGTGTGTGTGTGTGAGGTGTGTGTGTGTGTGTGTGTGTGTATGTATGTGAGGTGTGTGTGTGTGTGTGTGTGTGTATGTATGTGAGGTGTGTGTGTGTGTGGTGTGTGTGTGTGAGGTGTGTGTGTGTGTGTGAGGTGTGTGTGTGTGTGAGGTGTGTGTGAGGTGTGTGTGTGTGTGAGGTGTGTGTGTGTGTGAGGTGTGTGTGTGTGAGGTGTGTGTGTGTGAGGTGTGTGTGTGTGTGTGAGGTGTGTGTGTGTGTGTGTGTGAGGTGTGTGTGTGTGAGGTGTGTGTGTGTGAGGTGTGTGTGTGTGTGTGTGTGAGGTGTGTGTGTGTGTGTGTGAGGTGTGTGTGTGTGTGTGAGGTGTGTGTGTGTGTGTGAGGTGTGTGTGTGTGTGAGGTGTGTGTGTGTGTGTGAGGTGTGTGTGTGTGTGTGTGAGGTGTGTGTGTGTGTGTGAGGTGTGTGTGTGTGTGTGTGAGGTGTGTGTGTGTGTGTGTGAGGTGTGTGTGTGTGTGTGTGAGGTGTGTGTGTGTGTGTGAGGTGTGTGTGTGTGTGTGAGGTGTGTGTGTGTGTGGTGTGTGTGTGTGTGTGAGGTGTGTGTGTGTGTGTGAGGTGTGTGTGTGTGTGAGGTGTGTGTGTGTGTGTGTGAGGTGTGTGTGTGTGTGGTGTGTGTGTGTGAGGTGTGTGTGTGTGTGTGAGGTGTGTGTGTGTGTGAGGTGTGTGTGAGGTGTGTGTGTGTGTGAGGTGTGTGTGTGTGTGAGGTGTGTGTGTGTGAGGTGTGTGTGTGTGAGGTGTGTGTGTGTGTGTGAGGTGTGTGTGTGTGTGTGTGTGGGGTGTGTGTGTGTGAGGTGTGTGTGTGTGAGGTGTGTGTGTGTGTGTGTGTGAGGTGTGTGTGTGTGTGTGTGAGGTGTGTGTGTGTGTGTGAGGTGTGTGTGTGTGTGTGAGGTGTGTGTGTGTGTGAGGTGTGTGTGTGTGTGTGAGGTGTGTGTGTGTGTGTGAGGTGTGTGTGTGTGTGTGAGGTGTGTGTGTGTGTGAGGTGTGTGTGTGAGTGTGTGAGGTGTGTGTGTGTGTGTGTGAGGTGTGTGTGTGTGTGTGAGGTGTGTGTGTGTGTGTGAGGTGTGTGTGTGTGTGGTGTGTGTGTGTGTGTGTGAGGTGTGTGTGTGTGTGTGAGGTGTGTGTGTGTGTGAGGTGTGTGTGTGTGTGTGAGGTGTGTGTGTGTGAGGTGTGTGTGTGTGAGGTGTGTGTGTGTGTGTGTGTGGTGTGTGTGTGTGAGGTGTGTGTGTGTGAGGTGTGTGTGTGTGTGAGGTGTGTGTGTGTGTGAGGTGTGTGTGTGTGTGAGGTGTGTGTGTGTGTGAGGTGTGTGTGTGTGAGGTGTGTGTGTGTGTGTGTGTGAGGTGTGTGTATGTGTGAGGTGTGTGTATGTGTGAGGTGTGTGTGTGTGTGTGAGGTGTGTGTGTGTGAGGTGTGTGTGTGTGAGGTGTGTGTGTGAGGTGTGTGTGTGTGTGAGGTGTGTGTGTGTGTGTGTGTGAGGTGTGTGTGTGTGTGAGGTGTGTGTGTGTGTGAGTGTGTGTATGTGAGGTGAGTGTGTGTATGTGAGGTGTGTGTGTGTGTGAGGTGTGTGTGTGTGAGGTGTGTGTGTGTGAGGTGTGTGTGTGTGAGGTGTGTGTGTGTGAGGTGTGTGTGTGTGAGGTGTGTGTGTGTGAGGTGTGTGTGTGTGAGGTGTGTGTGTGTGAGGTGTGTGTGTGTGAGGTGTGTGTGTGAGGTGTGTGTGTGTGAGGTGTGTGTGTGAGGTGTGTGTGTGAGGTGTGTGTGTGTGAGGTGTGTGTGTGAGGTGTGTGTGTGTGAGGTGTGTGTGTGAGGTGTGTGTGTGTGAGGTGTGTGTGTGTGAGGTGTGTGTGTGTGAGGTGTGTGTGTGTGAGGTGTGTGTGTGTGAGGTGTGTGTGTGTGAGGTGTGTGTGTGTGAGGTGTGTGTGTGTGTGAGGTGTGTGTGTGTGAGGTGTGTGTGTGTGAGGTGTGTGTGTGTGAGGTGTGTGTGTGTGTGAGGTGTGTGTGTGTGTGAGGTGTGTGTGTGAGGTGTGTGTGTGTGTGAGGTGTGTGTGTGAGGTGTGTGTGTGTGAGGTGTGTGTGTGTGAGGTGTGTGTGTGTGTGAGGTGTGTGTGTGTGAGGTGTGTGTGTGTGAGGTGTGTGTGTGTGAGGTGTGTGTGTGTGAGGTGTGTGTGTGAGGTGTGTGTGTGAGGTGTGTGTGCGAGGTGTGTGTGTGTGTGAGGTGTGTGCGCGAGGTGTGTGTGTGAGGTGTGTGTGTGAGGTGTGTGTGAGGTGTGTGTGTGTGAGGTGTGTGTGTGTGTGAGGTGTGTGTGTGTGTGAGGTGTGTGTGTGTGAGGTGTGTGTGTGTGAGGTGTGTGTGTGTGAGGTGTGTGTGTGAGGTGTGTGTGTGTGTGTGTGTGTGTGTGTGTGTGTGTGTGTGTGTGTGTGTGTGTGTGTGTGTGTGTCTCTGTGTGTGTGTGTGTGTGTCTGTGTGTGTGTGTGTGTGTCTGTGTGTGTGTGTGTCTGTGTGTGTGTGTGTCTGTGTGTGTGTGTGTCTGTGTGTGTGTGTCTGTGTGTGTGTGTGTCTGTGTGTGTGTCTGTGTGTGTGTGTGTCTGTGTGTGTGTGTGTCTGTGTGTGTGTGTGTCTGTGTGTGTGTGTGTCTGTGTGTGTGTGTGTCTGTGTGTGTGTGTGTGTCTGTGTGTGTGTGTGTGTCTGTGTGTGTGTGTGTCTGTGTGTGTGTGTGTCTGTGTGTGTGTGTGTCTGTGTCTGTGCATGTGTGTGCACATGTGTGTGCATCTTTTGAATGCAAGCATTGTTCAAGTTGTTAGTCCTGGTGGCATACCGTGTTTATTCTGGAGGATTCTGCCAGGTATATTTTATCACATCCTCTACATGAGATTTCATACACATGAGCTCTACATAAAATCCCACCTGGAAGACATGATAACCTAACCACATGTTTGAATGAACACAATATGCCTCCCAAACTAACTTAACGCTAGTGTTCAACATACAAAAGGAATAAC
Organism: Cherax quadricarinatus; assembly: GCF_038502225.1. Classification (NCBI taxonomy): domain Eukaryota; kingdom Metazoa; phylum Arthropoda; class Malacostraca; order Decapoda; family Parastacidae; genus Cherax; species Cherax quadricarinatus. The sequence goes on from NC_091296.1 coordinate 14,092,026, forward strand.
AAAATGTTCCTCTCTCAACATGGAAATAAAAGATAATAGCTAAATATTTGCCATTCCAATACCCCTAATACTTTCTCCACACATTTGCCAGTCCACACCTTATCATAATTTCTGTATATGAAAATAGCTTTTCTATTCAAATTAGGCTCTTCTTTGTCAGAATTTACCTAAATGTTCTTTGCTTTATACATTACAAGAAGTTACTGAGCCCTTACATATTTTAAAGCCACAAGGCTCCTCTAAATTACCCACTAAGAAAATTACATCTTATTCTGGCACATGTAAAATACCTTTGCATACATCTGGGCATGAGGTGGAAGCTGGTGTGGAGGTGGGGGTAATTTTTGTACTCCATGAGGTGGAGGCAGAGGGGGTAGCTGCTGCTGCTGCTGCTGCTGCTGTTGATGATGATGTTGCTGCTGCTGATGATGATGCTGCTGGTGCTGCTGCTGCTGCTGTTGGTGTTGTTGCTGCTGTTGTTGCTGCTGTTGCTGCTGCTGTTGGTGTTGCTGTTGGTGTTGCTGCTGCTGTTGTTGTGGGTGTTGAGATGGATTGTGTGGTTGCTGCTGGGACTGTGTCTGTTGTTCCTGCTGCTGCTGCAGCAGTGGTGGTGGTTGCTGATGTTGTTGCTGCTGCAGTGGTGGTTGTTGCTGCTGCTGCAACTGATGTAACTGATTTTGAGAAGTGTGATGTGGGGGGGGAGGATGACCAGGCGGTGACTGGTGTGAAGGTGGGAGAGGCTGAGGTCTACGCTGGTGGGGATGTTGTGATGAAGGAGACTGATGAGGATGCTGCCCAGGATGCTGATTAGGTGACTGATGAGGATGTTGATTAGGATGCAGAGCAGGACCAGACAGAGCATGCTGACCAGGGTGTGACTGAGACTGATAGTGTGGTCCATTGTGATGGCCAGGAGCACTGCCTGCTTCAGGTGGAAGCTGCGCAGGAGGTCGACCACCCTGGAAGAAAGAAAATTCATAAATAAAAACTGCTTTTTTTTTTTACATGTCAGCCATCTCCCACTGAGGCAGGGGTGACCCAGAAAAGAAACACTTTCACCATCATTCAACACTTTTACAATCATTCGCACAATCACTGTCTTTGCAGAGGTGCCTAGATATGAGAGTTTAAATGTAACTCCAAACAGCCAATATCCCTAACCTATTTTTTAAAGTGCAGGTATTGTACTTCCCACCTCCGGGACTCAAGTCTGGCTAACCAGTTTTCCTGAATCCCTTCGTAAAATATTACCCAGTTCGCACTCCCAATAGTTTGTCAGGTCCCAGGTAGGGACCTGACAAGCTATTGGGTGTGTGACAAGCTATCTAACACGTTCACACATGCCTGCTGCATGTCCATGCCCCTTGCACACAAAACCTCTTTTACCCCCTCAATCCATCCTTTCCTAGGATGATCCCTACCCTCTCCATTATAGATTTATACAACCTCTAAGTCATTTTATTTTAATCCATCCTCTCTGAATGACCAAACCACCTCAAAAACCCCTCTTCAGCCCTCTGAATAATACTTTTTGTATCTCCACACCACCTAATTTCCACACAATGAATTCTCTGCATAATATTTACACCATTACACCACACATTGCCCTAAGACAGGACATCTCCACTGCCTCCAGCCTCCTCCTTGCTGCAGCATTTACAACCCATGCTTCACACCCATATGAGAGCATTGGTACCACTATACTCTCATACATTCCCTTCTTTGCCTCAATGGATAATGTTTTTTGTCTCCAAAGACACCTCAATGCACCACTCACCTTTTTCCTTCATCAATTCTATGGTTAACCTCATCCTTCATAAACCCATCTGCTGACAAATCTACTCCAAAATATCTGAACACATTCACTTCTTCTATGCTCCCTCCCTCCTAACTCGTTTGATACCCTCATCACCTTACTCTTATCTACGTTCACTTTCAACTTTCTTTACACACCCTCCTAAACTCGTCCACTAACCTTTGCAACGTCTCTTTAGAATCTCCCAAAAAGCACAGTATCATCAGCAACAAGTAACTGTGTCAACTCCCATTTTGTATTTGATTCCCCATAATTAATCCCACCCCTCTCCCAACCACCCTAGCATTTACTTATTTTACAACTCCATCAATAAAGATGTTAAACAACCATGGTGACATTACACATCCCTGTCTAATGCCTACTTTCACTGGAAAGTAATTTCCCTCTCTCCTACACACCCTAACCTGAGCCTCACTATCCTCATAAAAATTATTTACAGCATTTAGTAATTTACTACCTATTCCATACACTTGCAACATCTATCACATTGCTCCCCTATCCACTATCATATGCCTTTTCTAAGTCCATAAATGCAACGAAAACATCCCTACCTTTATCAAATATTGCTCACTTATATGCTTCAATGTAAACACTTGATCTACACATCCCCTACCCATTCTAAAGCCTCCTTGTTCATCTGCATCCTGCTCTCTGTCTTACCTCTAATTCTTTCAATAATAACCTACCAAACACTTCACCTGGTATACTCAGTAAACTTATTCCCAAATAACTTTTACTATCTCTTTTGTCCCTCTTTCCCTTATATAAAAGACTTATAAATGCTCTTTGCCAATCCCTAGGTACCTTCCCCTTCCTCAAACATTTATTGAACAACAGTACCAACCACTCCAATACTATATCCCTTCCCCGCTTTTAAAGAGTGCAGACACAGCTCCTTTTTCCACTAGCTAAAAATTACAGGCCAGAAGCCCTAACTTCACAAGTCGTAAAAATCTTCGACAGTGATGAGATGGTAGATTACAAATTTCTAGGAGCAGCACAATCGGCATAACCCAAACCAGCATGGTTTTAGAGGAGGACAATCATGTCTATCACAGCTGCTGAACCACTATGACAGAATTACAGAGGTGTTGGAAGACAGACAAAATGCAGATGTGATATACACGGATTCTGCAAAGGAATTTGACAAATGTGATCACGAGGTGATTACACACAAAATGAAGACCATAGGCATTACAGGAAAGGTAGGCAGATGGATTTTCAGGTTCCTAACACAAAAAAGAACAAAAAGTAGTAGTAAACAGAGCAAAATCAAGAACACGTGAGGTAAAAAGCTCTGTTTCCAAGGCACTGTCCTGGCACCTCACCTCTGTGGTTTCTTATCTTCACAGGAGACAGATAAAAACACCTGTCACAGTTTTGTATCATTTGCAGAGGACACTAAAATAAGCATGAAAGTCACTTCAGCTGAAAATACTGAAAAATTACAGGAAGATATAAGCAGTGTTTTCCAGTAGGCAGTGAAAAACAACATGATGTTCAATGGTGATAAGTTCCAACTGTTTAGGTATGCAAAGAATGAACAACTCAAAAGGAACACTGTATACAAAACTCAAGAGGACCATCAAACAGAACAAAGGAACACGTGAAAGATTTTGGAATAATTATGTCAGCTGACCTTTCTTTCAAAGAACACAAAAAGACAAAGGTCACGACAGCTAGGAAGATGATGAAGTGGGTAATGACAACCTTCAAAACAAGGAAAATAATGTCAGTGGTGATAATGTCATTATTTCACTAGTGGTCCCTCATTTGGAATATTGCTCGGTGTTGACAGCCCCATTCAGGGCTGGAGAAATATCAGAGCTGGAACAAACAGAGATCGTTTACGGCTTGCATAGACCCAGTAAAGCATTTAAATTATTGGGAATGCATTAAAGTCTTAAATATGTACTCAATGGAGTGGAGGAGAGAGAGATACTTGATAATATATATCTGAAAAGTACTTAAGGGCTTGGTCCCAAATCTGCACACTGCCATAACATACTGGAGTAAGATATATGGGACGAAGTGCAAAATAAACCCAGTGAAAAGCAGGGGTGTGGTAGGCACAATAAGGGAACATTGCATCAACATCTGACTCCAGATTATTCAATATCTTACCAGAAGATATCAGAAACACTGCTGGAACAAGTGTAGATGTCTTCAAGAGGAAACTGGACTAGGTTCCAGATCAACCAGGCTGTGATGGATAAGTGGGGCTGCAGGCCACCAGCAGCAACAGCCTGGTTGACCAGGCTAGCACCAAAAGGGAGCAGAAAGACTCAAAACTCATCAAAGGTATACCAAAGGCAAAACAGGCTCCATAAAGCTATAGATTGTGGTGAAAATTAAAAGACCTTTAACAGAAAGATCCTAGATAAATATATTTTCACCAGTTACACACGAAAATGTAATTGTGAGAAGCTTATACCATTCTGGCAAACTTCATATGCTATGAAAAATGAAAGGGTAGCTCCAATTTTGTGGATCAAGAGCTCTTTATCAGCATCAAGGCACACTCCTTTAAGAGTAATGCCCAGCAATGATATGCTAGTATGATCCTTTAAAGCCTGATTACTAAAAGCAATGGAAATGAATGGTTCAGAGAACCAACAAGTTGATAAATTAGACACATGCGCAACACTTGGGGATCTTTAACGAGAAAACATTTCACCACACAGTGGCTTCATCAGTCCATACAAAGGAGAATGGTGAAGAACAGGAGGAGTTTGAGGTAATCAGTCCCTCAGCCTTGAGTCGATGTGATCAGTCCATCAATCTTGAAAAGAATACAGCAAGCATTCTGCAAATTCACTTAAGGAAGAAATCATAATGGGTGGAATACCAGCACATATTGAAAAGTAGTGGTAATATTGTTATTGATGGGCTAAGCAAAATGTATTCAGTAATTAAGAACAGAACAGATCCCAAATGATGAGACTGCACTTGCAAGTTGTACACTAACCTGAGGATGTGGAGGATGGCCATTGTGAAGGTTCTGATGATGAGGTGGAGGAGGAGTGGGTCCATGCTGTCCACTGCTGCCAGCTGAACCAGCAGAAGAGGGCCCAGAAGGTGTTCTTATGCCTCCCATACCCCATCCATCTCGCCGCACATCAGGATGGTGGGGGCCTCTTGGATCCCGGGGATCCCACCGGTCTTCTCCATTAATAGGATGACCATGGGGTGGTCCAGGATAGGGAGGCCCACCATATACAGGCCCATGTGAGCCAGGGTGATGCGGACCATGTCCTTGGTGTGGACGGAGGTGTGGAGGGTAACCAGGTGAACTTTTGGGAGGTTGTGTGGGACTGAGAGGGTGATGAGGAGGGTGACCAGGTGGGCCTTGTTGGTGTCCTGGATGACCCTGGTAGTGACCAGGATGATTTGGGTGAGGCATGTGTTGGCCAGGTCCAGGATGTTGTTGGTGCCCAGGGTACTGTGTATGGCCTTGATACTGAGGATAGGAAGGCCAGTTGTGTGGAGGGCCATCTAACACTTCACCCTCATGTAGAGTTGGTGGTAGGTTGTACCCGCCCCACTGTTCAGGACGACGGTGTCTTGGAGGACTGGAGGAACGAAGGGAATTGGACCGTGCCACACTAGAAGTCTTAGGTAGGTTAGCAGGTCCATTACTATTATTGTTGTTGTTGTTGATAGTGTTGTTGTTGTTGTTGTTGTTGCTATTGTTACCACCACCTCGTTCTCCACGTATGCTCGTCTGTAACAAGAAAAAAGAAGTGTAAGAGCAAAATATAATACAGAGTTTGAGTAGATTCAAAGGATTTTTTTTTCAACAAACCAGCCATATCCAACTCAGGCAGGGTGACCTAAAAAGGAAAACTTTTTTCTTTAAATTTAGTAATTTATACAAGAAAAGGGGTTACTAGCCCCTTGCTCCCAAAGGATTTTTTTTTATCTGCACAAATATGGGGTTTAGAAAGAGGGCCAATGAGGGGCTGTTGACATGTTTTGGGCATTGAGAGAGGTTGGAGCAGATCAGAATCAGCAAGAGCATGTAAAACTGGGGTGGAAGGAAAGTTGGGGAACATCCCAGAAAGGATTGGAGGGAAGAATTAAAAGGAGGTTCTCGAGTTTAGAGGTTTGAGCATCCTGTAGGTTTGTATGAGCAAATTTGATTGGAGTGAGTGGAGACAAGTAGTTTTATGGCTCAATGTACTGTTGGAGTGTGAGAAAGGTAGCATTTATTAAGGAATCCAGGGAAACTGGCTTAATTTTTTTTTTTTTTGGCGGGGAGAGGGGAGTGGTTACTTTACTTTGTATGTACAATATATCAATTTTAAGATCTTCATTTTTAACTGTTTTTTCTTTTTTTTTTTTTAACAAGTCGGCTGTCTCCCACTGAGGCAGGGTGACCCAAAAAGAAAGAAAATCCCCAAAAAGAAAATACTTTCATCATTCAACACTTTCACCTCACTCACACATAATCACTGCTTTTGCAGAGGTGCTCAGAACACAACAGTTTAGAAGCATATACGTATAAAGATACACAACATATCCCTCCAAACTGCTAATATCCCGAAACCCCTCTTTTAGAGTGCAGGCATTGTACTTCCCATTTCCAGGACTCAAGTCTGGCTATATAAAAATAACCGGTTTCCCTGAATCCCTTCACTAAATATTACCCTGCTCACACTCCAATAGATCGTCAGGTCCCAAATACCATTCGTCTCCATTCACTCCCATCGAACACACTCGTGCAAGCCTGCTGGAAGTCCAAGCCCCTCACCCACAAAACCTCCCTTACCCCTTCCTTCCAACCTTTTTGAGGACGACCCCTGCCCTGCCTTCCTTCCCCTACAGATTTATACACTCACCATGTCATTCTACTTTGATCCATTCTCTCTAAACTGACCAAACCACCTCAACAACCCCCTCTTCAGCCCTCTGACTAATATTTTTATTAACTCCACACCTTCTCCTAATTGCTACACTCCAAATTTTCTGCATAATATTTACACCACACATTGCCCTTAGACAGGACATTTCCACTGCCTCCAACTGTCTCCTTGCTGCTGCATTCACAACCCAAGCTTCACACCCATATAAGTGTGTTGGTACTACTATACTTTCATACATTCCCTTCTTTGCCTCCACAGATAACGTTTTTTGTCTCCACATATACCTCAACGCACCACTCACCTTTTTTCCCCCTCATCAATTCTATGATTAACCTCAACCTTCATAAATCCATCCGCCGACACGTCAACTCCCAAGTATCTGAAAACATTCACTTCCATACTCCTCCTCCCCAATTTGATATCCAATTTTTCTTTATCTAAATCATTACAACCCTATCTATAAATATATTAAACAACCATGGTGACATTACACATCCCTGTCTAAGACCTACTTTTACTGGGAAGTAGTCTCCCTCTCTCCTACACACCCTAACCTGAGCCTCACTATCCACATAAAAACTCTTTACACCATTTAGTAGCTTACCACCTATTCCATATACAGTGGACCCCCGGTTAACGATATTTTTTCATTCCATAAGTATGTTCAGGTGCCAGTACTGACCGAATTTATTCCCATAAGGAATATTGTGAAGTAGATTAGTCCATTTCAGACCCCCAAACATACAAGTACAAACGCACTTACATAAATACACTTACATAATTGGTCGCATTCGGAGGTAATCGTTATGCGGGGGTCCACTGTACTTGCAACATCTGCCACATTGCTCCCCTATCCACTCTATTCTTGAACTATAGAACATAAAAAATCTACCGTGCTTAACAATCTTTATAGGATAACTCCTAGATGGTTTTTGTACTATTTTACTGACAAAGCACTAAAACTTTTTTGGTTATTCAGAACATTAAACATTTTCCATTTTTCATATCAAATTTACACTATCATTTTCAACTTACTCTTGACATGAGCAATTCAGTTTGGTATTACTTAAATTATAATAATTAAACTAGTACAATTGTGGTCCTCTACAAATACTACATCACCTACGATTTAAAACAAAGTCATATCCACTTGTTACAGTCTCATAATACAAAGAGTCCAAAAAATAGATGCAGTAGGTTCAAAGGTTATACAAAAAATAATTGCACCCATTTAATCCATAGTTTCATCTTCCTGCAACATCCACTATTTCATATTCTAGTCTAACACCCACTCACTTCTCTCCCCAACAAAACATTTCTTAATGCACATCCATCTTTGCCAATTTCATTATTTGATGATTTAATATCCTTCCATATTCCACAACTTCTAACTTTAATACCATACATAAGTAATAATCAACATTACCTGCGAGTTTCTGCTGGAGTCAGCCAAGTTGAGGGTGGCAAAGCCTCGACTGAGTCTACTCGAGGAGTCTTGTCCTCTAGACGTGTCTTGTGGCATCTGAAAAGCATGAAAAATTATCTAGCATATATTGAGTAAATATGAATGGATGGATCATCCTTCCTTGATGGGAAATATCAGGCATGTTCAAAATTAAAATACAATTAAAAATTAAAATATATTAACCACAGATGAGGATCAGTATGAGAAATATATGAAGGATTGTTTTTACCAGTTGTCTTCCACCAAGGTGAGGCGACCCTTAAAAACAAAAATTGAGCTAACTGGTTTCCCTGAATCCCTTTATATATGTTAGTTCATTCACACTACAACAGCATGTCAAGCCACACAAAACCACTTGTCTTCAATCCAGTTTAATATGCTCACACAAGCCTCAAAATCTCTCTTATTCCTTCCCTCTAACTCTTCCCTTCCTACCCTTTTTTCTCCACTAGACTGATACACCCTCTTGGTTACCCCATTCTGATTCAGCCTTTCTAAATGTCCAATCCACCTCAGCAATCTTTCTTCAACTCTCTCAATTATACTTCTATTAACCCTTTGACTGTCGCGGCCGTATATATACGTCTAACGAGATACCGTGTTTGACGTATATAAAGTCATAAATTCTAGCGGCTTCAAATCAAGCAGGAGAAAGCTGGTAGGCCCACATGTGAGAGAATGGGTCTGTGTGGTCAGTGTGCACCATATAAAAAAAATCCTGGAGCACGCAGTGCATAACGAGAAAAAAACTCCGAGGTTTTTTTTAATTAAAATGCCGACTTTGTGGTCTATTTTCATATAGTATTTATGGTTATATTCTCGTTTTCTTGGTCTCATTTGATAGAATGGAAAACATAGAAATAGAGGTGATTTTGATTAATTTTACTAAAAAAGAACCTGGAAAAGGAGCTCAAAGTAGGGGAAATGTTTGATTTTTGCCACTGTTCAAAAGTAAATAAATGATGTCATTGTCCAATAAATGTCCAACTAGCCATTCTAATATGCAGTCATGAATGGGTTGATGTTATTTATACAATTATTACAGTACTGCAGTAGTCTGCATAATAGTAAGTCTTCTATTTTTTGTTTGAATATAAATTCAAAATAGAAAGCAAGAGTAATATCAGAGGGGCCTGGAGACGTGACTGATGAACAAAGAAAATGTTATTTTAGAGCCAGGAATGTCTGCATTGTTCATTCTGGACCTTATTTTGAAATTGTCGTATTTTTTAATTTTCGTGAAATTGGCCAAACTGCAAATTTCTGACCACATTATTGGGTAGTTGAAATCGGTAAATGGGCAGTTTCTTGTACTCAATCAATAGAAAAAATGGTGTTCTAAAGAAATAGCTGAGTTTGGTCAATTGGAACAATGGAATTAGCCGAAAATAGGGCTCAAAGTGGTTGATCTTGCCGATTTGTAAATATCGCCGAGGTCGCTAACTTCGCGAGAGCATAATTCCATCAGTTTTCCATCAAATTTCGTTTTTTTGGTGCCATTACAATCGGGAAAAGATTCTCTATCATTTCATAAGAAAAAATAATTTTTTTTTTTAAATTTTACGACACCAGGAGACACCTCAGGATTGGGGGTTGCGAGAGTCAAGGGGCTAACCCCACACCATCTTTTAATTTCTACATTCCAAATTCTCTGCATATTCACACCACACACACTGCTCTCAAGCAATGTGTAGTGTGAAAACAGGTGGCATTACTTTTCTCTCGTACAGTACCCTTTTTGCCTCCATAAATAACCTTCTTTCTTTCCATTGATACCTCAACACACTGCCTAACAATATGTGGAAAAAGGTTTAGCTTATCTGTAAAAGCAAGTCTATATACATACTTCAATTCTTTATGTAGCATTTCCTATAGAAGCTCCTTTTTCTTATGGAGGGTTAATAACTGAGAAACTCAAGCACCTACCTCTTGATTACAGCAAGAAACAAGTGAAGGAAAAATGACATGTGCTTCAAATGAGAGAATAAAAGCCCCAATGCTATGGCTGGAACAATTTACAATACGGCAGGGCCCCGCTTAACGCCGTTTTGCTTTACAGTGTTCCGCTAGTATGGAGATTTCAAATTATAACCAAAATTTGCTATACGGCGAGTGGTCTTTCAAATATGGCACGCCCCACCCGGTTTGTTTACATTCTCCATGAGCACATACATGTATATCTATTATGTTTAGAAGCTTTCCAAAATTTCAAGTGTTTTAAAGTTATTGCAGATTTTATACATACTCTGATAATTATACTTATGTGTACCTGTACCTAAATATACTTACACACTGTGCTGGAGTGCAGGTACACATTAAAATCACTAAGTCTCTCTACTCGACGCCATATAATAATCTACTGGGCGCATTAAATGTTGTATATATTACACTAATATAGACATTTCCATTAATCCATCTATTGATATTTTTTTTAAATTATGTAATAAACATGCTACGTAATATGTAGACATGATACATACACCAACAGTATAAAAATTTACATAAATATGAGATTTCTTTTCTAAGTAGTTCGTGGGAGAGTCGGAAGAATTACATTTTCTCTAGTCAAACACCAGTAACTTAATTAGAAATTTATTCCTTTCGTATGACTTCACTCTATCTATAGCTATTCACGACCCTTGTGGGTTTAGCACTTCTTTTTTATGATTATAATAATAACTTGTAATAATGATAATTTGTAATAACTTATAATAACAGTAATAATTTGTAAGATGAGAGGGGGGGCAGGCAAACCAAGAAAGTGGAGCATACTCAAGGTGTGAGCGTACTTGTGCCTCGTACAGGATCTTGCAACCCCTACTGTCAAGCAGATGCGAGATACGGCGAAGTGCTGTAAGCTTCCTGGCTGCCTTGTTTGCAAGATTTACAACATGGTTCTTCATGGTTAGTTTGGAGTCAAATTTCACCCCAAGGATATCAACTTCTTCTCCAGGTGCCAACACCCTCCCATTCATCCTTACTACTGCACCAGCATTACCATCATGGTGCCTAGAGACGATCATCATTTGCGTTTTCTCAGGTGCAAATGTTACTTGCCATCTACTTCCCCAAGCTGATATAGCTCTCAGCTGGTGATTGATGTAGCTTAGAGCAGCTGGCATTTCTTCTCTTGGATAAGTGAATGTCAGTGTACAGTCGTCTGCATATGCAAGTGATTCTGGGATGAGATGAAGAAGGTCGTTAAGTAGACATTCCATAACAATGGACCCAGCACGCTTCCTTGTGGAACACTTGCCCCAATAGGATGTCTTGCTGATTCCGTTCCATTGAGAACTACACTTAGAGATCTACCATGAAGGTAATCACTGAGGAGACATAGCGTAGAGCCTGCAATTCCCAGTGCTTGAAGTTTTGCTAAGAGGCCCTGGTGCCACACCCAGTCGAAAGCGCCAGCAATGTCCAGTGCTACCACACAGCTGACTTTGGATTCATCCAGTGACTGGTGCCACTTAGTGGAGAGGTTTAACAACAGATCAGCAGCAGAGTAACCTTTCCTGAAGCCATATTGACGATCACAAAGTAGTAAGTGGTAGACAAAAAACTCTGTCATTTGTCTTGAGATTACTGTCTCAAGGATTTTACCAGTGATTGACAGGAGTGACACTGGTCTGTAGTTGCTGATTTCTGCTCTGCTCTTCTTTTTGTGAACAGGGACTACATTTGCCTCTTTCCATAGAGAGGGCCATTTACACTGTACTAGGCAGTGCTGAAAGATGCGAGTTAGAGGTGCTGCTAGCTGGTCTGCACATCTTCTCAACAATCTTGGGCTCAACTTGTCTGGGCCCACAGCCTTTTCTTGGTTAAGCGATTTAAGAAGGAAATGCACCTCCTCCTGCCTTATTGTCACCACTGACAGTTTTGACACAGTTCCCTCTCTCTCTCCCTCTCACTCTCTCCCACTCTCTCCCACTCTCTCCCACTCTCTCCCACTCTCTCCCACTCTCTCCCACTCTCTCCCACTCTTTCCCTCTCTTCCTCTCTCTCTCTTCCTCCTCTCTCTCTCTTCCTCCTCTCTCTCTCTTCCTCCTCTCTCTCTCTCTTCCTCCTCTCTCTCTCTCTTCCTCCTCTCTCTCTCTCTTCCTCCTCTCTCTCTCTCTTCCTCCTCTCTCTCTCTCTTCCTCCTCTCTCTCTCTCTTCCTCCTCTCTCTCTCTCTTCCTCCTCTCTCTCTCTCTTCCTCCTCTCTCTCTCTCTTCCTCCTCTCTCTCTCTCTTCCTCCTCTCTCTCTCTCTTCCTCCTCTCTCTCTCTCTTCCTCCTCTCTCTCTCTCTTCCTCCTCTCTCTCTCTCTTCCTCCTCTCTCTCTCTCTTCCTCCTCTCTCTCTTCCTCCTCTCTCTCTCCCTCTCCTCTCTTTCTCTCCTCTCTCTCCCTCCTCTCTCTCTCTCTTCCTCCTCTCTCTCTCTCTTCCTCTCTCTCTCTCTCTTCCTCTCTCTCTCTCCTCCTCTCTCTCTCTCCCTCTCTATCTCTTCCTCTCTCTCCCCCTCTCCCCCCCCCTCTCTCCCTCCCTCTCCCCCTCCCTCTCTCCCCCCCCTCTCTCTCCTCTCTCTCCCCCTCTCTCCCCCCTCTCTCTCCTCTCTCTCCCCCCCTCTCTCTCTCTCTCTCTCCTCTCTCTCCCCCCCTCTATCTCTCTCTCTCTCCGCTCTCTCCCCCCCCTCTCTCTCTCTCTCTCTCTCTCTCTCTCCTCTCTCTCCCCCCCCCTCTCTCTCTCTCCTCTCTCTCCCCCCCCTCTCTCTCTCTCTCTCCTCTCTCTCCCCCCTCTCTCTCTCTCTCTCCTCTCTCTCTCTCCTCTCTCCCTCCCCCTCTCTCTCCTCTCTCCCTCCCCCTCTCTCCCCCCCCTTTCTCTCTCACTCATTTTTATATCGTTAACTCACCTCTCACCCTACATTAAGACTACAAATATTTTAAGGTAAGTAATGAGTGCACTGTATATGCATTTTATCACTCTAGGGAGCTTTAATTATCGTAGTGGGTGGGGTGGCCAGGCGGGATGCCATATCTCCCACACGACTTTCCAGAAATAAATAATTTTCACCTCTCACCCTACATTAAGACTACAAATATTTTGAGGTAAGTAACGAGTGTACTGTATATGCATTTTATCACTCTAGGGAGTTTTAAGTGTCGTCGTAGTATATTATGTGTGGGTGGGGTCACCAGGAGGGCCACCACACCTGACTTCTTACAGTAAATACTACTCACCTTTTGCCCTACATTAAGACTACAAATATTTTGACATAAATAATGATTGTACTGTGTGTGTATTTTACTTTTTATTATTTTTTAATGCCTAGTCCTATTGCTAACTTGACATATGTTAGTGTAAACTTATTATCTGGCATTTATATGCATTTGTAAGTGGAAACAAATGGCATTCTGCTTTCTGGCAGTAGCCTGAAGCCTAATCTGCCATTTAAGTGGGGCCCTACTGTATATAGATTAGAAATGGAAACTAAGCAACATATGGTCCATCCACCCTAGGCCATTACTGCAAAATTAGTTGTACATCTAAGAGAGAAGGAGAGAGAAAAGTAAGTGTGTAAAATAGTAATAATGAATAGAAAACAGCCTTTATTATAAGGAGTTTATCTGGAGAGTTTATCTGGAGTTTATCTGGAGAGAGTTCCGGGGGTCAACGCCCCCGCGGCCCGGTCTGTGACCAGGCCTCCTTAGGTCAGTGTCCCAGGATGCGACCCACACCAGTCGACTAACACCCAGGTACCCATTTTACTGATGGGGAACATAGACAACAGGTGGAAAGAAACACGTCCAATGTTTCTACTCTGGCTGGGAATCGAACCCAGGCCCTCACCGTGTGAAGCGAGAGCGTTAACCACAAGTTAACCATAAGTTTTTACCACTAGTGCCCCAAACGTATTTATATGTTTTATGTGTCCTACATTTAACATTGCCACAATAAGGGCAACATTTGGGAAAAGCTGGAAAAAATTTTGGAGCCAATTAAATAAAATCTGATCAGGAATATATTGGACTAGAAAAAGTGATTAACTGAATAACTAGAAGTTATATTAACTTATAAAAAATTAATGCACTACAGATATATGGATATTGGCTGACACTACTTTCACAAAAGCAGTGTTAGGTAAATGTAACAAGGAAATATTGTGAATACTGTTACAAGGACTTACATTATTAGGGGTTTAATTATAAAACATCGAGGTCAAAAACAATTTTTAATATAAAACAGATTATCTATTTAATATATAATATATATTCAAGAACTAAAGTAATGTACAATATATACTAAACACTTTTTCTCTCATGGAAAACTGGCTACATCCCACTGAGGAAGGGTGAATCAAAAAGAAAAATGAAAGTTTCTCTTTTTAACCCGTAAACGGTCCAAACGTATATACAGTGGAGCCTCAAATATCGAACTTTCTTCAGTCCAGAAGGCTGTTCGAGTGCCTTTACCGAATGAATTTATTCCCATCAGGAATAATGTAAATTAGATAAGTCCATTTCAGACCCTCAAAAATACACTTATAAAAGCACTTACAAAAATACACTTACATAATTGGTTGTGTTGGGAGCAGTTCGATTTTTGAGGTTCTGCTGTATAAGTTTTTACCGCTAGTGCCCCAAACGTATTTATATGTTTTATGTGTCCTACATTTAACATTGCCACAATAAGCCTGAGTCGCCTAGACATGTGAGAATGGGTGTGAACACTCGCTGTGCACCATATTAAAATAATTGGGGATGCCTGGGTACCATATGCTCTTTTTTCCTATTAAAAAACAACAATGTTTTTTTTTTCTCAAAAAAAGTTGGGGCAGTACGGTAGTGAAAGTATATATACGTTTGGACCATTTACGGGTTAAATTTAATAATGTATACAGGAGAAAGGGTTACTAGCCCCTTGCTCCCAGCATTTTAGTGGCCTTTTATGACATGCGTGGCTTATGGAGGAAGAATTCTGTTCCACTTTCCCATGGAGATGAGAGGAAATAAACAAGAACTAGTAAGAAAATAAGAGGAAAACTCAGAGGTGTGTGTGTGTATATTCAGTGGACCCTCAGTTATTGGCCATTCCGGATATCGGCCAATTCAATTTTCGTCTGCATTTCTGGCCAGGTTATCAGCCACTATTTCGGTTATTGGCCGTATTGGATGCGTCCACCCGCTGCTCCGCCACATTCATGAGTCACTCTGGCTGTGTCTCTGGGTCAGTGAGGAAGCCTCCATGCATTCATCCAAACATTTCACTATAATCCATTGTTTTTTGTGGTTACTGATTGAGTGCAACTGTGAAATCAGCCACCAAGGGCCCAAAGAAAGTTCCTAGTAAGTTCCTTTGGTAAAGAAAGCAAGAAACACGATAGAATTCAAGGCAAGAAGACAGAGGCAAGGAGTGTAGCAGGCATGCAGGGAGTGTAGCAGGCAGGGAGGTAGGGAGTGTAGTAAGCATGCAGGGAGGCAGAGAGTGTAGTAGGCATGCAAGTAGTGTAGCAGGCAGGCATAGAGGCAAGGAGTATAGCAGACATGCAGGGAGTGTAGCAGGAAGGCAGGGGGTGGACAGTTTTTTTGTGCGACAGGGGTGCAGTGACTCAAGAAGGGAAGTAACCCCTCTTCACCTTCATCCATATGTCAACAAGTCTTTTCAATAAAGGTATGTAATGTTCATTTATTAGTAAAATTAGTGCTTTATATTTCTTTCTCGTTTTGTGTATGTAAAACTAATCTTTAAAAAATGCATTTTTTGTTAATATTTTTGGGTGTCTGGAACAGATTAATTGTACTTACATTAATTCTTATGGGAAATATTATTTCGGTTTTCAGCCATTTCGGTTTTAGGCTGACCTTCTGGAACGGATTATGGCCGATAACCAAGGGTCCACTATATGTGCTTGTACATGCATATGTAATGTGACCTAGGTGTAAGTAGAAGTAGCAAGATGTACCTGAAACCTTCCATATTTTATTTTTTTTAACACGTCGACCATTTCCCACCGAGGCAGGGTGACCCAAAAAGAAAGAAAAACCCAAAAAGAAAGAAAAACCTTTCATTGTCATTCAACACTTTCACCATCACTTATAAATAATAGTTTTTGCAGAGGCACTCAGATATGACAGTTTAAACATCCCTCCAAACTGTTTATGAGACAAAATCCTACCATCATGTAAAACAATTACAGGTTTCTGTTTCACGCTCACTTGGCAGGACGACAGTACCTCCCTGGGTGATTGGTGTCTACCAACCTACTCCAATATTAATCAGCACAGGCATCAAGTTTGGTCTTACCTTCATGTCAAGCATATCCACAGGTGTGATTTCAGATGGGTCAACAAGTGGCATGGGTCTGCCTTTGTCCAATGCATTTGAAACGATTCCTTGCCATTGAGGTGGTAGTCCAACATATCTAGATAAAGTATAATAAAATACTTAGGGAATGTAAGCAATTTTATGAACAAAGAAGCAATAAGGCCCACATGTTGACAACTTGCTCTCAATGTTGAAAATTTCCTCACACAATTTACAACCACAACCTCACTGACTGGTCAGAACACATGAATTCAGCGTTTCCTTGTTGGAACACTTACGAGTTAATGCTTTACAGAAGTGTTTACCAAAAGTAGAAAAAACAGCTACAGCATACTAAAGAAATGAAGTTTTCACTAAGGCCCTAAAATATGTGATGAAATGAGAATATACCAAATCACTAATTTGTTTTAAAGGGCTTAAAATAAAGAGAAAAAACTATGGCACCTATCAGATCCAATGGTCTTAATCTCTAACATCATGTTTTACTGGGGATGGGGACCTCTCATGTAATGGAATGGCCACAATAGTCATAAACCTGCTTCACAAGCCTGATGTATTTCCCTTATGCCTTTCAAGAGTCTCCTCTACTTACGAACAGGTTCGGTTCTGAGTGGTCGCTTGTAAGTCCATTTGTTCATAAGTCCAACATATGTATGTATACAGTATTGTACAGTGGTGTAGTATATGTACAATGAACATGGAGTAACCTAGAAGTGTGTATACGTGAACACAAGAAAAATACATTATGTCCACTTTTGTTTCCATTGTGATGGCCTTGTGCTTCTTAGCACTACCACCTGTATCAACAATGCTTTTGAATTTAACACCAGACACGTTGGGGGGTATAACAATCACAAATAACACTGAATTTGTGGACAGAGCACAAGCACACATACGTTGCCGCTGGAGTAACCTACTACTCAGCACCTCCCACAAATTGTTCATATTACTGAAAATTCACAACATGAATGTCCATATGTAGAAGTCTCTCTGTATATGTGTTTTCCTATAATATTTCCCTTATCCTCCTCTCGGATTTTGGTTGCCTAACCATGACTAACCCTATTCTTCAACCTGTATCTCATATCAATGATTGTTTTCCCATTCTCTTCTGAAGTTTCCAAATTACCTATTTCCATTTCATTTACTGATACCCTCCACATATTTTTAAACACTTTAACCCCCTGAATTTTAAATGTCCTGTACTTGGTTTATTTTATCTACAGGTTGCTTTGACCTTTCTTTTCCATACACACACACATCCATTTTGTTTCACCACTAATGGGTGGTAAGATCGCTTACTATTTGTTCACTAAGACAATGTACAGCTTTTCAAAATGTATTTTCCATCTTTTGCAAGTTATCATTAGATGACATTTCATTTTTATTCACAGGGAGGCATTAAACCCGTGGGGCTCATATAGTGCCTGGAAAAATGGGAGGCATTCAGGTTCGATCCAAGGAATGGGAGCTTAAGTCCAGCCCCTCGGATCTCCAGACAACAGTAAATTTACCATCTATATCTTGGATATTCTCCTTGCTTTTACTAGCTTTTCTTAACCTCAATACCACCATAAATACTTAAATATGCTGTTTTTGTTTAGCTCAATGAACAGCATAAAATCTTTTAAATTTTGACCATTTATTTTTAACCTCTACCTCTTTTCTACAAGCCCAATTACTGAAGATTCATCCAATGAGAATATATTATAGAAGCTTACTAAGTATGGGGAGAAGTATATTTAATAAGACATGGCACATGATGAACAGACAAGAAAATGACAGATTAATAAGAGACCCACAATTTAAAATTAACTCTTTCAGGGTCGGCAGGTCCTCTCCTAAACTCGTTCTCATGGTCGGAAACTTTTTTTTTTTTTTTTTGGGGGGGGGGGGGGGAGCCTTTTTCTTATAAAATGATAAGAAAATCTTTTCCTGATCATAATGACACCAAAAGTATGAAATTTGATGGAAAACTTACGGAATTATGCTCTCGTGAAGTTAGCAGTCTCGATGATGTTTACGCATCAGCGATTTCGCCCACTTTGAGCCCTATTTTCGGCCAATTCCAGTGTACCAGTTGACAAAAATCATAACTTTCGCTAGAACTCCATTTTTTCTATCGAATGAGTACAAGAAACCACCCATTTACCGATTTCAACTATCCAATAAAGTGGTCAGAAATTGGCAATTTTGTCAATTTCACACAAATCTCAAAAGACGCCAATTTCCAAATAGGGTCCAGAATACACAAGACAAGACATTTCTGGCACTAAAATACCATTTTTTCTGTTCATTAGTCACGTCCCCAGGCCTCTCTTACATTTCTTTTGCTTTCCACTTTGAATTTTTATTCTCCCAAAAAAATAAGATTTACTGTTATGCAGACTACTGGATTAGTGTAGAAATGGTATAAATAATATCAGTGCACTTGTGAAAGAATATAAGACTCACCAGTTGATGTGTATTAGACGCGTGACATGATTTGTTTACTTTTGAACTTTGGCAAAAATTGAGCATTTCTGTTACTTTGAGCTCAATTTCAAGGTACTTTTCATCGTGAAACCAATCAAAATCATCTCAATTTCCGTAATATGTCTTCCATTCTATAAAATGAGACCAGGAAAACTAGAACACAACCATAAATAGCATACGAAAATACATTGCAAAGTTGCTGTTTTAAA
>NC_091296.1:14111257-14201257 GCF_038502225.1 Cherax quadricarinatus
ATGTCACACTGCTGACATCAGTTCACCGACACGAAATGGTACACACTGGCAAGCAGAATAGAGACCAATGAACCCATTGTAAAACCTGCAGCTGTGATAGATTACAACCTCAATATGCACTTAGTGGACAAATGTGACATGCAGATTGGGTTTGCTGACTGTGTTCGCAAGAGTTATAAGTGGTATAGCAGATGAACAAGGCGGCTTTAGGAAAGGTAGGGGTGTGTGGACCAGGTGTTTACAGTGAAACATACAGTGGACCCCCCCCGGTTAACGATATTTTTTCACTCCAGAAGTATGTTCAGGTGCCAGTACTGACCGAATTTGTTCCCATAAGGAATATTGTGAAGTAGATTAGTCCATTTCAGACCCCCAAACATACACGTACAAATGCACTTACATAAATACACTTACATAATTGGTCGCATTCGGAAGTGATCGTTATGCGGGGGTCCACTGTATAAGTCAACAGTATTTAGATAAGGCAAGAGGTCTTTGTGGCATTTATGGATTTGGAAAAGGCGTATGACAGGGTGGATAGGGGAGCAATGTGGCAGATGTTGCAGGTGTATGGTGTAGGAGGTAGGTTACTGAAAACAGTGAAGAGTTTTTACGAGGATAGTGAGGCTCAAGTTAGAGTATGTAGGAAAGAGGGAAATTATTTCCCAGTAAAAGTAGGCCTTAGACAAGGATGTGTGATGTCACCATGGTTGTTTAATATATTTATAGATGGGGTTGTAAGAGAAGTAAATGCGAGGGTCTTGGCAAAAGGCGTGGAGTTAAAAGATAAAGAATCACACAAAGTGGGAGTTGTCACAGTTGCTCTTTGCTGATGACACTGTGCTCTTGGGAGATTCTGAAGAGAAGTTGCAGAGACTGGTGGATGAATTCGGTAGGGTGTGCAAAAGAAGAAAATTAAAAGTGAATACAGGAAAGAGAAAGGTTATGAGGATAACAAAAAGATTAGGTGATGAAAGATTGGATATCAGATTGGAGGGAGAGAGTATGGAGTTGGTGAATGTATTTAGATATTTGGGAGTGGACGTGTCAGCGGATGGGTCTATGAAAGACGAGGCGAATCATAGAATTAATGAGGGGAAAAGGGCGAGTGGTGCACTTAGGAGTCTGTGGAGACAAAGAACTTTGTCCTTGGAGGCAAAGAGGGGAATGTATGAGAGTAGTGTTACCAACGCTCTTATATGGGTGTGAAGCATGGGTGATTAATGTTGCAGTGAGGAGAAGGCTGGAGGCAGTGGAGATGTCATGTCTGAGGGCAATGTGTGGTGTGAATATAATGCAGAGAATTCATAGTTTGGAAGTTAGGAGGAGGTGCAGGATTACCAAAACTGTTGTCCAGAGGGCTGAGGAAAGGTTGTTGAGATGGTTCGGACATGTAGAGAGAATGGAGCGAAACAGTGACTTTAAGAGTATCAGTCTGTAGTGGAAGGAAGGCGGGGTAGGGGTCGGCCTAGGAAAGGTTGGAGGGAGGGGGTAAAAAAGGTTTTGTGTGCGAGGGGCTTGGACTTCCAGCAGGCATGCGTGAGCGTGTTTGATAGGAGTGAATGGAGAAATGGTTTTTAATACTTGACGTGCTGTTGGAGTGTGAGCAAAGTAACATTTATGAAGGGGTTCAGGGAAACCGGCAGGCCGGACTCAAGTCCTCGAGATGGGAAGTACAGTGCCTGCACTCTGAAGGAGGGGTGTTAATGTTGCCGTTTAAAAACTGTAGTGTAAAGCACCCTTCTGGCAAGGCAGTGATGGAGTGAATGATGAAGAAAGTTTTTCTTTTTCGGGCCACCCTGCCTTGGTGGGAATCGGCCATTGTGATAAAAAAATAAGTTGAAGACCAAGAAGATACCCAAATATGGTGAATTTTGTTTGTCAGTCATCAGACAAATAATATTCAAGTACCAAGAAACTACAACTGCAATAGACCAGCACCCACGAAATTATCAACACATGTCCTCTCGTCTGAGGCCTGGTGATCACTACCCCATACCACTGCCTGCTACTACTGCCAAGAAAAATGCTCAGAAGAGTTGTTGTGTCTGTGGACATAGCACAAAACGCCCACAAAAACGCAGACACACTCGTTTTATGTGCGAGGAGTGTAAGACACCATTGTGCTTATACCCATGTTTCGAAGAATTCCACAACCTGCAGCACTTCTAGAAAGTGTCCAGTGATTGTACATTTTTGTTTTTCAACAAGTCGGCCGTCTCCCACCGAGGCAGGGTGACCCAAAAAAGAAAAAATCCCCAAAAAGAAAATGCTTTCATCCTCATTCAACACTTTCACCACACACACATACTCACTTTTTGCAGAGGTGCTCAGAATAAAACAGCTTAGAAGCATATACGTATAAAGATACACAACATATCCCTCCAAACTGCCAATATCCCAAACCCCTCCTTTAAAGTGCAGGCATTGTACTTCCCATTTCCAGGACTCAAGTCCGACTATATGAAAATAACCGGTTTCCCTGAATCCCTTCACTAAATATTACCCTGCTCACACTCCAACAGATCGTCAGGTCCCAAGTACCATTCGTCTCCATTCACTCCTATCTAACACGCTCACGCACGCTTGCTGGAAGTCCAAGCCCCTTGCCCACAAAACCTCCTTTACCCCCTCTTCAACCCTTTCGAGGACGACCCCTACCCCGCCTTCCTTCCCCTATAGATTTATATGCTTTCCATGTCATTCTACTTTGATCCATTCTCTCTAAATGACCAAACCACCTCAACCCCTCTTCTGCCCTCTGATTAATACTTTTATTAACTCCACACCTTTTCCTAATTTCCACACTCCAAATTTTCTGCATAATATTTACACCACACATTGCCCTTAGACAGGACATCTCCACTGCCTCCAACCATCTCCTCGCTGCTGCATTTACCACCCAAGCTTCACACCCATATAAGAGTGTTGGTACTACTATACTTTCATACATTCCCTTCTTTGCCTCCATAGATAATGTTTTTTGACTCCACATATACCTCAACACACCACTCACCTTTTTTCCCCTCATCAATTCTATGATTAACCTCATCCTTCATAAATCCATCCGCCGACATGTCAACTCCCAAGTATCTGAAAACATTCACTTCTTCCATACTCCTCCTCCCCAATTTGATATCCAATTTTTCTTTATCTAAATCATTTGATACCCTTATCACCTTACTCTTTTCTATGTTCACTTTCAACTTTCTACCTTTACACACATTCCCAAACTCATCCACTAACCTTTGCAATTTTTCTTTGCAATCTCCCATAAGCACAGTATCATCAGCAAAAAGTAACTGTCAATTCCAATTTTGAATTTGATTCTCCATAATTTAATCCCACCCGTCTCCTGAACACCCTAGCATTTACTTCTTTTACAACCCCATCTATAAATATATTAACCAACCATGGTGACATTACACATCCCTGTCTAAGACCTACTTTTACCGGGAAGTAGTCTCCCTCTCTTCTACACGCCCTAACCTGAGCCTCACTATCCTCATAAAAACTCTTTACAGCATTTAGTAACTTACCACCTATTCCATATACTTGCAACATCTGCCACATTGCTCCCCTATCCACTATCATATGCCTTTTCTAAATCCATAAATGCAATAAAAACTTCCCTACCTTTATCTAAATACTGTTCACATATATGCTTCAATGTATACACTTGATCTACACATCCCCTACCCACTCTGAAACCTCCTTGCTCATCCGCAATCCTACATTCTGTCTTACCTCTAATTCTTTCAATTATAACCCTACCGTACACTTTTCCTGGTATACTCGAACTTATTCCTCTATAATTTTTATAATCTCTTTTGTCCCCTTTCCCTTTATATAAAGGGACTATACATGCTCTCCGCCAATCCCTAGGTACCTTCCCCTCTTTCATACATTTATTAAACAAAAGTACCAACCACTCCAACACTATATCCCCCCCTGCTTTTAACATTTCTGTAGTGATCCCATCAGTTCCAGCTGCTTTACCCCCTTTCATTCTACGTAATGCCTCGCATACCTCCCCTACACTTACATTCTGCTTTTCTTCACTCCTAAAAGATGGTATACCTCCCTGACCAGTGCATGAAATTACCGCCTCCCTTTCTTCCTCAACATTTAAAAGTTCCTCAAAATATTCTCGCCATCTACCTAATACCTCCCTCTCCCCATCTACTAACTCCCCTATTCTGTTTTTAACAGACAAATCCATACGTTCCCTAGGCTTTCTTAACTTTTTTAACTCGCTCCAAAATTTTTTCTTATTTTCATTAAAATTTCTTGACAGTGCCTCTCCCACTATCATCTGCTCTCCTTTTGCACTCTCTCACCACTCTCTTCACCTTTCTTTTACTCTCCATATACTCTGCTTTTCTTATAACACTTCTGCTTTGTAAAAACCTCTCATAAGCTAACTTTTTCTCTTTTATCACACCCTCTACTTCATCATTCCACCAATCACTCCTCTTTCCACCTGCCCCCACCCTCCTATAACCACAAACTTCTGCCCCACATTCTAATACTGCATTTTTAAAACTATTCCAACCCTCTTCAACCCCCCCACTACTCATCTTTGCACTAGCCCACCTTTCTGCCAACAGTCGCTTATATCTCCCCCGAACTTCCTCCTCCCTTCGTTTATACACTTTCACCTCCCTCTTACTTGTTGTTGCCACCTTCCTCTTTTCCCATCTACCTCTTACTCTAACTGTAGCTACAACTAAATAATGATCCGATATATCAGTTGCCCCTCTATAAACATGTACATCCTGGAGCCTACCCATCAACCTTTTATCCACCAATACATAATCTAACAAACTACTTTCATTACGTGCTACATCATACCTTGTATATTTATTTATCCTCTTTTTCATAAAATATGTATTACTTATTACCAAATCTCTTTCCACACATAGCTCATTTAAAGGCTCCCCATTTACATTTACCCCTGGCACCCCAAATTTACCTACTACTCCCTCCATAACATTTTTACCCACTTTAGCATTGAAATCCCCAACCACCATTACTCTCACACTTGATTCAAAGCTCCCCACGCATTCTCTCAACATTTCCCAAAATCTCTCTCTCTCTCTCCTCTACACTTCTTTCTTCTCCAGGTGCATACATGCTTACTATAACCCACTTTTCATATCCAATCTTTATTTTACTCCACATAATCCTTGAATTAATACATTTATAGTCCCTCTTTTCCTGCCATAGCTTATCCTTCAACATTATTGTTACTCCTTCTTTAGCTCTAACTATCTGAAACCCCTGACCTAATCCCATTTATTCCTCTCCATTAAAACTCTCCCACCCCCTTCAGCTTCGTTTCACTTACAGCCAGGACATCCAGCTTCTTCTCATTCATAACATCCACAATCATCTCTTTCTTATCATTTGCACAACATCCACGCACATTCAGACTTCCCACTTTGACAATTTTCTTCTTATTCTTTTTAGTAATCTTCACAGGAAAAGGGGTTACTAGCCCATTGTTCCCGGCATTTTAGTTGACTTTTACAACACGCATGGCTTACAGAGGAAAGATTCTTATTCCACTTCCCCATGGATATAAAAGGAAAAGTAATAAGACCAAGAACTATTAAGATAAAATCAAAGAAAACTCAGATGAGTGTGTATAAATAAACATGTACATGTATGTGATTGTTTTATAATATATATACATATGTACAATCTTAATAAACATTTGTTTACATTGTTTGTGTAAACAAGTTTTAGCAACATAATGATGAGTGTTTTTGCTGTAATTGTGTTACATTCAACGAGTGTATATTTGAACATTGCACAATAATTTGGTCTCACAGGCCACAAAAGTTATGTGAAAAAATAAAATAGTAAAAAAAAAAAAAAAAAAAACAAGAAACCATCGAATACAAGTAAACCAAAGTTTACCGGGTGAGCGGCAGTCGCCGCTGTTGCCGCTCGCAGATTAATTTCAGCAAACTTCAGGACTCTATATCTCGGTAAGTATTGATGGGAAAATTTTTTGGGGGGACTAAAACATTCAGAAAAATAATCTTAACATTTTCATAAAAAAAAAAAAAAAAAAAAAAAAAAAAATCAAATATTTTGCAACAGGAGGCACTTCAGGATTGGGCCCTTCGACAGTCAAAGGGTTAAGAATCTACCAAAAGTTGCATGAGCGACAAAGAACCAAAGCAACTTTTTATGATGTAACATCTTTTAATCTTAAACTTCTCCCAAACACCCTAGCATTCACTTGTATATAAATGTATTAAACATCCATGGTGATGTCACAGCTGTCAAGGTCCTATTTTCACTGGAGAAAGTCTCCTTTCTCCAAGTTATGCAATATTGTGCAACTCACAGGGGTCAGGTCCTGATGCAGTTGAGTTAGAAGTAAAGCAAGAAGATCACAGCCTTCCTGTGGCTGTGGCTGATGCAGGTGACTGTGTATTTCCTTGTTACAGCTCTCTATCACTTCCTACAAGAAAAAAAATTAATATCTTACTAGTTCTCTCCATGTCTAGAAAAGCAATTCTTACAGAAATATGACAAAATACTCATTTTGAATGCCTGAACATTTTTGCAATACCTAAAAATGGAAAAGGAAAAAAAATCTTAATTTTAAAATTTGGATATGTTCACAAGGAAAAGCCAAACCCCTAAGAATCAGATTGGGAAATGAGGGGGGAAAGAAGAAATCAAGTTTGACCTGAGGGAGGTGCAGCTCCAGTTCCTTGGAGCTTGTGTCCTTCAACCTTAAAGGCACTTCTTTAAATGGATATCTGGCAAACTAGGAAATATCCAAGTTGCCCACAAATTACAACTTTCTATACTTTATTGGCTGGCATTTCACACCCATGCTATGCCCTCAGACTACCTAATATGTACTTACTAAAATCACTCAATATGCCTTCATCAAACCACTTCATTGTCAGGACTTACCTTTAAGGTTCTGACAGCCTCAACAGTGCTTTGGCCAGAATGGAAGGCCTTCATGGCCTCGCCAAAGACTATGGCAACACGTCCATGATGCTCACTGTTCTCATTCACATCTTGCCTGTTGCAAGTGAAAGACTATCAGTACAATAGTGGTATCCCTGTCTCCTGCTACAATGCAACACTAAACCCTTTAAAAAATGTTACAAAGCACCTTCAAAATATGAAATTTAAAAAAACTAACAATTCTCACTGAATATGCACAAGCCCTCAATTAATGCATAATCAGATTATGCAGTTTTGTATTAATACCCTTGAAAAAGTGCAACCAGTCAAGAATAAAAATGCTTGATATTACATAAATCATTAAGGAGTTGGCACGGCATGTTGCGCAAAATGTTTCCTTAAACCACTTGATGGAATTTTTCCCCTCCCACAGCAGGACTATGGGTCTAGCTAGCATTTGGAGAGAGCACACACGGTGCAATATCCCCCTTTCCCACAATGCCACCCACACCATCTACCAATACACCATTTACTGTATCACATGATTTTAATATCCCCCCCCCCCTTTCCTGTGGATATTGGGGGAAGGGACAACTACAGTATAACAAATAATTATTGCCACTAAAATCTGAAGTTAGGTTTATTGTAATAAAAGTGCCAAACCCACAAGGATAAGTTAGGTTTAAGCTTGTCCCAAAATGCTTTATATACTATGGACTTCCTGCATGCACAACCAAATGTTACCCATCTCTGGTACAAACATTGTATCACGGAAATATCATGTTTATTCTGGACCCTATTTGGAAATTGGCATCTTTTGAAATTTGTGTGAAATTGGCAAAATTGCTAAATTCTGACTACTGTATTGGATAGTTGAAATCAGTAAATGGGTGGTTTCTCATACTCATTCAATAGAAAAAAAATGAAGTTCTAGAGAAATAGTTATGATTTTTGTCGACTAGTACACTGGAATTGGCTGAAAATAGTGCTCAAAGTGGGCAAAAATCGCCGATGCGTTAACATCGTCGAGACCAATAACTTCGTGAGAGCATAATTCCCTAAGTTTTCCATCAAATTTCATACTTTTGGTGTCATTATGATCGGGAAAAGATTCTATCTTTTTCATAAGATTTTTTTTTAAATTTGGCCAACCCTGAGAACAAGTCTCGGAGAGGGCCTGTCGACCCTCAAAGGGTTAAACATGTCCCCAGGCCTCTCCTATATTACTCTAATATAAATTCAAAATGGAAATAATGAAAACTAAGTGCTGAACCCACCAGGGTCATACAACTTTGAATTCATGATCACACAAAAATAAAGAATTTACTCATTCTTGGATAATAAAATATAACCAAAAATGATGGGTAATGGTTTACAGTGTCCCAATTAAATCAGACCTATTAAAAGCCCATAAAACACACCAAGGGGCACATAGGGAAGGCTTTACCCATCCTCAGGAAAATTAGCTAGAAATCTAATTTCTGCTAAATTGAGCCCAATTTCAAGTTAATTCTGGCCTTGAAACCAACCTTAATCACCTATTTCAGTAGTGTCTTCTGTTCTATCAATGGATACCAAGAATTGGCTAATAAAACACCCAGCAATCCTATTGTAAACCCAACAATTTATTTTAAACCCAACAATCCTACTTTAAACCCAACAATCCTACTTTAAACCCAACAATCCTACTTTAAACCCAACAATCCTACTTTAAACCCAACAATCCTACTTTAAACCCAACAATCCTACTTTAAACCCAACAATCCTACTTTAAACCCAACAATCCTACTTTAAACCCAACAATCCTACTTTAAACCCAACAATCCTACTTTAAACCCAACAATCCTACTTTAAACCCAACAATCCTACTTTAAACCCAACAATCCTATTTTAAACCCAACAATCCTATTTTAAACCCAACAATCCTATTTTAAACCCAACAATCCAAGTAAGCTGAGCTTATGACAGAACTACGTGAGGGATCCTGGCCTCAATGTTCTACAAGACTGCCACTGAAAGGGTTGTGTTCTTAATTTCTGAAAAAGACAACTACAGACTGAGATGCTGAATGCAAATTCTTTTTGTGGTTAGTAAGTTTAGTTAGATACAGGTACACAAATTTTCATACATACTAACGTGTAAATTACCTAGGATAACCCAAAACAAGATAGTGACTTATTTCCACTGGTGGGACAGCCAAAGTGTTAACTTCTTATGCTACTATGATTATGTTTCGTGCATGCATTTCTCACCTGTACGAGTCCTGGATGAAGTAATCTTTAAAAACGTTTATGCTGAAGAGACACTGGACAACAGAATTTATGTAGCTAGTGCTGCCTAGGTTGGGAAAGACCGCAGTTGCCTCACCCTGAAAACATAAAACCACTAATTTACACAATTGAGAAGTTGCAGGTTTAATTTTTGAATACAGAGTCCTGCATTTAACACTAGTTGTGCACACGTGCACACATGTGCACACATTACGTATATATAGTAGTAGGTAGATTAACATCATTTTCATAAGTTTAAAAAGTGGAATTTTTGATGAGCATGTCATTTATCATTGAGAATGGAGTAAACTATTTAAGGGAAAATAATCAAAAGGCAGGATATGAAGGCTAGTAACTGATAATTTAGAAATATTAAATAAAAAAAATCTTAAAATTCTGAAAACAGTTTTCCATACAATTTCCCACCCATCCCTTAGAGAATGCAGAGAATTCTGTAAACAATACAAAAATCCCAAGTTAAATCTTGAGAATTTATCAACTGTATGCCTGTAATAATGTACTGTATGCATACAAAACCAAAATTCAAAACTGCATGAACATCCATATGCATAACCTCAACAAAGATCTTAACTAATGTCTGTAGTGGAATGCAAACTTTTATAAAAATGAACATTTGCTTTCCATTTATGCATTTTCTTGAGTGCATCTTATAACCCACATAAACCTGATATGACTGACCTTGCTTCTGGCACAAACTTCCTTATCTGCAAACTTGCTGCTAACCTGTTGCACCAAGGGTAGAGAGGAGTTCTCTTGTTGCCTCATTCTCTCCTCTTCTCTGCATCTCTTCTCTGTCTCAAGTCTCTGGCTAAGCTCCTTATTTCTTGCCTAAGTGTTGGTTCATGTTATTAGAAAATAGCATTGTTCCTTTTTGAAGATATTAAGAATGCAGGATATTTTATTAAAAAGTTTGTGTATTATACACAAAGGTTAGGCATTAGAAGCTTGGGCATTTTTATCTTAAAGTTAGATCATAACATCAGAAAACTGGGACACTAAGAGTTGGATTATTTTAATAGTGTTCAGTTGGAGCACTGTACTAGAACACTAATTTCTTGTTTACAAAACTACAAAACTGGGTAAATTTACCATACCGCAGGCGGGGATAAAACCCACGATCAGTGTGTCTGGGGAAAATTTACCAGCTCTGGTTATTAGAAAAAGATCACAAAATTTCAGTTAGTTATGACTAATGGCCTCATTAAAACTGCAAGAGAATATGCTAGAGAAAAAAATGTGCAGATCAAGACTTTACAGACTACACAGTTCTCTAAACAGAGCTAAGCTCTACTAGAGCAAAATTCTCTAAAGACTTGCACTGTAGTCTTTTTACCATACTTGTCTATGTTACATAGTAAGCTGTCCTATGAATTCTTACACCTAGTAGTACAATGCTCACAATTTTTTTTTTTTTTTTTTTTTTTTTTGGTGGTGGGGGATTGGTGGTGGTGATGGGGGGGGGGGGGGTGGGGGATTTCCTGATTGCATGCATGGTGGAAGTACTAAACTCCAAGCCATACAGTGCCAGAAGAATGAAAGGCAAACAAGTTCACTAAGACTAAAGGGATAATTCCAATTCCTCAGAAAGAGCCCTTGTGAATTTCTTACAAGAACAGCCGTTAACCCTTTGACTGTTTTGGTCGTATATATACATCTTATGAGCCACAGTTTTGACTTTTACACTCAAATTCTAGCGGCTTCAAATCAAGCAGGAGAAAGCTGGTAGGTCCACATGTGAGAGAATGGGTCTGTGTGGTCAGTGTGCACCACAAAAAAAATCCTGCAGCATGCAGTGCATAATGAGTTTTTTTTTTTTTTTTTTTTTTTTTTTTTTTTTTTTTTAATTAAAATGCCGACTTTGTGGTCTATTTTCGTATAGTATTTATGGTTGTATTCTCGTTTTCTTGGTCTCATTGGACAGAATGAAAAAAACATTATAGAAATAGAGGTGATTTTGATTGGTTTTACTATGAAAAGAACCTTGAAATAGAGCTCAAAGTAGGGGAAATGTGATTTTTTGCCGATGTTCAAGGTAAACAAATGATGTTTTTTCCAATAAATGTCCAAGCAGCCATTCTAATACGTAGTCATGAATGGGTTGACATTTATACAATTATTGCAATATTGCAGTAGTCTGCATAATAGTAAGTATTTTTTGTTTGAATAAAAATTCAAAATAGAAAGCAAGAGTAATATCAGAGGGGCCTGGAGACATGACTGATGAACAAAGAAAATGTTATTTTACAGCCAGGAATGTCTGCATTGTTCATTCTGGACCCTATTTTGAAATTGTCTTTTTAATTTTCGTGAAATTGGCCAAATTGCAAATTTCTGACGTTATTGGGTAGTTGAAATCAGTAAATGGGCAGTTTCTTGAACTAAATCTATAGAAAAAATGGAGTTCTAAAGAAATAGTGATGAGTTTGGTCGACTGGAACAATGGAATTAGCCGAAAATAGGGATCAAATTGGGAGAAATCGCCGATTTGTGAATATCGCCGAGGTGGCTAATTTCGCGCGAGTGCAATTCTGTCAGTGTTCATCAAATTTTTCTTTTGGTGTCATTACAATCGGGAAAAGATTCTCTAACATTTCATAAGAATTTTTTTTTTAAATTTTGTGACACCAGGAGACCTCAGGATTTGGGGTTGTGACAGTCAAGGGGTTAAATATCCAACTTAATATATCGATAAATGGTTCCCCTATATCAAGACACACCAAGTGTAAATTTCTAGGTCTTCTTGACTGTAATCTTAAATTTCACTCCAACATCCAACACAGCCAAGAAAATTTCCAAATCAGTAGGCAGTCTTTCCAAGATATGATACTATGTACCACAAACCACACTCCTTGCTCTATACATGTCCTCCATCACAAATCCGGCATCATTGGGACCTGTAGTGTGCCGGATTACTGAGTTTGCCGGATTACAGAGTGGTTATGTCAGAATACACAATAAAATTAACCAACTTGACTTGCACAAAGTTCATTGAACATTGGCAAAAATCGAACATTTCCGCTACTTTGAGCTCAATTTCAAGGTACTTTTTGTTATGAAAGCAATTAAAATCATGTATTTCTGTAATATATCTTCCATTCTATCAAAGGAGTCCAAAAAAATGAGAATACAACCATAAAAACCATACGAAAATATACTGCAAAGAGGCGGCTAATGGCTGAGAAAATATTATTAACACACTGGCCGATTCCCACCAAGGCAGGGTGGCCCGAAAAAGAAAAATTTTCATCATTCACTCCATCACTGTCTTGCCAGAAGGGTGCTTTACACTACAGTTTTTAAACTGCAACATTAACACCCCTCCTTCAGAGTGCAGGCACTGTACTTCCCATCTCCAGGACTCGAGTCCGGCCTGCCGGTTTCCCTGAATCCCTTCATAAATGTTACTTTGCTCACACTCCAACAGCACGTCAAGTATTAAAAACCATTTGTCTCCATTCACTCCTATCAAACACGCTCACGCATGCCCGCTGGAAGTCCAAACCCCTCGCACACAAAACCTCCTTTACCCCCTCCCTCCAACCTTTCCTAGGCTGACCCCTACCCCACCTTCCTTCCACTACAGACTGATACACTCTTGAAGTCATTCTGTTTCGCCTCCAGCCTTCTCCTCGCTGCAACATTCATCACCCATGCTTTACAACCATATAAGAGCGTTGGTAAAACTATACTCTCATACATTCCCCTCTTTGCCTCCAAGGACAAAGTTTTGTCTCCAGACTCCTAAGTGCACTGCTCACCCTTTTCCCTTCATCTATTCTATGATTCACCTCATCTTTCATAGACCCATGTGCTGACACGTCCACTCCCAAATATCTGAATACATTCACCTCCTCCATACTCTCTCCCTCCAATCTGATATCCAATCTTTCATCACCTAATCTTTTTGTTATCCTCATAACCTTACTCTTTCCTGTATTCACTTTTAATTTTCTTCTTTTGCACACCCTACCAAATTCATCCACCAATCTCTGCAACTTCTCTTCAGAATCTCCAAAGAGCAGTGTCATCAGCAAAGAGCAACTGTGACAACTCCCACTTTAAGTGTGATTCTTTAATTTTAACTCCACGCCTCTTGCCAAGACCCTCGCATTTACTTCTCTTACAACCCCATCTATAAATATATTAAACAACCACGGTGACATCCCACATCCTTGTCTAAGACCTACTTTTACTGGGAAAAAATTTCCCTCTTTCCTACATACTCTAACTTGAGCCTCACTATCCTCGTAAAAACTCTTCACTGCTTTCAGTAACCTACCTCCTACACCATACACTTGCAACATCTGCCACATTGCCCCCCTATCCACCCTGTCATACGCCTTTTCCAAATCCATAAATGCCACAAAGACCTCTTTAGCCTTATCTAAATACTGTTCACTTATAAGTTTCACTGTAAACACCTGGTCCACACACCCCCTACCTTTCCTAAAGCCTCCTTGTTCATCTGCTATCCTATTCTCCGTCTTACTCTTAATTCTTTCAATTATAACTACCATACACTTTACCAGGTACACTCAACAGACTTATCCCCCTATAATTTTTGCACTCTCTTTTATCCCCTTTGCCTTTATACAAAGGAACTATGCATGCTCTCTGCCAATCCCTAGGTACCTTACCCTCTCCCATACATTTTATTAAATAATTGCACCAACCACTCCAAAACTATCCCCACCTGCTTTTAACATTTCTATCTTTATCCCATCAATCCCGGCTGCCTTACCCCCTTTCATTTTACCTACTGCCTCACGAACTTCCCCCACACTCACAACTGGCTCTTCCTCACTCCTACAAGATGTTATTCCTCCTTGCCCTATACACGAAATCACAGCTTCCCTATCTTCATCAACATT
Source organism: Cherax quadricarinatus (assembly GCF_038502225.1). NCBI lineage: Eukaryota > Metazoa > Arthropoda > Malacostraca > Decapoda > Parastacidae > Cherax > Cherax quadricarinatus. The sequence goes on from NC_091296.1 coordinate 14,125,362, forward strand.
TAACAATTCCTCAAAATATTCCCTCCATCTTCCCAATACCTCTAACTCTCCATTTAATAACTCTCCTCTCCTATTTTTAACTGACAAATCCATTTGTTCTCTAGGCTTTCTTAACTTGTTAATCTCACTCCAAAACTTTTTCTTATTTTCAACAAAATTTGTTGATAACATCTCACCCACTCTCTCATTTGCTCTCTTTTTACATTGCTTCACCACTCTCTTAACCTCTCTCTTTTTCTCCATATACTCTTCCCTCCTTGCATCACTTCTACTTTGTAAAAACTTCTCATATGCTAACTTTTTCTCCCTTACTACTCTCTTTACATCATCATTCCACCAATCACTCCTCTTCCCTCCTGCACCCACTTTCCTGTAACCACAAACTTCTGCTGAACACTAACACTACATTTTTAAACCTACCCCATACCTCTTCAACCCCATTGCCTATGCTCTCATTAGCCCATCTATCCTCCAATAGCTGTTTATATCTTACCCTAACTGCCTCCTCTTTTAGTTTATAAACCTTCACCTCTCTCTTCCCTGATGCTTCTATTCTCCTTGTATCCCATCTACCTTTTACTCTCAGTGTAGCTACAACTAGAAAGTGATCTGATATATCTGTGGCCCCTCTATAAACATGTACATCCTGAAGTCTACTCAACAGTCTTTTATCTACCAATACATAATCCAACAAACTACTGTCATTTCGCCCTACATCATATCGTGTATACTTATTTATCCTCTTTTTCTTAAAATATGTATTACCTATAACTAAACCCCTTTCTATACAAAGTTCAATCAAAGGGCTCCCATTATCATTTACACCTGGCACCCCAAACTTACCTACCACACCCTCTCTCGAATGTTTAATGCCCCAATATATTGTAGGGAAATATAATACAAGACTGCTTCCTTAACTTGTTGAACCATGAACAATCATAAAATACATGAAAATGTCATAAATTGTACTAAATATATACATGTTATGGTTTAATAACATGTATGTTATTAAATACCACTGCCTCCACCACTTCCTCAACCACTGCGAGTCCCTACTACCCTCCCTCCAACCCCAGCATCTGGCAGCCAGCCCTCCCACCAGTGGTGAGCGTTTTGTTTGTTCATTATTTGCTATTAAACTACAGTATAAATAATGTAAACCCATTCATGACTGCATATTGGAATGGCTATTTAGACAGGTATTGGACAGTGACATGTGTTTACTCTTGAACACAGCAAAGAATCAAACATTTCTTCTACTACTACGAATAATACTACTACTACGAATAATACTACTACTACGAATAATACTACTACTACGAATAATACTACTACTACGAATAATACTACTACTACGAATAATAATACTACTACGAATAATAATACTACTACGAATAATACTACTAATACTAATACTACTTATAATAATACTAATACTAATAATAATAATTATAAATAAGATAGAATTGAAGAAGGAAATTGTACAAAAATACGAGGGAGTGGTTGACACATCGTCATTGTGGCTTTGTTTATGCTGGAGTGAGCATTAGTCTGTGCTCTTCCAAACATTTCACAATAATTCATTGTGTTTGGTGCTTGTAGATTGAGTGCGACTGGAGTGGTAGAGGCAATGGTTGAGAAAGCGGTTGAGGTAACGGTTGAGGCAATGGGCGAGGCAGCGGTCGAGGCAATGGTAGAGGCAGCAGTTGAGGCAGTGGTATTTAATAACATGTATGTTATAAATAATAATAGTACATATTATTAATAATGTATTATTAATAACATGTATTATTAATAACATGCGGTATTTAATAACATGTATATTAAATACCGCTGCCTCTGCCACTGCCTCTACCACTCAATCTACAAGCACCAAACAGAATGAATTATTGTGAAATGTTTGGAAGAGCACAGAGACTAAGGCTCACTCCAGCATAAACAAATCCACACTGACGATGTGTCACCCACTCCCTCGTATTTTTGTACAATTTCCTTTAATTCTATCATATTTATTATTATTATTACTATTGTTATTATTAGCAGTAGCAGAAATGTTTGATTCTTTGCTGTGTTCAAGAGTAAACACATGATGTCACCATCCAATACCTGTCTGAATAGCCATTCCAATGTGCAGTCATGAATGGGTTTACATTATTTATACTGTAGTTTAATAGCAAATAATGAACAAAACGCTCACCACACAGTGGTGGGAGGGCTGGCTGCCAGTTGCTGGGGTTGGAGGGAGGGTAGTAGGGACTCGCAGGTAGTGGGAATCTTGAATATGATTTGGCGGCTGGGAATTTGGCGGTTGGGAATTTGCGAATGTGTGAAGCCCACAAAAGTTGAGGGAGACCTGTATTAGGATTGAACAAGATTGTAATACAGTTAACCATTTCTGGTCTAGTTTTAAGTACAGTGGACCCTCAACCAGCGATATTAATCCGTTCCTGAGAGCTCATCGTTAGTCTCAATTATCGTTAGTCAAGTTAATTTTCCCCATAAGAAATAATGGAAATCAAATTAATCCGTGCAAGACACCCAAAAGTATTGAAAAAAACAAATTTTACCACACGAAATATTAATTTTAATACACACAAACTGAAGATTACATGCACAGCTACATAGACACTTTCCTTTATTGAAGATCTGGTGATGATTGATGGTATGGGAGGAGGGGAGAGGTGTTAGTGTTTAGAAGGGGAATCCCCTTCCATTAGCACTTGAGGCAGCAAGTCTTTTTCTGGGGTTACTTCCCTTGTTCTTTTAATGCCACTAGGACCAGCTTCAGAGTCACTGGACTTCTGTCGCACAACATATCTGTCCATAGATACCTGTACCTCTCATTCCTTTATGACTTTCCTAAAGTGGTTCACAACATTGTCAGTGTACAGGTTGCCAACACGGCTTGCAGTAGCTGTGTCAGGGTGATTTTCATCAAAAAAGGTTTGCACTTCAAGCCACTTTGCACACATTTCCTTTATCTTAGAAGTAGGCAACTTCTTCAATTTCTCTCTCCCCTCCTCCAAAGCAGTTTCCTCAGGTCTGCCCTCTTGCTGTTCAAGATCTAGCAGCTCATCAGTGGTTAGTTCTTCACTGTCCTCCACCACCAACTCTTCCACATCCTCCCCACTAACCTCCAACCCCAAGGACTTCCCCAATGCCACAATGGATTCCTCAACTGGCATAGGATTCTCAGGGTTAGCCTCAAACCCTTCAAAATCCCTTTTGTCTACACATTCTGGCCACAGTTTTTTCCAAGCAGAGTTCAATGTCCTCTTAGTCACTTCCTCCCAAGCCTTACCTATAATGTTTACACAATTGAGGATGGTAAAATGATCTTTCCAAAACTCTCTTAGAGTCAGTCGAGTTTCTGGAGGTCACTACAAAGCACCTTTCAAACATAGCTTTTGTGTACAGTTTCTTGAAGTTGGAAATAACCTGCTGGTCCATGGGCTGCAGGAGAGGAGTGGTATTAGGAGGCAAAAACTTCACCTTAATGAAGCTCATGTCCCTAGAAAGTCGCTCTGCCACATCTGTAGGATGACCAGGGGCATTGTCTAATGCCAGGAGGCACTTAAGGTCTAATTTCTTTTCAATTAGGTAATTTTTCACATTGGGGGCAAATGCATGGTGTAACCAGTCATAGAAAAAGTCCCTAGTGACCCATGCCTTACTGTTTGCCCTCCACAGCACACAAATTAGCCTTGAGGACATTGTTTTTCCTGAACACTCTGGGGGTTTCAGAGTGATACACCAATAAAGGCTTCACTTTGCAATCACCACTAGCATTGGCACACATCAACAGAGTAAGCCTGTCTTTCATAGGCTTATGCCCTGAGAGTGCCTTTTCCTCCTGAGTAATGTACATCCTGCTTGGCATTTTCTTCCAAAACAGGCCTGTTTCGTCACAATTAAACACTTGTTCAGGTTTCAGTCCTTCACTGTCTATGTACTCCTTGAAGTCCTGCACATATTTTTCAGCCAATTTGTGGTCCGAACTGGCAGCCTCACCATGCCTTATCACACTATGAATGCCACTACTCTTCTTAAATCTCTCAAACCAACCTTTGGTGGCCTTAAATTCACTCACATCACTAGTTGCTGGCATTTTTTTAATTAAATCGTCATGCAACTTCCTAGCCTTTTCACATATGATCGCTTGAGAGATGCTGTCTCCTGCTATGTTTCTCGTTTATCCACACCAATAACAGTCTCTCAACATCTTCTATCACTTGCGATCTCAGTTTCGAGAACATAGTTGCACCTTTGGCAAGAACAGCTTCCTTGATTGCCATTTTCTTGCCCACAATAGTAGCGATGGTTGATTGGGGTTTATCATACAACCTGACCAGCTCCGAGATACGCACTCCACTTTCATATTTATCAATGATCTCTTTCTTCATCTCCATAGTAATTCTCACCCTTTTTGCTGTAGGGTTGGCACTAGAAGCTTTCTTGGGGCCCATGGTGACTTATTTTGCAGGTGCAACCACTAAAAAGGGTGTGATAACATGAAATGTTCCAGTTGTATGTTTGGAAGCGACTGCGGTGGCTGGCTGGCTTGTAAACACTGGCACCAAAGGGACAAGTGAGGCGCGCTCAGGCCAAAGTGGATGCGTATGGTATGGAACGAATAGCGCTGGTCGGGTTTTTAAGCGCTAGTCGAGGCAAAATTTTTGTGTTAAAATGTATCGCTAGTCAGATTTATCGTTAATCGATGCCATCGCTGGTTGAGGGTCCACTGTAGTACTATGTATTAGGATTAGTCTGCCCAAAATGCCCCAGCACGATAATGGCTTTCTTTGTACTCAGGAAACAAAAATTGTAATTACATATTGTAACCTCTACAAAGAAATAAACCTTTATCTTTATACAAAAGATTATAAAAATTGTGTGTGCATGCCAAAAGCCCCTTTATATGCAGAGCATTTTGGGGAAACTTAAAACTTAAGGCAATAACAGTCCAGTAATTCTGTGCATAAGGTCATTAGGCGAGTTTACAATGAATACAAGAGAAGCGAATATTCTATTAGTTCATGCTATATGGCTTAATCATTAGGACAGGCCTTTTTAATTTCCTCCTTCAATCATGCACACAGCTGATCTAACCATACCTCCCACTTCAGTGCCAACCTGTCGCTCTCTACCAGCTGAAGCGACAGGTGGTTGAGCCTCTCTTTAAGCATTATGACAACCTGCTCTTTGGCTTCACTCTGCTGCCTCAACTCTGCTAGGGCTACTGCTTCCTGGTGTTTCTGCAACAAATTAAAAAAATCACTAAAATGCAGTTAAAAATGTGAAAATACAAATCCTAAAAATCAACAAATACACTTGAGTACTTTGAGTTTACATACACACCTTCAGGGGAGGGCATTTCTAGTTCCTCTTAATTTTTCATGGTATTTTTTTTCCCAAGATGCATACTACATATTAATCCCTTTCTTGTGTATAAATTATTACATTCATTTGAGGTCACCCTGCCTCAGTGGGATATGGCTGCGTGCATGCATGCAGGATACTGAACAGATGGATAGGAAACTATCTCATGATAAAGGGAAGTATTGCATACCATCCTTAAAGGGATACTGGGTAGTTTTCAAACTTTAAGACCATCAGTGGTCCATAAACTAAGATTTTTAAATTTCAATTTGTTAAATTATACACATGTGCAACTCTTGGGTATCTTTATTGAGGAAATGTTCGCCACACAGTGGCTTCATCAGTCCATACAAAGGATAAACTTGAACAGGAGGAGAATGAGGTAATTAGTCCCTCAACCTTGAGTCGATGTGGTCAGTCCATCAATCTATTCAAGATTGATGGACTGACCACATCGACTCAAGGTTGAGGGACTGATTTCCTCATTCTCCTCCTGTTCAAGTTTATCCTTTGTATGGACTGATGAAGCCACTGTGTGGCGAAACGTTTCCTCAATAAAGATACCCAAGAGTTGCACTAGTGTCTAATTTAACGTGTCGGTTCTTTGAACCATTCATCTACAAATTTAAATTTAAAGGGAAACTACAGTTTTTCATATATGGAGCCAAGAGCCTTCTCATATCAGCTCTTTCCTTTATTAACTCACCTGATCAAGAGAAGCTGAAGTGTTGGGATCAGACAGCTGGTGCGAGAGAGATCCCACCTTGTTGGTGAGATGGACGAGTCTTTCTTCCCTATCTCGAAGCTGCTCTGAGAGATATTGCACATCCTTAACAAGCTGAGCAACTTTATCATTCTTGTTTGCAAGCTGATCTGAGAGTGATCCCACCTCATCAGTGAGACTTGCAATACTTTCTTCCTTGTTAGCAAGCTCATTTGTAAGGCGAGCAACTGTCGCTTCCATCTCTGAGTGCTCACTTCTGAGCTGCCCCACTTCCTTTGTGAGCTGAGAGAGAGTTTCTTCTCTATTTGTGATCTGTTCTGAAATGTGCCCCATCTGGTTAGTAAGTTGGTTAACAGTCTCTTCTCTGCTTCTGACTTCATTTGAGAGTCTAATGACTGTCTCTTCCCCATCTGTGAGCTGGTCTATGAGATACCCAACCTCATTACCAAGCTGGGTAATTGTATCTTCCCTGTTTGACAGCTCATCTCTTAGCTGTTCCTCTTCCTTAGAAAGCTTGGCAACCGTCTCCTCTTTCTTTTTCAGCTGGTCTGAGAGATGTCCCACCTCATCAGTTAGCTGGGTCACTTTCTCTGCCAGATTCGTGAGCTGGTCTGTGAGATCTCCCACTTTCTTTGTTAGCTGGGTGACTGTCTCTTCCCTATTTGTGAGCTGATGTTTGACATGTCCAACTTCTTCCGTTAGCTGGATAATGGTCTTTTCCTTATTTGCCAGCTTATCCAGGAGGTTTTCACCTTCATTTGTGAGCTGAGCAACTGTTTCTTCCTTGTCCGAGAGCTTATCTGTAAATTGTTCCACCTTCTTTGTGAGCTGAGTGACCATCTCTTCCTTGTTTGTAAGCTGGTCTGCAAGACATTCCAAATCATTTGTGAGCTGGTCAATTGTCTGTTCCTTATCCAAGAGATGATCTGATTCATCAGAGAGACGAGTGTGTGCCTCTTTGCCATTTGTGAGATGGTCTCTCAGACTCCCAAGCTCAGCAGTGAGCTGGGAAATTGCTTGGTCTTTGAGTGTGAGCTGGTTTGTAAGATGACCTACTTCCTCTCTGAGCTGTATTTCAGTTTTTTCTTTCTGCTTAAGATGAATGATCACTTCTTCCTTGTGCGAAAGCTGAAGCTGGAGTTTGTTTATATCTACAGAGAGCTTGGCAACTGTCAGCTCGCCATTCTTAACCTGGTTTGTTAGACTCCCCACCTTACTTGTGAGTTGGGCAGCTTCCTGACCCTTCAGTGAGAGTTGGTTTGTAAGATGTCCCAGTGTATTTGTCAGCTGGGCAACAGTTTGTTCCCTGCTTGTGAGCTGATCTTCAAGATGTTCCACTTCAACTGCAAGTTTGGCAAATGTCTGTTTTCCATTACTTAGCTGGTCTTTGAATTGTCCTACTCCATCCGAGTGATGGGAGGCTGTTTGTTCCCCATTAACCACGTGAGCTATTGCTTGCTCCTTTTCTTCATGTTGATCTCTGAATTGTTCACACTCTAGAGGCTGCTGGGTAACAGGCATAGTTGGAGCAACAACACCCAAACCACACAGAAGGGCAACTGATGCTGGTAGTTCCTGGGAAAAAGACAATACACATAATAATAATAATAATCTTAACTAAGCACTAAACCCATAAGGGTCATACAACAGGCACAACACAAATACAAGAAATGTTAATGAAGAGACTTTTGACTTCCAACCAAATTCTCTTTGGCAGACCCAAATGATGAGTATCTGTTGGAAGTTGAGATATACAAAGCTAACTTCATCTCTGTAATGAGTATTTCACTGATACTCCTTACTCATCATCCCCGCAGTCACAAATAGGTTATCGAAACACCAATCAATACTCTTTCTGTTAAACAGATTTTTCATGAATTAAGTTGTGACAATATTTAACCCATTTCAGTATCACATCACCTGGTTTTCCCTAACTAGTACCATTACTTAATATAAAAATAAAACTACTTGCAGAGGCTTTTGCATAACCAATAATTAAGACATATTTGACACATTTACCTTAAAATCTTTAAATAATTTTGATTTTTAAGTTTGTCTTCTATGAGCACAATGAGTGATGGTGAATTTCCAATTTAGGGTCACACTATCTTGGCAAGATAGGCAACTAGGTTATAAAAAATATTGAATTTTGAGCTATGTCAAAAATTTTAATTTGAAATGGAGTAAAGCCATAATTCCTGCAATATAACTAGAGCATCATAGTCATTTATGTATAAATGGTCCAATAAGACATGTTCAGCAATTCAGTCATCAAACATTCCTATGTATAAAAGCTTCCTAGAACATTTTTCATATACATGTATTATAATCATGGGGAAGTGCTAAACCCGTAGGATTATACAGCGCCTGTAGGTGAAGGATGGAAGGCATTCAGGCTCAATTCAGGGAACTGGAGCACAAATCAAGTTCCCTAGATCAAGAGCCCCTCACTAGCATCAAGGAACCTTCCTTGAGGGGCATATAATGTATAGGGTTCATTGTCTGCAACTTTATCTACAAAGAGCAGGCATAAATTATACTAGCCAATAAATTTTGGCTTGTTATCCAGTTCAGAAACCAAATTGGGGTTGTAAACTAACTTATATGCTGATCACAGCTTTTGTGTATTGAGTAAATTATTTTTTTTATGAATCTTAATGTTTAAGTACCATGTGATATGTTACCTAACAATCATGGGAGTTGTATGCATATAGTGTGGTGAATGCAATGACAAACTTACCTTTCTTAACTTTAATTCATTGAATGCATGTAAATGTATACATGCATGTATGCATGCATATGGATTAAAGGCTACCTGTCCTGTCTCCTGTGTTGTTCCCAGGACATAAAAGTAACTAAAGACTGAATTTAGAGCCCCCACAGGGAGGCATCTTCAGTCCCACCTTATCTGATATTCAAATTAATGCTTTACTAAATACTGTGCCTATGATTAGTTTTGCGCATATAAAGATTCACACCGCTGGATTCTCCAACACCCATAACATCCTTAACCATGTATGTACTAGCCTCATCAGGACCTGGGGTTGAGTATCTCTGCTTAGAAAATTAAGATACTTAAAGGGCATCCTCCTCAACAGAGGTGCAGTCTATGGGATCCAGTGGCATGGTGGGTCTTAGTAGAATATGTAAGTAGATACAAGTATCTAGGCTCTGAGGTCTCGCTTCTCTCCCCTTTACTACTTGGAGCTCCCGGGAGAGAAGCATGAGTTTCCAGTCAGCATCCAGAAATAGGAAGCCATCAAACTGTGCATCAGGTTTCCCCAATATCTCTTCTCCATGATGGTTATGCCTATGATATTCACTGTGGAGGCTAATTTACCAAAAACGAAGTGCTGGAGCAAAACCAAGCTCAGAATTAAATTCAGTGTTCTCAAATTAGTTAGGAAAATCATAAATTTAAACCACTGTTGGACAGTGCTATGGTCATGGAAAAGAACTCAACCTGCAATGGTCATACAACACCCAGGGAATGGAAAATTTGATCCAACCTGGAGAGAGTTCCGGGGGTCAACGCCCCCGCGGCCCGGTCTGTGACCAGGCCTCATGGTGGATCAGTGCCTGATCAACCAGGCTGTTACTGCTGGCTGCACGCAATCCAATGTACAAGCCACAGCCCAGCTGGTCAGGTACCGACTTTAGGGGAGGGTAGCCGAAATGCTCAGGATCAAGAGCCCTTCACTGGCATCAAGGGACCCCAGTGAAGAACAAGACCAATAAAAGAACAGCAGCATGACTAATGTGCAATGATGCATCATTATTTTAAGGTGAATAAATTTGCAGTTAATTTTACTATTCTATAAGAAATTATCAGTTACCTGTAACATTAAATTTTTATAAGTACATCGAGTGGACCAAAGAAAGGAAATGCACTCAACCATCACTCAATAACTATTGCTTAAGTGTGTTGACATCACAATTCCAGTTAATCTGATTATAATATCCCCTCCCCTCCTTCAGGGTACAGACACTATATTTACTTAAAAGTATATACAGAGAACAACTGAAGCCAAACCCAGAACCAGGGATATGCAAACTTACTTATCCCCCCCCCCCAGTGTTGTCCAATTAACAATGTGATTTTACAACATACGCTAATGTTAAGGAATGTAACCCATGCATTACGTGTTGATTTACTACACGTCCCTTTTATATCAGCAGCTATTACCATTACTACATCGTTACATCTCTCAATTACCCGAACAGCAGGCTTCTCCAAGCTCTTGGCTCGTAAAGAATTTGTAGACTTGGTAGATGGTGGTGACACAGGTATTAGAGGTTCTCCAGACTTTATATGGGTTGAAGATACCAGAGGTTCTCCATACTTTATAGATGTAGTTGAAGATACCAGAGGTTCTCCTGTTGACTTGGTAGATGGTGATGATGTAGATACAAGAGGCTCTGCACACCTGGCATGTGCAGACAATGAAGATACTGAAGGTTCTACCAACTTGGTAGGTGTCTGTGAAGAAGATACCAGAGATTCTGCTGTCGACTCTGAACGTGCTGGTGATACCAGAGGCTCTGGCGATGAAGATACAAGATTTTCTCCTGTGAACTTTGCAGGTGACGATGTAGCAAATGTCAGAGATTCTGAAGAATCAGCACTTGCTGGTGCTGAAGATAACAGAGGATCAGTCAATCTGAAAGGTGCTGGAAAAGATACCAGAGGCTCTATTGACCTGGCAAGTGCTGGTGATGTGGACACTAGGGAATCTTCAGATTTAATAATTGCAGACACCAGAGGTTCAGATTTGGCACACACTAGTGATGCCACTGATGTATGAGGTTCTTTTGATTTAACATATAGATCCTGCATTTTAAGTGCTGCAGATAACTGAGCCTCTGCAGACTTTGTAGATGGTGGGGATGACACAGACTCCCAAGGTTCTGCCAACTTGCAATGTTCTAGTGATACAGGAGAGAGCATAGGTTCTGTTGTCTTGGCATATGCTGGTGATGGCAGCAGTAACCAAGGCTCTTCCATCTTTGAAATGGCAGCACAGACACATGGGACTGTCGATTCGGCAAGCGTTGCTGAAACCACAGGCTCATTTGCCTTGGCGTGTGTCTGAGACAATACCCGAGGTTCTTCAGGCTTAGCTGGTTCAGACACTGCAGGATCCCCAGGCTCAGCCGGTCCGGGCAATGAAGGTTCTTCAGGCTCAGCCGGTCCGGATGGTTCTTCAGGCTCAGCCGGTCCGGATGGTTCTTCAGGCTCAGCCGGTCCGGATGGTTCTTCAGGCTCAGCCGGTCCGGATGGTTCTTCAGGCTCAGCCGGTCCGGATGGTTCTTCAGGCTCAGCCGGTCCGGATGGTTCTTCAGGCTCAGCCGGTCCGGATGGTTCTTCAGGCTCAGCCGGTCCGGATGGTTCTTCAGGCTCAGCCGGTCCGGATGGTTCTTCAGGCTCAGCCGGTCCGGATGGTTCTTCAGGCTCAGCCGGTCCGGATGGTTCTTCAGGCTCAGCCGGTCCGGATGGTTCTTCAGGCTCAGCCGGTCCAGATGGTTCTTCAGGCTCAGCCGGTCCAGATGGTTCTTCAGGCTCAGCCGGTCCAGATGGTTCTTCAGGCTCAGCCGGTCCAGATGGTTCTTCAGGCTCAGCCGGTCCAGATGGTTCTTCAGGCTCAGCCGGTCCAGATGGTTCTTCAGGCTCAGCCGGTCCAGATGGTTCTTCAGGCTCAGCCGGTCCAGATGGTTCTTCAGGCTCAGCCGGTCCAGATGGTTCTTCAGGCTCAGCCGGTCCAGATGGTTCTTCAGGCTCAGCCGGTCCAGATGGTTCTTCAGGCTCAGCCGGTCCAGATGGTTCTTCAGGCTCAGCCGGTCCAGATGGTTCTTCAGGCTCAGCCGGTCCAGATGGTTCTTCAGGCTCAGCCGGTCCAGATGGTTCTTCAGGCTCAGCCGGTCCAGATGGTTCTTCAGGCTCAGCCGGTCCAGATGGTTCTTCAGGCTCAGCCGGTCCAGATGGTTCTTCAGGCTCAGCCGGTCCAGATGGTTCTTCAGGCTCAGCCGGTCCAGGCAATGAAGCTTCTTCAGGCTCAGCCGGTCCAGGCAATGAAGCTTCTTCAGGCTCAGCCGGTCCAGGCAATGAAGCTTCTTCAGGCTCAGCCGGTCCAGGCAATGAAGCTTCTTCAGGCTCAGCCGGTCCAGGCAATGAAGCTTCTTCAGGCTCAGCCGGTCCAGGCAATGAAGGTTCTTCAGGCTCAGCCGGTCCAGGCAATGAAGGTTCTTCAGGCTCAGCCGGTCCAGGCAATGAAGGTTCTTCAGGCTCAGCCGGTCCAGGCAATGAAGGTTCTTCAGGCTCAGCCGGTCCAGGCAATGAAGGTTCTTCAGGCTCAGCCGGTCCAGGCAATGAAGGTTCTTCAGGCTCAGCCGGTCCAGGCAATGAAGGTTCTTCAGGCTCAGCCGGTCCAGGCAATGAAGGTTCTTCAGGCTCAGCCGGTCCAGGCAATGAAGGTTCTTCAGGCTCAGCCGGTCCAGGCAATGAAGGTTCTTCAGGCTCAGCCGGTCCAGGCAATGAAGGTTCTTCAGGCTCAGCCGGTCCAGGCAATGAAGGTTCTTCAGGCTCAGCCGGTCCAGGCAATGAAGGTTCTTCAGGCTCAGCCGGTCCAGGCAATGAAGGTTCTTCAGGCTCAGCCGGTCCTGGCAATGAAGGTTCTTCAGGCTCAGCCGGTCCTGGCAATGAAGGTTCTTCAGGCTCAGCCGGTCCAGGCAATGAAGGTTCTTCAGGCTCAGCCGGTCCAGGCAATGAAGGTTCTTCAGGCTCAGCCGGTCCAGGCAATGAAGGTTCTTCAGGCTCAGCCGGTCCAGGCAATGAAGGTTCTTCAGGCTCAGCCGGTCCAGGCAATGAAGGTTCTTCAGGCTCAGCCGGTCCAGGCAATGAAGGTTCTTCAGGCTTTGTGAATACTGCAGACACGTCTGGATTTGCTGATTTAACCAGTGCTGCAGACAGAGCTTCCATTGACTTTACAGATGCTGGCACAGCAATCTGAGGTTCTTCTGACTTAGCAAGTACTACAGACACCCGAGTTTTTGCCAGTGTATTCGCTGGAGAATTTACAGTTTCAGCCACAGAGTTGGCTAATGATTCAGTCACCCAAGAATTTGCAGACTCGGCCACTTGGGGGTTTGCAGAGATTCAGCAGCCTGACGATTAGTAGATTTTGAAAGCACTGCAGACAATTGTGCTTCTGCTGACCTAAGTGCTTCAGATTTAGCCACTTGAGGGTTTGTGGATTTTGCAAGTGCTGTGGTCAACTGTACCTCTGCTGACCTAGGTACTTCAGATACCCTCGTTGCTCTCTCTCTTCCAATTCTGTCCTCAGGTGTCACTGGTTTGAAGTCTACTCTCTTTGTTACCTTCATTCTGGTTCCTACTGTCTTCCTTTCACCTTCATTCAGTTCTCCTCCCATTATTTGGCTTGGTTCTGCCTGCTTTTCTTCGGGTACTCCCTCCATCTTGGTTTTACTGGACTGAGTCTCTTCTGTTTGTGCATCATCCTGCACTTCCGCTTTCCTCTTGCTGGCTTTCCGCTCCACTTGCTGATCCACACGAACTTTCGGTTCATCATTCTTCTCTTTCGCGTCAACTTTACCGGCTTTTGGCTCTTTCGTGTCAACTTTACTGGCCTTCGCCTCTTTCGTGTCAATTTTACCGGCCTTTGCCTCTTTCGTGTCAACTTTACTGGCCTTTGCCTCTTTCGTGCCAACCTTACTGGCCTTCGCCTCTTTCGTGTCAACCTTACTGGCCTTCGCCTCTTTCGTGTCAACCTTACTGGCCTTCGCCTCTTTCGTGTCAACCTTACTGGCCTTCGCCTCTTTCGTGTCAACCTTACTGGCCTTCGCCTCTTTCGTGTCAACCTTACTGGCCTTCGCCTCTTTCGTGTCAACCTTACTGGCCTTCGCCTCTTTCGTGTCAACCTTACTGGCCTTCGCCTCTTTCGTGTCAACCTTACTGGCCTTCGCCTCTTTCGTGTCAACCTTACTGGCCTTCGCCTCTTTCGTGTCAACCTTACTGGCCTTCGCCTCTTTCGTGTCAACCTTACTGGCCTTCGCCTCTTTCGTGTCAACCTTACTGGCCTTCGCCTCTTTCGTGTCAACCTTACTGGCCTTCGCCTCTTTCGTGTCAACCTTACTGGCCTTCGTTTCTTTTGTGTCAACCTTACTGGCCTTCGCCTCTTTCGTGTCAACCTTACTGGCCTTCGCCTCTTTCGTGTCAACCTTACTGGCCTTCGCCTCTTTCGTGTCAACCTTACTGGCCTTCGCCTCTTTCGTGTCAACCTTACTGGCCTTCGCCTCTTTCGTGTCAACTTGACTGGCCTTCTCCTCTTTTGTGTCAACTTTACCAGCTTTTGCCTCTTTTGTGTCAACTTTACCGGCTTTTGGCTCCTTTGACCGACTACCTTTTGTCTCTCTATCAATTCCGTTTGCTTCTGGGAATTCGGCAGTGTTCACCGTGGAGTGCACCTTTGTCAAACTAGGTTTTACATTCTGGACTAGTGGTCTTGCTTCCTCCTGCTCCTCAACTATCTGTTTCCCTGTCTTTGTCAGGTCCTTTTCCAACTTGCATTTTGATTCTACTTTCACATCTTTCTTTGGTTCATTTTCATTCCTCTTCACTTCTGTTAATTCTTTTGCTGTAGATAATCTTGCTTCAGCATCTTCTGCCTTCAGTTCCTTCTTTGTCCTTGCATTTGCCACTTCCTTCTTTGTTTTCATCGTATTTGCTGCAAAATCTTCTTTCTCTTTTGTCTTGCTTGGTTCTCCTGCTTTTGTTTCTTTGTTTATTTTTGCATTTTCCTCTTCTATTCTTGCCATTTCCTTTATCTTGTCAGTTTTTGCATCCACCTTAATTTTAATGGGTTTTTCTCTCGTCCTTGATTCTTCCTTCCGTTTTGGGTTTGCTTCCAACAACTCTTCCTTGTTCATTGCACCTGAATCTCTTATTTTTACTTCTTCCTTTTTCATTGCTTTTGCTTCTATTTTTGCATCTTCCTTTTTCACTGTGTATGTTTCTCCCTTCATATCACTGATAGCATTTTCCTCCGTTTTAGGATCCTCCCTCTCTTTCATTGTTTTCTTTACATTTGCTCCATCTTTCTTTGTTTTAATTATGCTTGCATCTGTCTTTGAATCTTCAGTCTTAATTTTATCCACATTTCCTTTATCCTTCTTTGCTTTTGTAGTGTTATCTTCAAGTTTTGTCTCTTCTTTTTTCTTTGCATTCACTTCTTCCTTTATATTCCTTGTATTTGGTTCAGTCTTTAGTTCTTCCTTCTTGACTTCCTGGTTTCTTTTGTTACTGGTCTGTTCATCTGCTTTTTTAATGTCCACCTTATATAGTTCCTTTGTCGATCTTTTCTCAGCCTTGTTTCCCTCCTTCTCCAGCTCTCCTTTCTTAGTTTCTCGGGCATTTGTTTCTACAGCTTTTTTAAGTCCATTTCTTTTTGTCTCATCGGGTTCAGGTTTTGGCTTCACAATTTTCATCTCTTCCTTCTCTCTGCCACAAATTTGCCAGGGTTCCTCCGGTCTTGGGTCTTCACTCTTTGGTGTGCCAGTTTCTGACAGACTTGCTCTCTTCACGGGGCCTTTCTTCTTCTCCCCACGCAAGTCTGTCTTCTTCTGGTCAATGGAGGAGAGGCTTTCTTCTCTGCCTATTTTTTCTTCAATCAACTTACTGCACTCTTTCCCACCTTGTTTTAAGTTTCTGTTCGACTCTCGTCTAGTTACATCCACAATGGGTTTTTCTCCTTTCTTGGGAAATGCTTTCGTCCCCTCAGGCAGCTGTGGGATTATGTCGGGCAAATTTTGAGCTTTAATATCACCAAGTTTATCTCTGCTCAAGGGAGTAGATTCACTAATATTTTCTGATTTGCCAGTTTTCTTTATCCTTGTGTTGGGCCACGCCTTATTTTCACTCTCAAATTTTGAAGAGTCTACTATATGTAGCTTCACCTTACGAGGGTTTTCTCGTCTTACACGAGGGGTCGTGTGTATGCGGTTAGGGTGGAAGGGGGTGGTAGTCGTGGTGGATCTTAAAGATGTGGTAATGGGCGATTTTCGTGGATCGATATCGCTGTTGGGGCTTCCTGGCAATGAGCGAGAATGTGGTCTTTTGTTCTGAAATAAAAAAAAAAAAAATTACTTCAGTGTATACAAGACAATCTGCCCTACAGTATTTTCTGTACAATGTTAGGACATGTTCAATACAATAGTAAATTTTATAAGTTCTTGCACCTAAGCTTCTCAATTTAATGCTGTGGCTATACGTAAATTTTATTTTATAAAAGGAAATTTAAGTGAATAAACTGCAAGATATTATACTTTGTAGATGGCATTTTATTAAAAATACTGTATCACAGAATCTTCATTATACTTTTGTTTACTACTTTCTTACACATGCTACACAGTAATGGACAAATGAAAATTTAAATAAGTAAACGTGTGACTTGGTCAGGCTGCATAAACCTGTTACCATACTCGATACTCCTACTGGTTAGGCAAGTGACCTAACCTACCTGTTTTGCAATGAATCTCAGGAATTTCAGGACCTTACGGTGGTACCTGACCCTCGGGAAGTTCTGCGCAATACGGCCAGCCTTGTCGGTAAGATCGTATCTGACCCCATTGTATACCAGCCACTTTACCAGTTCCAAATCACCATGAGCAGCAGCATGGTGGAGGGTTGAGGACCAGTCAGTAGTAACCCGGGAGGAGAGATCACATCCATGGTCCCGGAGAACCTCCAGCACCTTCTTGCGGCCACGAGTTGCCGCACGGTGCACTGGCTGCATGCCTGCAGTAATGAGGACATTCATCAGGAAAATTTTTTTAACACTGGCCATATCCCACCGAGGTAGGGTGACCCGAAAAAGAATAATGTCACCATTTACACAATCACTGTCTTGCCAGAGGCATGCAGATACAACAGTTTAAATGTTCCTCTGCATACCTGGAGTATACATGGAGGGTTCTGGGGGTCAGTGCCCCCCATGGCCTCTGAACAGCAAATACCCCAAACCCCTCCTTTAGAGTGCTGGCACTGTACATCCCAGCTCCAGAACTCTAGTCCAGTTAACTGGTTTCCCCAAACCCCTTCATAAAATATTACCTTCCTCACTCCAACAGGTCGTCCAATCCCAAAAACCATTTGTCTCCACTCCTATCTAACATGCTCACTCATACCTGCTGTATGTGCAGATATACAGACTTATCCAAATTGTTTTAACCCTTTGACTGTTGCATGCCCCTTTCTGAAACTCATTCTATGTCTCAAATTTTTGGGAGAAAATAAAAAAACTTTCTTATGAAATGAGAGAATCTTTTCCCGAAGGTAATGACACAAAGTATGAAATTTGGTCGAAAACTTGCTGAATTACGCTCCTGTGAATTTAGCAGTCTCGGCAACATACGCATCGGCGATTTCGCCAACTTCGAGCATTGTTTTTGGCCAATTTTATTGTTCCAGTTGACCAAACTCGTAGCTATTTCTTTAGAACTCCATTTTTTCTATCAACTGAGTACAAGAAACCGCCCATTTACCGATTTGAACTACCCAATAATAAACAATGCAGACATTCTTGGCACTAAAATAACATCCTCTATTCATTAGTCACGTCTCTAGGCCCTTCTTATATTACTATTGCTTTCTGTTTTGATTTTTTATTCATACAAAAAATACCAAATTTACTGTTATGCAGACTACTGCATTATTGTAAAAATGGTATAAATAATATCAGTGCACTAGTGAAAGAATATTAGACTCCCCAGTTGAAGTGTATTGGACATGTGGTGTGATTTGCTTATTCTTGAACATTGGTAAAAATCAAACATTTCCGCTACTTTGAGCTCAATTTCAAGGTAGTTTTCATCATGAAACTAATAAAAATCATCTCTATTTCTGCAATATGTTTTCCATTTTATCACATGAGACCACAAAAATGAGAATACAACAATAAATACTATACAAAAATACACCTCAAAGTCAGCGTTTTAATCCAAAAAACTGGTCAGTTTTTTTCTCATTATGCACTGTGTGCTGCAGGATTTTTATGTGGTGCACACTGAACACACAGACCCATTCTCTCGCATGTGGGCCTACCAGCTTTCTCCTGCTTGATTCGAAGCCACTAGAAATACTGAGTATACAGGTCCGCCATCACAAATACGGCAATCAGTTATTCGGCACTAATTTTGGCTAGCATAATTTCAAATTTCCAGGGTCACCACACAAACCTGCTGGTACTGTCTGGTGGTGCTACTTGCTGCACAAGTCACTCCAATTTCTTTTTCTCCATTTATTGTTTTAACCCGCTTACTTTTAGCCCTATCCACGGTTCCAATGAATAAAAGAAATGCTTCTCATTATGTAAAGCACCGACACAGTACATTATCCATTAAAGATAAGGTGGCTTTGAAGCCACTGTCTGTTACCATGAGCTCAGTCTCATGATGCAGGAGAATATGCTTTATTATTACGCTAATATCAACACTACAGCTTATTTGCCTATCACGATTGATCTAATATGACATAATAAACAATATAAATAACATAAAACATGTTAAATACTCCAGAATAAATAATATTTGGCATAACACCGAGCAGTTCGACAGAGGTACGAAGAGGATATGGTATAAAAATACCATTCTCCTATCCCTGTCTTGGGGGGATTATATTAGAGAAAACAGAGTATAGCACAGGGCTAACTGATATACACTCATACTGCACCATAAACCTCAAACAAAAGTTATTTTCTCTATATAGATTATCACACACACAGCAGCATGTGTAGGGAACCTAGGAAAACCCAAAAAAGTCAACGTGGCTTATTTCTAGTATCTGGCTTGGGTTAGCCATATACGATTTTTGGTAAATATTCGATTCCCAGCCAGGGTAGAAACATTAGGCGTGTTTCTTTACACCTGTTGCCTATGTTTGCCCATCAGTAAATAGGTACCTGTGTGTTAGCCGACTAGTGTGGGTGTTATCCTGGGACACTGACATAGCCCCACTCCACAAAGGGGGCAGTAAAGCAATAGCAAAGAACTACAGACCGATAGCACTAACATCCCATATCTTAAAAATCTTTGAAAGGGTCCTAAGAAGCAAGATCGCCACCCATCTAGAAACCCATCAATTACACAACCCAGGGCAACATGGGTTTAGAGCAGGTCACTCTTGTCTGTCTCAACTATTGGATCACTACGACAAGGTCCTAGATGCACTAGAAAACAAAAAAGAATGCAGATGTAATATATACAGACTTTGCAAAAGCCTTCGACAAGTGTGACCATGGCGTAATAGCGCACAAAATGCGTGCTAAAGGAATAACAGGAAAAGTTGGTAGACGGATCTATAATTTCCTCGCAAACATAACAGTAGTAGTCAACAGAGGAAAGTCCAAGGCGGCTACGGTGGAAAGCTCTGTTCCACAAGGCACAGTACTCGCTCCCATCTTGTTTCTCATCCTCACATCTGACAGACAAGGATGTCAGCCACAACACTGTCTTCCTTTACAGATGACACCTGAATCTGCACGACTGTCTTCCATTGCACACAACACAAGGCTCCAGGCGGACATCAACCAAATCCTCCAATGGGCCGCAGAAAACAATATGAAGTTCTACGATGAGAAATTTCAATTACTCAGATATGGTAAACACGAGGAAATTAAATCTTCATCAGAGTACAAAAACTCTGGCCACAAAATAGAGCGAAATACCAATGTCGAAGACCTGGGAGTGATCACGTCGGAGGACCTCGCCTTCAAGGACCATAACATTGTATCAATCGCAGCTGCTAGAAACATGACAGGATGGATAATGAGAACCTTCAAAACTAGGGATGCCAAGCCCATGATGACACTTCAGGTCACTTGTTCTATCTAGGCTGGAATATTGCTGCACACTAACAGCACCTTTCAAGGCAGGTGAAACTGCTGACCTAGAAAATGTAGAGAACCTTCACAGTGCACATAACGGAGATAAAACGCCTCAATTACTTGGAGTGCTTGAAGTTCCTGAACCTGTATTTCCTGGAACACAGGCGGGAGAGATACACGATTATATACACCTGGAAAATCTTAGAGGGACTAGTACCGAACTTGCACACAAAAATCACTCAACGTAAGCAAAAGACTTGGCAGACGATGCAACATCCCCCCAATGAAAAGCAGGGGTCTCACTAGCACGTTAAGAGACAATACAATAAGTGTCAGGAGCCCAAGACTGTTCAACTGCCTCCCAGCATACATAAGGGGGATTACCAATAGACTCCTGGCAGTCTTCAAGCTGGCACTGGACAAGCACCTAAAGTCGGTACCTGACCAGCCAGGCTGTGGCTCGTACATTGGATTGCGTGCAGCCAGCAGTAACAGCCTGGTTGATCAGGCTATGATCCACCAGGAGGCCTGGTCACAGACCAGGCCGCAGGGGCGTTGACCCCTGGAACTCTCTCCAGGTAAACTTCAGGTAATTTTCTTTAAGTACTCTGCATAACAAGCAGCTTTCTATGTAGTAGTATGTCACTGATATCAGCTAGGCCTGTATACCTTGTACATGCACATGTAGTAAATAAAGATATTACTACTATTTTCTCAGTTGTTTGTTGGGTTATCTTACTGAAACTTGGGCAACGTATGATGTAAAGATACTTCTTAACGTACACCAAAATTGAAAGAAATCAGACCATAAATAGCGGAGTTTACTTCTCAGCCATTAGCGGCCGCTTAGCCGCTAATGGCTCATTTGATAGAATGAAAGATATACAGTGGACCCCCGCATAGCGAACGCCTTGCATAGCGAACAATCCGCATAGCGAACGCTTTGTTCGCTAAAATTTTGCCCCGCATAGTGGACAAAAACCCGCTCAGCGAACTTCGTCCGAGACGCGTCCAATCTGCGCCCTCAGCCAGCCTCACATGTGCCGCCCGTCCCATTGTTTACCAGCCAGCCTCCGTGGTAACATTCAAGCATACACTCGGAATATTTCGTATTATTACAGTGTTTTCGGTGCTGTTTGTGGAAAATAAGTGACCATGGGCCCCAAGAAAGCTTCTAGTGCCAACCCTACACCTCAAAGGGTAAGAATACCCATT
Source organism: Cherax quadricarinatus (assembly GCF_038502225.1). Lineage (NCBI taxonomy): Eukaryota > Metazoa > Arthropoda > Malacostraca > Decapoda > Parastacidae > Cherax > Cherax quadricarinatus. The sequence goes on from NC_091296.1 coordinate 14,146,575, forward strand.
GAAATGAAGAAAGAGATCATTGATAAGTATGAAAGTGGAGTACGTATCACCGACCTGGTCAGGTTGTACAAGAAACCAAAATCAACCATCGCTTCTATTGTGGGCAAGAAAACGGCAATCAAGGAAGCTGTTGTTGCCAAAGGTTTAACTGTGTTTTCGAAACAAAGATCGCAAGTGATGGAAGATGTTGAGAGACTCTTATTGGTGTGGATAAATGAAAAACAGCTAGCAGGAGATAGCGTCTCTCAAGCGATCATATGTGAAAAGGCTAGGAAGTTGCATGACGATTTAATTAAAAAAATGCCTGCAACTAGTGATGATGTGAGTGAATTTAAGGCCAGCAAAGGTTGGTTTGAGAGATTTAAGAAGCGTAGTGGCATCCATAGTGTGATACGGCATGGTGAGGCTGCCAGTTCGGACCACAAAGCGGCTGAAAAATATGTGCAGGAATTCAAGGAGTACATAGAAACTGAAGGACTGGAACCTGAACAAGTGTTTAATTGTGATGAAACAGGCCTGTTCTGGAAGAAAATGCCAAGCAGGACCTACATTACTCAGGAGGAAAAGGCACTCCCAGGACATAAGCCTATGAAAGACAGGCTTACTTTGTTGATGTGTGCCAATGCTAGTGGTGATTGCAAAGTTAAGCCTTTATTAGTGTATCACTCAAACTCCCAGAGCATTCAGGCAAAAGAATGTCCTCAAGGATAATTTGTGTGTGCTGTGGAGGGCAAACAGTAAGGCATGGGTCACTAGGGAATTTTTCTATAACTGGTTACACCATGCATTTGCCCCCAATGTGAAAGATTACCTAACTGAAAAGAAATTAGACCTTAAGTGCCTCCTGGTGTTAGACAATGCCCCTGGTCATCCTACAGACGTGGCAGAGCGACTTTATGGGGACATGAGCTTCATTAAGGTGAAGTTTTTGCCTCCTAATACCACTCCTCTCCTGCAGCCCATGGACCAGCAGGTCATTTCCAACTTCAAGAAACTGTACACAAAAGCTCTGTTTCAAAAGTGCTTTGAAGTGACCACAGACACTCGATTGACTCTAAAAGAGTTTTGGAAGGATCACTTTAATATCCTCAATTGTGTAAACCTTATAGGTAAGGCTTGGGAGGGAGTGACTAAGAGAACCTTGAACTCTGCTTGGAAGAAACTGTGGCCAGAATGTGTAGACAAAAGGGATTTTGAAGGGTTTGAGGCTAACCCTGAGAGGAGTAGTATACCAGTTGAGGAATCAATTGTGGAATTGGGGAAGTCCTTGGGGTTGGAGGTTAGTGGGGAGGATGTGGAAGAGTTGGTGGAGGAGGACAATGAAGAACTAACCACTGATGAGCTGATAGATCAACTTCAAGAGCAAGAGGCCAGACCTGGGGAAACTGGTTCAAAGGAGGGGAGAGAGAAATTGAAGGAATTGCCTACTTCAAAGATTAAGGAAATGTGTACAAAATGGCTTGAAGTGCAAACCTTTTTTGATGAAAATCACCCTCACACAGCTATTGCAAGCCGTGCTGGTGACTGTTACAATGACACTGTTGTGAACCACTTTAGACAAATCATAAAGGAACGAGAGGTACAGGCCACTATGGACAGATATGTTGTGCGAAAGAAGTCCAGTGACTCTGAAGCTGGTCCTAGTGGCATTAAAAGAAGAAGGGAAGTAACCCCAGAAAAGGACTTGCTACCTCAAGTCCTAATGGAAGGGGATTCCCCTTCTAAACACTAACACTCTCTCTCCCCTCCTCCCATCCCATCAATCATCACCAGATCTTCAATAAAAGTAAGTGTCATGTAATTGTGCATGCCTTTTTCAGTTTGTGTGTACTAAAATTAACATTTTTTTGTGGTAAAAAAAAATTTTTTTCATACTTTTGGGTGTCTTGCACGGATTAATTTTATTTCCATTATTTCTTATGGGGAAAATTAATTCGCATAGCGAACATTTCGCATAACGACCAGCCCTCTTGCACGGATTAAGTTCGCTATGCGGGGGTCCACTGTATTACAGAAATAGATATGATTTTGATTGCTTTCATGATGAAAAGTACCTTGAAATTGCGTTCACAGTAGTGAAAATGTTCTATTCTTTAGCGAAGCTCGAGTAAACAAATGACGTCACCGTCCAATACCTGTCCGCCTGCCAGTCCAAATTCCAATACGGCGTCAAGAATGGGTTGACATTATTTATACAATTATTACAATAATGCAGCAGTCTGCATAACAGTAAATTATTTTTTTGTGAATAAAAATTTCAAATGGTAAGCAAGAGTAATATAAGAGGGGCCTGTAGCCATGACTAATGAACAGAGAAAATGTTTTAGTGCCAGGGAGGTCTGCATTGTTTATTCTGGACCCTATTTTGAAATTGGCATCTGTTGAAATTTGTGTGAAATCGGCCAAATTGCCAATTTCTGACCACTTTATTGGGTAGTTGAAATAAGTGAATGGGCAGTTTCTTGTACTCAGTTGACAGACTAGAAATAAATAAGTTTATTCAGGTATACACAATACATAGCTCAATACATAGACAACACCAAATTCATTAAATTAGAACTTAGTGCAATTACAAGTGAGAGAGTGGTGCTATTTTTAATTTGTATTTTTATATTTTTAGTTTATACTTAGTTGTACTTTAGCTCATTCTAGCACAACAGACAATATCAACTTCATTATGTTTATTATTGACTATACTCTATACAACCAAGGTGCTTTAGCTATATACTTGTCCAAACTTCCCACTAATACAGATATCAGTATTAGAACTCACCGCACAATACAGGATATAAATAACCATTTTTTAAACCTAGAAGATGAATGATCACGCCAACCCTGATATAAACCTCCACAATATAACACCCAATCAAAACCTACTGGAAAGTAACTGCCTTTATTACACAGCATCACAAGCCAGCATTATCCTTAAGAGTGCTAAAAGTATCAGTTCTTAACTACAACATCAGGTCCTTAAGCAAACACTATGATGACCTCCTGGCACTCCTTGAGTCGCTAAAGACACCCTTCTCCTGCATTAATCTTACCGAGACCTGGCTTAAGCAGGACACAATAGATATCTACCCACTACCAGGATACACAGCAATCCACAACTGCAGACCATACCAAGTTGGGGGTGGTACTGCAATGTATTACTCCAACCAACTATCTTGTATAAGCACCACTTGCTTTAGTGATGAATATAGGGAATACATTTTTGCTAATTTTACTGTAAAAAACCTTAAGACGCTTATAACAATCGGTGCCATTTACCGGATACCCCACACAAACATACCAAATTTCAGTGAGAAATTAAAGGCACTAATAACAGACAAATGAACAAGCACCACCTTCTCTAAGCTGGAGACTTCAATATCAACCTTGGCCTACTAGATGATCAGCCTGTAACTGATTTCATCAACAATATGAACAACACTTCTCATACCAACAATAACTAAACCAACCAGGCTCACTGAGACAAGTGCAACCATAATAGACCACATATGGACCAATATACTAGCACCCCCTTAAATCAGGGATAATCATAGACAGCACTACAGACCACTACCCTACCTTCCTCTTAAACATTAGTAAATCACCACTGGAATACAACAAAGTTTCATTTAGACTCCATGACGAGGCCTCAATAAGGAAGTTCACAGCAGACCTAGAGACTGTTGACTGGCCTACAGAATTCTCCAAGGCCAATTCAAATTCAAAGTTTATTCTCTATAAGGATTACAATGCTGAGTTTACAGAATTTGGTTATTGTGTGGTTACAGAGGGGGCCACTAGAACGCCTAGCATGGCTAGGCATTTCGGGCAGCCTTAGATTAATTCTTAACTTTAAAATATTACAAATTATGAGGTAAGTTGGTATTATGGCTAAGTGACTAAATACTAGTTTGTGAGTTTAGCAATGTGAATGCTTTTGTTTTGGCACAATACATAGTTTCAGTATTGGAGTATCACAGGCCAACTTATGACTAGTTAGGATTCATTATTTTAAGATTGAGATTGATATTTCTGTTTATGGTCAAATGGGTGAGTAAGTGTGAACCACCAGGTGGTATTCGTGTAATTAGTTGACTGGGTGTATCAGGGAGATGAGATGTTTTCTAATGGTAGTTTTGAAGGTGATGAATGTGTCTGCAGTTCTAGAGTTTTCAGGAAGGGTGTTCCAGATTTTAGGGCCTTTGACATGCATTGAATTTTTGTAAAGGTTTAGTCGGACACGGGGAATGTCAGAGATGTTTGTGTCTGGTGTTATGCCTGTGGGTTCTGTCAACTATCAAGAAAACGTTTTAGGTCAAGGTTAATATTGGAATTTAAGGTCCTGTAGATGTAGATTGCACAGTAGTAAGTGTGGATGTACTGAACAGGGAGTAAGTTTAGATCTATGAAGAGTGGGGGGGGGGGAGGTTGCCAGGGATGCAATTTAGTGATTATTCTTACTGCAGCTTTTTGTTGGGTTATTATTGGCTTTAGGTGTGTTGCTGCAGTTGATCCCCAAGCACAAATAGCACAGGTGAGGTATGGATAAATAAGCGAGTGGTATAGTGTGAGAAGGGCATTTTGCGGCACGTAGTATCGTATCTTGGAGAGGATCCCAACCATTTTGGATACTTTTTAAGTTGTGTTGGATATGGGTGCTGAAATTCAGGTTGTCGTCGAGGTATAGGCCTAGGAATTTGCCCTCATTATGTCTCGCAATTTGAGTTGTCGATCTTAATGTTAATTTGTGCAACTCCTGCTCTGCTACCAAACATAATATAGTAGGCTTTGTCAGTGTTAAGCGTAAGTTTATTGGCTGTCATCCAAGTCGATATTTTGATCAGCTCCTCGTTAACAATGGTGTTGAGGGTGGCAAGATTAGGGCGAGAGATGACATAAGTCGTGTCGTCAGCAAAGAGAATGGGGTTCAGGTGTTGGGATACGTTTGGAAGATTATTGATGTATATGAGGACAGACATTTTTCTTAAATCACTTAGACTATACAACAAACATTGTCCTATAAAAACGAAACACATCACGAATAAACGGCTCAGTTGCCCATGGCTAACCAGCACCATTCTGAAATCCATTGATAAACACCAATATGAAAAGCAATATAGACAGGGCTTAATACACAGATATTCTTAAATACTATATCAGTTCTCACCAAAGTAATAAAGAAAGCCAAACAACTGTACTACTCCAGCAGATTCACTGACAAGAGGAGACAAAAAAGACCTGGAAAACACTCAGATTCTGGGCACCCAAAAACTAAAAACTAAAAACTAAAAAAAAAAAAAAAAAAAAAGAATACTGTCCTAACTAAACCTAATGAAACACCGCTGCATCCCACTGAAACAGCTAACAAGATAAACGACTTCTCAACCATAGGATCTAAACTTGTCAGTAAAATCCCAGGAACCAACGCCCATGCTGGGGACTATCTAGATGGGAATTTCCCAAATTCCTTCTATCTTGTACCAACTGAGCCCACCGAAGTCACTGAGATTATAAAGTCACTTAAAAGTAACTCAGGGAACCTGTCATGTCCCACCATTATTGTACAAGCGAGTGGCCCATGTCCTCTTGCATGCTATTTCATTACTTTTTTAACAAGTCACTAGAAACTAGCACGTTCCCGAAACTACATTGCAGAGTCACTTGTTTGCACAGAACTGCTTAATGCCTCAAATGATGTAGTGGAAGTTTTAGCAGTAAAGGTCGAGAACCAAAACCTAGTCATTGTGGTAGTCCACAAACCTCCGGATGCAACATCCCAGCAATTCCAGGAACAGCTGTTAAAAATTGACCACTGTCTGGAAAATCTTCCAGCTCCTGCACCCAACATCTTGCTCCTGGGGGATTTCAACTTAAGGCACCTAAAATGGAGGAATATAGCAAATAATATTGTTGCAGTAATAACACCAGGAGGCAGCTCTGATGAAAACTCACACTCACACGAGCTTTTAAATCTCTGCACAAAATTCAATTTAAACCAGCAAATAATAGAGCCTACTAGACTGGAGAATACACTAGACCTCATCTTCACTAACAATGATGATCTGATAAGTAATGTCACCATATCAAAAACAATATACTCGGATCACAACATAATTGAGGTTCAGACATGTATGCGTGGAGCCCCAGACCGACAAAATGAGACTAGTCACGAGGGAGCATTCACCAAATTCAACTTCAATAACAAAAACAAAGTGGGACCAAGTAAACCAAGTCCTAACCGATATAAGCTGGGAAGATATACTAAGCAACACAGACCCCAACTTATGCCTAGAACAGATTAACTCGGTGGCACTCGATGTATGCACAAAGCTTATTCCTCTAAGAAAAAGGAGTAGATGTAAAATAGAAAGAGACAGGCGCTCCCTTTACAGGCGACGGAAAAGAATAACAGAGCGGCTAAAAGAGGTCAATATATCTGAAATGCGTAGGGAGACACTGGTCAGAGAAATAGCAAGCATCGAACTTAAGCTAAAAGAATCCTTTAGGAGTCAGGAATCGCAGGAAGAACTAAAAGCCATAAATGAAATCGAAAGAAACCCAAAGTATTTCTTCTCCTATGCCAAATCAAAATCGAGAACAACGTCCAGTATTGGGCCCCTACTTAAACAAGATGGGTCCTACACAGATGACAGCAAGGAAATGAGTGAGCTACTCAAGTCCCAATATGACTCAGTTTTTAGCAAGCCGCTAACCAAACAGAGTCGAAGATCAAAATGAATTTTTTATGAGAGCGCCACAAAATTTGATTAACACAAGCCTATCCGATGTTATCCTGACGCCAAATGACTTCGAACAGGCGATAAATGACATGCCCATGCACTCTGCCCCAGGGCCAGACTCGTGGAACTCTGTTCATCAAGAACTGCAAGAAGCCCCTATCACGAGCCTTTTCCATCCTATGGAGAGGGAGTATGGACACGGGGGTCATCCCTCAGTTACAAAAAACAACAGACATAGCCCCACTCCACAAAGGGGGCAGTAAAGCAACAGCAAAGAACTACAGACCAATAGCACTAACATCCCATATCATAAAAATCTTTGAAATGGTCCTAAGAAGCAAGATCACCACCCATCTAGAAACCCATCAGTTACACAACCCAGGGCAACATGGGTTTAGAACAGGTCGCTCCTGTCTGTCTCAACTATTGGATCACTACGACAAGGTCCTAAATGCACTAGAAGACAAAAAGAATGCAGATGTAATATATACAGACTTTGCAAAAGCCTTCGACAAGTGTGACCATGGCGTAATAGCGCACAAAATGCGTGCTAAAGGAATAACAGGAAAAGTCAGTCGATGGATCTATAATTTCCTCACTAACAGAACACAGAGTAGTCGTCAACAGAGTAAAGTCCGAGGCAGCTACGGTGAAAAGCTCTGTTCCACAAGGCACAGTACTAGCTCCCATCTTGTTCCTCATCCTCATATCCGACATAGACAAGGATGTCAGCCACAGCACCGTGTCTTCCTTTGCAGATGACACCCGAATCTGCATGACAGTGTCTTCCATTGCAGACACTGCAAGGCTCCAGGCGGACATCAACCAAATCTTTCAGTGGGCTGCAGAAAACAATATGAAGTTCAACGATGAGAAATTTCAATTACTCAGATATGGTAAACACGAGGAAATTAAATCTTCATCAGAGTACAAAACAAATTCTGGCCACAAAATAGAGCGAAACACCAACGTCAAAGACCTGGGAGTGATTATGTCGGAGGATCTCACCTTCAAGGACCATAACATTATATCAATCGCATCTGCTAGAAAAATGACAGGATGGATAATGAGAACCTTCAAAACTAGGGAGGCCAAGCCCATGATGACACTCTTCAGGTCACTTGTTCTATCTAGGCTGGAATATTGCTGCACTCTAACAGCACCTTTCAAGGCAGGTGAAATTGCCGACCTAGAAAATGTACAGAGAACTTTCACGGCGCGCATAACGGAGATAAAACACCTCAATTACTGGGAGCGCTTGAAGTTTCTAAACCTGTATTCCCTGGAATGCAGGAGGGAGAGATACATGATTATATACACCTGGAAAATCCTAGAGGGACTAGTACCGAACTTGCACACGAAAATCACTCACTAAGAAAGCAAAAGACTTGGCAGACGATGCACCATCCCCCCAATGAAAAGCAGGGGTGTCACTAGCACGTTAAGAGACCATACAATAAGTGTCAGGGGCCCAAGACTGTTCAACTGCCTCCCAGCACACAGGGGGATTACCAACAGACCCCTGGCAGTCTTCAAGCTGGCACTGGACAAGCACCTAAAGTCAGTTCCTGATCAGCCGGGCTGTGGCTCGTACGTTGGTTTGCGTGCAGCCAGCAGCAACAGCCTGGTTAATTAGGCGCTGATCCACCAGGCGGCCTGGTCACAGACCGGGCCGCGGGGGCGTTGACCCCCCGAAACTCTCTCCAGGTAAACTCCAGGTAAACAAGACAGCAAGAGTTACACCAATACATAAAGGTGGTGACCCTACAGATGTAAACAACTATAGGCCAATATCAAACTTACCATTGCTATCCAAAATCTTCGAGAAACTCGTGCACAGGAGACGGTATTCATTTATAACGGCACAAAACATACTTAACCCTTGCCAATTTGGTTTCAGGAAAAATAAAAGCACTAATGATGCAATTGTAAAAATGCTAGATCTGCTTTACACAGCATTGGAAAATAAGGAATATCCACTAGGAATTTTTATTGACCTAAGGAAAGCTTTTGACACAGTAGACCACGGCATCCTAGTCCACAAACTTGACCATTATGGTACAAGAGGCCATGCGCTTGCATATTTCAAATCCTACCTTACTAATAGGTATCAGTATGTCACCATTAATGACACAGCATCATCAACACTACCACTTGATACTGGAGTTCGACAGGGAAGTGTCCTTGGACCCTTGCTCTTCCTTATTTACATTAATGATCTTCCAAACATATCCCAACACCTGTAACCCGTTCTCTTTGCTGACAACACGACTTATGTCATCTCTCACCCTAATCTCGCCACTCTCAACACCATTGTTAATGAGGAGCTGCTCAAAACATCAACTTGGATGACAGCCAATAAACTTACACTTAACACAGACAAAACCTACTATACATTATGTTTGGTAGCAGAGCAGGTGCTGCACAACTAAACATTAAGATTGACAGCACTTTAATTGCTAGACATAATGAGGGCAAATTCCTAGACCTATACCTCGACAACAACCTGAATTTCAGCACCCATATCCAACACGTCAAAAAAAAGTATCCCAAACAGTTGGGATCCTCTCCAAGATACGATACTACATGCCGCAAAATGCCCTTCTCACACTATACAATTCACTCATTTATCCATACCTCACCTATGCTATTTGTGCTTGGGGTTCAACTGCAGCAATACACCTAAAGCAAATAATAACTCAACAAAAAGCAGCAGTAAGAATAATCACTAAATCCCATCCCTGGCAACACCCCCCCCCCCCACTCTTCATAGATCTAAACTTACTCCCTGTTCAGAACATCCACACTTACTACTGTGCAATCTACATATACAGGACCTTAAATTCCAATATTAACCTTGACCTAAAATGCTTTCTTGATAGCTGTGACAGGACCCACAAGCATAACACCAGGCACAAACATCTCTACGACATTCCCCGTGTCCGACTAAATCTATACAAAAATTCAATGTGTGTCAAAGGCCCTAAAATCTGGAACACCCTACCTGAAAACTCTAGAACTGCAGACACATTCATCACCTTCAAAACTACCGTTAGAAAATATCTTACCTCCCTCATACACCCCGCCAACTAACTACATAAGAACCACCTGGTGGTTCACACTTGCACTCACATAAGAACGATGGAACACTGCAGAAGGCCTACTGGCCCATGCACAGAAATACATATCTTAATCTTAAAATAATGATTCCTAACTAGTCAAGTTTGCCTGTGATACTCCAATATGGAAACTATGTATTGTGCCAAAACAAAAGCATTCACATTGCTAAACTCACAAACTAGTATTTAGTCAACTTACTCCACAATTTGTAATAATTTAGGGTTAAGAATTAATCTAAGTTTGCCCGAAATGCCTAGCCTTGCTAGGTGTTCTAGTGGCCCCCCTCTGTAATTAGCATTTTATTGCATGTAAACCACACAACTAAAATCTGTAAACCCCGCATTGTAATCCTTATAGAGAATAAACTTTGATTTGATTTGATTTGATACATAGCAGTGTATGTATAGAGAACCTAGGATAACCCAAAAAAGTCAAAGTGACTTATTTCCAGTACCTGGCTTGGGCTTGCCATATATGATTTTTGGTAAGTATTTTTTTTTCTCGGTTGTTTGTTGGGCTGTCTCATTGGAACTTGGGCAATGTATGATGGAAAGACGCTTCTTAACGTACAACAAAAATAAAAAAGATGGACGATAAATAAGGGAGTTCACTTCTCAGCCATTAGCCGCCTCTGAAGTATATTTTCGTATGGTTTTTATGGTTGTATCCTCATTTTTTGGACTCGTTTGATAGAATGGAAGATATATTACAGAAATAGACATGATTTTGATTGTTTTTATGACGAAAAGTACCTTGAAATTGAGCTCAAAGTAGCGGAAATGTTCGATTTTTGCCGATGTTCAATGAACGTTGTGCAAGTCAAGTTGGTTAATTTTATTAAGTGTATTCTAACGTAACCACTCTGCAATCCGGCAAACGCAGTAATCCGGCACACTACAGGTCCCAATGATGCCGGATTTGTGATGGAGGACCTGTATATACATCTGAAACACTGGCTCGTAAGATGTATATATACGACCAAAACAGTCAAAAGGGTTAATCTAGCAACACATCTTAATTGTATTTACCTACTTACCTAATTGAACAGGAAAGGAATAACCACACCAAGACCTATTAGCAAGACTAAAAAATGTGAGGTTTGTCTATATTTACTGAAAGCTATCTGTTTTCTGCTGTGCCCTGTTGCCTATTTCTCCTGTCAAACAAAGGATGACCCAAGAAATCAAACATTACATGGAATCCTAAAATGACAGTGCATAGCAACTAAAAATACCAAATGACCACCAGAAACAAGTTGGTGTTTGTCCCCATCTCTCCCAAACAAGGCAACTCCCACTACCAGGCAGGTTACTCCACCAAATTTAATAGACCCCCAAATCTAGCCTCACTCAACACTTGTTAACAAAGAACTCAAGAACATCAACCTGGTTGACCGTCAATAAACTTATACGTACTTAATAGACAAAAATTTTTACTTTATGTTTGGGAGTAGAGCAAGCGAAGTCCAACTAAACATTATGCTTAACACTTATTGCTAAACACGAGGGAAAATTCCTGGGTCTGCACCTTGATAATCTGAAATTCAACACCCATATCCAACACACAACGAAAAGTTTCTAAAACAGTTGGCATCCTCTCAAAGATGCATTACTATGTACCACAAACGGCACTACTTACAATATACTATTTACTGATCTACCCATACCTCACATGCGCTATTTGTGCCTGGGGTTCCACAAAAAAAAAAATCTAAAACCAACAACACAACAAACAGCCGCAGTGCGAATGATCACACAATCCACTGCTATAAATACTCTTAACGAGAGAATAACAAGAATACAGGTCGGCTATCACTAATCTGGCAATCAGTAATCTGGACCCATCAGTAATCTGGCACGAAGTTCAGCTAGAATTATTTTGAATTTCTGGGGTCGCCACACTAACATGCCACTACTGTTTGGTAGCACTTCTTGCTGCACAAGTCATTCCAATTTCTTTTTCTCCATTTGTTATAATCTGGTTACTTCTAGCCTTAACCCTTTGAGGGTTTTCGTCGTACTAGTACGTCTTACGCGTAGGGGTTTTTGACTTACTAGTACTCATAAATTCTAGCGACCTCAAATCTAGTGGGAGAAAGCTGGTAGGCCTTCATATGAAAGAATGGGTCTATGTGGTCAGTGTGCACAGTCTAAAAAAAATCCTGCAGCACACAGTGCATAATGAGAAAAAAAAAACTTTTTCCATTTTTTTTAATAAATCAGCGACTTTGCAGTGTATTTTCGTATGGTATTTATTGTTGTATTCTAGTTTTCTTGGTCTCATTTTATAGAATGGAAGACATATTACTGAAATTGAGATGATTTTGACTGGTTTTACAATGAAAGGTGCCTTGAAATTGAGCTCAAAGTAGCAGAAATGTTCGATTTTTACCAAACTTCAAAAGTAAATAAATTGTGCCAAGCGTGCAATACACGTCAACTGGTGAGTCTAATATTCTTTCACAAGTGCACCAATAATATTTATACCATTTTTTACACTAATGCAGTAGTCTGCATAACAGTAAATCTTATATTTTTTGTGAGAATAAAAATTCAAAGTGGAAAGCAAAAGAATATAAGAGGGGCCGTGAGACGTGACTAATGACTAGAGGAAATGTCATTTTAGTGCCAGGAATGTCTTTCTTGTTTATTCTGGACCCTATTCCGAAATTGGCATCTTTTGAAATTTGTGTGAAATTGGCAAAATTGCTAAATTCTGACCACTGTACTGGATAGTTGAATTTATAAATGGGTGGTTTCTTGCACCCATTCGATAGAAAAAATGGAGTTCTAGCGAAATATTCATGTTTTTTGTCGACTAGTACAGTGAAATTGGCCGAAAATGGGGCTCAAAGTGGGCAAAATCGCCGATCCGTAAACATCGCCGAGACCGCTAACTTTGCGAGAGCATAATTCCGTAAGTTTTCTATCAAATTTCAAACTTTTGGTGTCGTTATGATCGGGAAAAGATTCTCTATCTTTTCATAAGAGAAAATAATTTTTTTTTTTTTTTTAAATTTGGCCGACCCTGAGAACGAGTTTCGGAGAGGGCCTGTCGACCCTCAAAGGGTTAACAATGGTACCAACAAATAAAAGAAATGCTTCTCATTGTGTAAAGCACGTATGTACACCATACATTGTTCATGAAAGATAAGGTGGCTTTGAAGCCACTGTCGGTTGCCATGAGCTCAGCTTACTCACACAAGCTGTGAGTGGTAAATTTGGGCTTACATACGAGAGAATAGGTCTGTGGTAAGTGGGCACTATATAAAAAAAAAAAAAATCCTGCAGCACTCGGTGCATGAGAAAAAAAACTGACCATGTTTCTGGTGTAAAACAATGACTTGGTGTATTTTTGTATGGCTTTTTATGGTTGTATTCTTGTGTTTTTGGTCTCTAATAGAATGGAAGATATATTACAGAAATAAACAATTTGATTGGTTTCACGACAAAGTATCTTGAAAATGAGCTTAAATTAGAGGAAATGTTCGATTTTTGCCGATGTTCAAGAGTAAACAAATGACACCGCTGTCCAATACGTGCCCAACTGGCCAGTCTAATGCATGGGCAAGAATGGGTCGACATTTATATAACTAATACAATAATGCAGTAGTCTGCGTAACGGTAAATTATCGTTTTGTGTGAATAAAAATTCAAAATAGAATGGAAGCATAATAAGAGGTGACCTGGAGACGTGACTAACAGAAAATATTTTAGTGCCAGGAATGTCTGCAGTGTTTATTCTGGACCCTATTTTGAAATTGGCATTTCTTTAAATTTGTGTGAAATTGGCCAAATTACCGATTTCTGACCACTTTCTTGGGTGGTTAAGAGTAGGTAAACGGGGAGTTTCTGGAACTCAATCAACAGAATAGAAAGAATACTAGTGAAATAACTAAGTTTGGTAGACTGGAACAATGGAATGGACCAAAAATAGGGCATAAAGTGTGTAAACATCGCTGATGGGTTAAGTGTATTTCTAACCTAACCACTCTGTAATCTGGCAAAAATCACTAATCTGGCACCCTACAGGTCCCAATGATGCCAGATTACTGATGTTGAACCTGTACATTGGTACCTTAATTTACGAGTACCCCAACCTATGAGTTTTCCGAGTTACGAGCCGTCGCTCAGTTTATTTTTTTTTTTGCTTAGAGTTGCAAGCCAAAATCTGAGTTACGAGCAAGCTTCAGATACGCTGCCACTAATTGGCAGTATACAGTCGACCCTCAACTAACGGCGGCATTAAGTAACAGCAATTTTGTCTAACGGCGCTTTTTGCCATAGAAAAAAATGCCTTAACCAATGGCAAAAAACTCAACCAACGACGTTTGTCTGGAACGTGTCGATGTGCCCGGAGTGCGGCCTGAACAGGCCCAGCCACTCCAAGAGTCAGTGTGCCATTGTTTACAAGCTGTTGCGGTCGGTTTCCATGTGTGCTTCCCATATATTTTGGATTTCACTATTTCTAGTGCTTGTAACCGCTAAATAAACCACCGTAAGTCCCAAGAAAGCTTCTAGTGCCAAGCCTGTGTTAAAAAGGGCGAGAATTACGATGGAAATGAAGGAGATCGTTGAAAAATACGAGAGTGGAGTGCGTATGGCTGAGGTGGAAAGGCAATACAACAAATCACATTCAACCATCAGTACTATCTTGGCGAACAGACAGGCAATCAAGGAAGCTGCTGTTGCAAAAGGTTCAAGTATGTTTTCAAAACAGAGACCACAAATAGTTGAAGAGGTAGAGAGACTTATTGGTATGGATAAACGAAAAACAATTATCAGGCGATAGTGTTACTCGGTCTATAATTTGTGAAAAGGCAAGGAAGTTGCATGATCTCCTCATTAAGAAAATGCCTCAAAATAGTGCTGCTGCTGATGAATTTAAGGCCAGCAAAGGCTGGTTTGAGAGATTTAAGATTCGTAGCGGCATACACAGTGTATTAAGGCAGCCAGTTCAGACAAAAATGCGGCTGAAAAATATATGAAGGACTTTAAGGAATACAGAGACTGAAAACCTAAAACCTGAACAATGTTTAATTGTGATGAAACAGGCCTGTTTTGGAAGAAAATGCCAAACAGGACCTACATTACTCAGGAGGAAAAGGCACTCCCAGGACATAAGCCTATGAAAGACAGCCCGACATTAATGTTGTGTAGTAATGCTAGTGGTGATTGCAAAGTGAAGCCTTTATTGGTGTATCACTCAAACTCCCAGTGTGTTCAGGAAAAGCAATATCAAGGGTAATTTGTGCGTGTTGTGGAGATCAAACAGTAAGGCATGGGTCACTAGGGTATTTTTCTTGGACTGGTTTTATGGTGTGTTTGGCCCCACTGACAAAATACCTCCAGGAAAAGAAATTGCCACTCAAGTGCCTCCTGGTAATGGACAATGCTCCTGCTCATCCTCACGACTTGCAAGAGAAAATTGCAGGGGAGTTTGGTTTCGTTAAGGTGAAGTTTTTGCCTCTTAGTACAATCCTCTCCTCCAGCCCATGGACCAGCAGGTCATTTCAAACTTCAAAAAAAAACTACACAAAAGCAGCATTTCAAAAGTGCTTTGAAGTGACCTCAGACACTCAACTGACCCTGAGAGTTTTGGAAAGATCACTTCAATATCCTCAGCTGTGTGAACCTTATAGGTAAGGCTTGGGAGGGAGTGACTAAGAGGACCTTGAACTCTGCTTGGAGGAAACTAGCCAGAATGTGTAGAACAGAGGGACGTTGAAGGGCTTGGGGCTAACCCTCAGGAGGCTATGCCAGTAGTGGAAGCTCTTGTGTCATTGGGGAAGTCCTTGGGGTTGGAGGTTTGTGACGAGGATGTGGAAGAGTTGGTGCAGAACAACGAGGAAGAACTAACCACTGCAGACCTTCAAGAGCAACAGATCACATCTCAGGAATGTTTTTCAGAGCAGGATGAAGAGAGACAGAGGAAGATGACTGCATCAAGGATTAGGAAAATGTGTTCAATGTTTACAAAGGTGCAAGCATTTATTGAAGAATTTTATCCTGTCACCGAAGTTGCAAGCCGCATTGGCAACATGTACAATGACACGCTTGTGCCCCATTTTAGGGAAATCCTAGGGGCACATGAGAAACAGATCTCTGGACAGCTATTTTGTGCGACAGGGGTCCAGTGACTCAAGCTGGCCCTACTGGCATTAAAAAACCAAGGAGGGAGGTAACCCCACCAAAGGACTTGGTACCTGAAGTCCTTCTGGAAGGGGATTCTCCTTCCAAGCAATAGACAATTCTGAATTTCCCCTGCTGCTGGCACATCATTCATCAACTCCACAATAAAGGTAAGTGGCATTTAATTGTTTATTTTGCATGTCCCATTTCCTTTCCATACAAGGAAATGTACATTTCATGTAAATTTTTTTTCAGACTTTGGGGTGTCAGGAACGGATTAATTCTATTTCAATTATTTCTTATGGGGAAAATTAACTGCCAACAGCAATTTCGACCAACTGCAAGCCCTCTGGAATGGATTAATACTATTGGTTGAGGGTCCACTGTATCTGAAGTCAAATCCAACTATACCCAAAGGAATGTCGGGTACTTCATCCCATCCCACATGCTTTTCCAAGACATAACTGGAAGGATCAAACTCCCACACTAATCCCAGATTGTAGCAAGGCACCCATTCCTTGTTTGGCTCTTGTATAAATCCAGGGAAGAGGTAACCTCCATTTTAACTCAGTTTTTCCAGAAACATTAATTAAGGTGGGTGGAGTAGTGAGGGTGGTGGGTGGAGTAGTGAGGGTGGTGGGTGGAGTAGTGAGGGTGGTGGGTGGAGTAGTGAGGGTGGTGGGTGGAGTATATTTCTTATTTATAAATACATTTTTCTAATTTAGCCTTTTCAGGGTCTGTGCCGTAGATCTACGGCTTTACGTTCAGGGACCAAACTGTAGATCTACGCCAAAATTCTAGCGGCGTCAAATTTAGCGCAAAAAGGCTGGCAGACCTACATGTGAGAGAATGGGTCTGCGTTGTGTGCGCACGCGCCATACACAAAAATTCTAGGCGCCCCTATAGCATTGTGGGAACGCCGGCTCAGTTACCTTTGTTCACCATGCCTTGTCGCAAGGCAGCTCTCACTCCAAGGAAAATTGGGAATCTCCTCTTCGTATTTGATAGTTCTGACTCTGATGGAAGTGGAAATGAAGACGAATTCTTTGGCTTTGATCAGTTAGTGACCGAAAGGAATGACCAGGATATCGATAATAGTGCAGAAAACCCTGATGATCCTCAACCTTCTACCTCTGGTGTGGGCACGCCTCAGTCACGTTCAGTTGTACCTCATCGCAAGAGAAAACTTTTCGCATGGCCAGGCCTTTGACTTCAGTAATGATGATAATGACGTGGATTGCGATTTTATTGCTCTTGACGATCATTCGAGTAGTGATAGCGAGGAAATGCTCACCAGTGAAGCGTCGGTATATACGCTGCCACAAGCGGTCGGGTAGTGTTCCCTATGCGGTGCCCAGGGGATGGAGTACATCCCGTGGCCCTACACCAGGAATAGACAGTGAAAGCGGGGATGATGTGGCTACACTTGGCATGGATAGACCACAGGCATCAGTAGGTGGTGGTAGTGGTGATGGTAGTGCCACAGCCATGCATGACTCACCAGCCCAGGCTGGGACCCACGCTGCCGACTCCTCAGTTCAAGGACAAAGCGGAGCGTCAGCCACCAGCCCACCACAGCCACAACTACCAGCACAACCAGCTTATGATGTCCAGTATCCACAAGCAAACTGTATCTGGGATTGGCAGCAAAATCCTAATTTTGTTCCCAAGCCCCACCAGTTTGATGACTCAGTGGAATTCTACCTACTGGTCCCCTTGGAAACACTGCAAATGAATTGGAACTCTTTGAACTATTCTTTGACCAGCCCTTGATGGAAACTCTTGTCAGGGAAAGTAACAAGTATTTTGAGTACACCATGGCAAATACTATCATATCACCAGTCAAGACTACACTGGTGGAAAGAACTGTTGCAGAAATTATTTGCTTTTTGCAACAATAATGCTTATGCCTCATGTCTATAAGCATAATATAAAATCATACTGGTTCACAGATCTGCTAATTTGTACACCGGTCTTCAGTGAAATCATCCCAGTGAACAGGTTTATCTTACTGTTACGCATGTTGCACTTCTCTGACAAAACCAGGCCTGACAGAAGTGACAGGTTATACAAGATTAGAAATGTTTTTATGTATCCGAAACAAAAGTTCAACATGTACTTTTATCCATTCAAGAATCTTTTACTTGACGAGTCTTTGATTTTGTTCAAAGGTAGACTGTTGTTCAAACAGTATATACCGAGCAAGAGGAAACATTTTGGTATAAAACTGTTTGTACCCTGACTGACAGTGGCCTGGTATTGGATATTGTTGTATACACGGAAAGTAAAACACTGAAAGATACCAGGATGTTATTGGGTATCTCAGGTGATGTAGTGAGAAGCATGATGGCACCTTATCTTGGTATGGGGCATACATTATAAACTGATAACTGATACACAAGCCCTTTACTCAGTGATTTCTTGCGAGTGAACATGACAGATGTACTCGCCTAATTGTGGTTGCAGGGGTTGAGACAGCTCCTGGCCACGCCTCTTCACTGATCGCCTCTTCACTGATGTGTGTGGCACAGTGCGTTCTAATCGTAAACACATGCCCAGGTTCAACGCAGGCACTCGTGGTGAAGAGGTGCAAGTGTTTACTGCCAATGACATGGCATTATGGTGGCATGACAAACAAGATGTCACATTGCTGACAACCATTCACCCTAACGAAATGCAAGACAGTGGCAAAGTTCATAGTGTGACTAATGAATGTATTCGAAAACAAGTGACCGTGATTGATTATACACAAAACATGCGCTTGGCTGGCAAATGTGACGTGCAGATTGGCTTTGTTGATTGTGTTCGTAAGAGTTAAAAGTGGTACATGAAACTTCTTCCATCTCATGGACATTTCAATGCATATAATATGTACCCAGTGAAGACTGGCAACAGACCACCGTATGGTGAATTTTGTTTATCTGTTGTCAGACAACTCGTAATGAAATACCAGGTAACAACACCTGCTATGAACATTGAAATGGTATAAAATACCGACAGATTGTTAGGTAAGACACATATGCAACAGTTAGGTATCTTTATTTCGAAACGTTTCGCCTACACAGTAGGCTTCTTCAGTCGAGTACAGAAAAGTTGATAGAAGCAGAAGATACTTGAAGACGATGTAATCAGTCCATCACCCTTAAAGTTTTGAGGTGGTCAGTCCCTCAGTCTGGAGAAGAGCATTGTTCCATAGTATTGTTTCAGACTATGGAACAATGCTCTTCTCCAGACTGAGGGACTGACCACCTCAAAACTTTAAGGGTGATGGACTGATTACATCGTCTTCAAGCATCTTCTGCTTCTATCAACTTTTCTGTACTCGACTGAAGAAGCCTACTGTGTAGGCGAAACGTTTCGAAATAAAGATACCTAACTGTTGCATATGTCTTACCTAACAACACCTGCTATACAAAACCGTCCTCAAACTCAGGATATACCCAAGCGTTTCAGGAGGGAAGGTGATCACTTCATAATACAGCTTCCTGCAAGTAAGAAATTTGCTCAGAAGAGATGTGTTGTCTGTGCACAAACAAAACGACGGCAACAAAGACGCAAAGACACTGTTTATGTGCGAGGAATGTAAGGTACCTCTGTGCATGGTGCCTTATTTCAAGGAGTTCCACAAGCTGCAGCAGTTCTAAAAACATGTCCAGTGATTGTACATATGTAAATATATGATAGAACATTAGTATTATACAAGATTTGTGCACGTTTATTGTAATAAACAAAAGTGGTAAATAATAATATAATAATTTTAGTGCAGTTATTGTGTTCAATACAGTAAGCTTATATACAGTGGAACCTCAAAAATCAAACTGCTCCCAACACGACCAATTATGTAAGTATTTTTGTAAGTGCTTTTATAAGTGTATTTTTGAGGGTCTGAAATGGACTAATCTAATTTACATTCCTGATGGGAATAAATTCATTCGGTAAAGGCACTCGAACAGCCTTCTGGACCGAAGAAAGTTTGATATTTGAGGTTCCACTGTATATACATTATATACAGTATTGGTCTCACAGGCCACAAATGTTACTCGGAAAAGAAAAATGTATAAAAAAACGTACAATAAAGAAATGCGAGTTTGCGGAAATCACCGATGCTGCTGCCACCCAGTCATTTTGGGTCAACTTCTCGCCTTTGTATCTCAGTAAGTACTGATCAGAATTTTTTTTTTTTTTTATTACCTTCACAAAAATATACTCGAATTCTGTAAGAAATTTTTTTTTTTTTTCAAAAATTTCTTGGACACTGGGGCACCCCTTCCGATTTTGGCCTTGGACCCTGAAAGGGTTAAAAACTCAAAAAAATTGGGATGGGTTTTTGGGGGGCTGGAATGAATTAATGGCATTTCAATTAATTTCAACAAGGAAAAGTGATTTGATATATGTGCCGAGTTACGAGCTGTCACAAAACGAATTAAACTCTTAAGTCAAGGTACCACTGTACTTAGTTTATACTCCATTGAAGGTATTCAGTAATTCAATATAAAAATCTAAGGATACATTAATAAGGAAGCTAGGTACCTGAACTGATACAAAGAATGCCTTTCTAGTAACGAGATGGAGGAAGAACGGAACAAGAATGAAGAAAGTATTTAATGAGAGGAAGTTACAGGATTTGTTCAGCATAATACTGTCACAATCACACATGTAAATTAAATTACAGTGGACCCTTGGGTAACGGTGGCCTTGGCTAATGCCAAAATTGGACAGTGGCACGCTTTTGCGTTAAAACATTGGCTCGGCTAACGCCCAAGAACTCGGGTAAGGGTACTAGTCCCAAACATGTCTGCGTGGCCTGAGCCCATGTAAAGCCAGTGTACATTGTTTACAAGCCAGGGAGAAAGATTCCTCCCATACATGTGATATATTTTGTATTATTCCACTGTTTTTAGTGCTTGTAACTACTATGCAGCAGCGAGGAGACGGTTGGAGGCAGTGGAGATGTCCTGTCTAAGGGCAATGTGTGGTGTAAATATTATGCAGAAAATTCGGAGTGTGGAAATTAGGAGAAGGTGTGGAGTTAATAAAAGTATTAGTCAGAGGGCAGAAGAGGGGTTGTTGAGGTGGTTTGGTCATTTCGAGAGAATGAATCAAAGTAGAATGACATGGAAAGCACATAAATCTATAGGGGAAGGAAGGAGGGGTAGGGGTCGTCCTCAAAAGGGTTGGAGAGAGGGGGTAAAGGAGGTTTTGGGGGTGAGGGGCTTGGACTTCCAGCAAGCGTGCATGAGCATGTTAGATACGAGTGAATGGAGACGAATGATACTTGGGACCTGACGATCTGTTGGAGTGTGAGCAGGGTAATATTTAGTGAAGGGATTCAGGGAAACCAGTTATTTTCATATAGTCGGACTTGAGTCCTGGAAACGGGAAGTACAATGCCTGCACTTTAAAGGAGGGGTTTGGGATATTGGCAGTTTGGAGGGATATGTTGTGTATCTTTATACGTATATGCTTCTAAACTGTTGTATTCTGAGCACCTCTGCAAAAACAGTGATAATGTGTGAGTGTGGTGAAAGTGTTGAAAGATGAAAGTTTTCTTTTTGGGGATTTTTTCTTTTTTGGGTCACCCTGCCTCGGTGGGAGACGGCCGACTTGTTGGAAGAGAAAAAAAAAAAAAAAAAACTACTAAATAAGCCACCATGGGCCCAAAGAAAGGTTTAGTGCCAGCCCTGCGGTAAAGAAGGAAAGAAGCACAATAGAATTCAAGAAAAGACTCATAGCAAAATACCAAAGTGGAGGAGGGGGAGAGAGGGAAGAATGTGCCTTCTGCAGTGATTCAGTGATTCTGCGATATGTACGATACTAAAGCAGCAGGTATCGATAAAGGCTACAGCGCCAGCCAGCGACAGTGTAGAATTAATAGTGTAGCAAGTTAAACGAGTAAGCAATAGAAAAAAAACATGAAAGTAACTCTCCAATGTTGTTGGATGTGTATTGGGCCAATGAACATACGCCAGCCTGCTACATATCTTCCACCACCCTAAACCTCTGCCAGCATCTCCTCCATGAAACTAATTAAACTAACATCTCCAAGGTAAGTGTAAATATAAAAGTGTAAGTATAAGAGTAAATATAAGTGTAAATATAAAAGGACCCCAATGGAAATATGCTAGTCACCGACTTTTTTGGGTTATCCTAGGTACTTTACACATGTTGCTATGCATGATAATTATGTACATAACTATTTGTGTATACCTGAATAAACTTATTTATATATTAAAATGTAAATATTTCTCATTTATAAATTATATACATTGTTTAAGTATGATAGTGTTGGTGGGCTCTGCTGGTGCCTCCACAATCACCACCACTATGTACGGCTTCTCTCAGTGGCCCTTACAAACCCAAGAACACTTATATCACTTCACTTCACTCCTCTCATACATTATGACATTTTATTCATTCTAGTATATATCATGTTTCTATGTTATTGTTTATTATGTCATATTAGATGAATTGTGATAGATAAATAAGCCTGAGAGATATTAGTCATATTGAAACATAATAAACTCGTCTCCCTCTTGCCTCCTACCTGCCTTCCATACACCAACAAGAGTCAATAAAGGTAAATGTGAAGTTAAATGTTCATTTATCCATTTTATTAGTGCTTTGTATTTATATGTCATTGTTTTCTGTATGTATATCTATTTTAACAAAAAAATTTTTTTTTAAAGATAATACTTTTGGCTGTCTGAAACAGATTAATTGAATTTCCATTATTTCTCATGGGGAAAATTAATTGGGCAAAAGGAAAAATTGGTTAAAGGCAAGCTCTCTAGAACAGATTAATGCCATTACCTGAGGGTCCACTGTACTTTCATACAGTAATCATATTTCTTTACTAAATTAGGTATTTAACCCTTTCAGGGTTTCCAATGTACTAGTACAGCTTATGCACCAAGGTTATTGACGTACTAGTGCGTGTAAATTCTAGCGCCTGGAAGGCCTACATATGAAAGAATGGGTCTATGTGGTCAGTGTGCACAGTAAAAAAAATCCTGCAGCGCACAGTGCATAATGAGAAAAAAAAAACTGACCATGTTTTTGGTTTAAAACAGCGACTTTGCAGTGTATTTTTGTATGGTATTTATGGTTGTATTCTAGTTTTCCTGGTCTCATTTTATAGAATGGAAGACATATTACAGAAATTGAGGTGATCTTGATTGGTTTCCACAATGAAAAGTACCTTGAAATTGAGCTCAAAGTAGCAGAAATATTTGATTTTTGCCTAAATTCAAAAGTATACAAATCATGCCACGCGTCCAATACACGTCAACTGGCGAGTCTAATATTCTTTCACAAGTGCGCTGATATTATTTAAACCATTCCTACACTAATGCAGTAGTCTGCATAACAGTAAATTTTCTGTTTTTTTGTGAGTATAAAAATTCAAAGTGAAAAGCAAAAGAAATGTAAGAGGGGCCTGGGGATGTGACTAATGAACAGAGGAAATGTTATTTTAGTGCCAGGAATGTATTCTAGACCCTATTTGGAAATTGGTATCTTTTGAAATGTGTGAAATTGGCAAAATTACTAATTTCTAACCATTTTATTGGATAGTTGAAATCGGTAAAAGGGTAGTTTCTTGTACTTATTCGATAGAAAAAATGGAGTTGTAGCGAAATAGTTATGATTTTTGTTGACTAGTACACTGGAAGTGGACAAAAATAGGGCTCAAAGTGGGCAAAATCGTCGAGACCGCTAACTTCACGAGAGCATAATTAAGTTTTTCATCAAATTTCATACTTTTGGTGTCATGATCAGTTAATTCTCTACCTTTTCATAAGAAAAAAAAACTTTTCTGAAAAATTTTCGACCCTAGGAACAAGTTTAGGAGAGGGTCTCTTGCCCCTGAAAGGGTTAATTACGTATAGTGGAACCCCGGTTTTCGTCTGGTTCGGTTAGCAATTCAGTTTTCGACCACTTTTTTGGCGAAATTTTCCCCATTTTCGTACATCCGCTAGGAAATAGTCCATACCAGACACGAAAGCTCATATGTTCATGACTCGAGTCTGCCTTTGATATTCGTTCAGTGAGCATTAGTCCGCACGTTCATCCGAAACATTTCGTAATAATCCATTGTTTTTTTGAGCTTGCGACTGCTAACAAGCCACCTTTGGTAAAGAAGGCGAGAAACGCTATCGAATTCAAGAAAGAACTCATAGAAAAACACGACAGTGGCATACGTGTGGCTGAGCTCGCCAGGATGCATGGGAAGTCCAAATCTATGATCAGTTCAATCCTGGCAAAGAAAAAAGAAATCAAGGATGCTGATGTTGCAAAAGGGGGGTAAATGTGCTAACAAAACGGAGATCGCCAACAATCGAAGATGTTGAAAAGTTGGTGTGGATCAACCAAAAACAGTTAGCGGGAGATTGTGTTGTGGAGGTGATGATTTGTGAAACGGCAAGGCAGTTGCATGCGGATCTTGTAAAGAAAATGCCTGGAATGAGTGCTGCTGTTAATGAATTTAAGGCCATCAAAAGCTGGTTCAACAGATTCAAAAAGCAAAGTGGCATACACAGTGCAGTAAGGCATGGCAAGGCTGCAAGTTCAGACCAATGTGGGGCTGAAGAATTCCTGGGTGAATCCAAGGATTATGTAGAGGCCGAAGGATTCATTCCCCAGCAAGTGTGACGAAAAAGGCCTCTTTTGGAAGAAAATCCTGAAGAGAACATACATCACACAGGAGGAAAAGGCACTGCCAGGACTCAAGCCTATGAAGGATAGGCTAACTTTTGTTCTGTGGTAATGCTAGTGGGGATTTCAAAGTGAAGCCTTTACTGGTGTATCACTGAAAATACCAGCATGTTCAAGAAAAACATCAAAAGTAAACTGTGATGTGGAAGGCTAACAATAAGGCATGGGTCACAAGGCAAATTATCACTGAGTGGGTCAATGAAGTGTTTGGCCCTAGTGTGAAGAAATATCTCCTGGAAAATAAATTGCCACTTGAGTGCCTCCTGGTTATGGACAATGTTCCTGCTCATCCTCCAGACTTGGAAGACCACTTGTTGGTCTTCCAAGGGCTGGATGAGAGGAATGGTATTACCACTCCTCTCATCCGGCCCATGGACCAGCAGGTCATTTCAAACTTCAAAAAACTACACCCAAGCAATGTTTCAAAGGTGCTTTGAAGTGACCTCTGATACTGAATGGATGCTAAAAGTTCTGGAGGAATCACTTCCACATCCTCAATTGAATATGCCTTATAGATAAGGCTAGCCAGGGAGCGACTTCCAGGATGATTAACTCTTCTTGGAGAAAATTGTGGCCAGAAGGATTTTGAAGGGTTTGAGGCTGACCCCTGACAACCCTATGCCTGTTGTGGAATCTATTGTGTCTTTGGGGAAGTCCATGGGGTTGGAGGGAAGTGGCCAGGATGTGGAAGAGTTGGTGGATGATCACAGGGAAGAGTTAACCACTGAAGAGGTGCAGGACTTTCATCTGGAACAGCAACAGACCTTACCCGAGGAAATTGTTTCAGGAGGAGGAGGAGGAGGAGGAGGAGGAAGGGGAGAATGTGCCTTCTTCAGCAATTAAGAACATTGTGCAAAGTGGAGTAAGGTGCAAAGTTTTGAGAAGTATCACCCTACCAAAGCTGTTGCAAGCCATGTCAGCAACATGTTCAATGACAATGCCTTGTCCTATTTTAGGCAAATCTTAGAGAGATGCCAGAAACAGGCCTCTCTGGACAGATTTTTTTGTACAATGGGGGTCCAGCGACTCAAGCTGGTCCTAGTGGCAGTAAAAGACCAAGGGAAGTAACCCCAGATAGGGCTTTGATACCTGAAGTCCTTATGGAGAGGGACTCCCCTTCCAAGCAATAACCTCTCCTCCCTCCCTCCCTCCATCCCTCCTTACCTTTCCCCTCCTCGTCATCTTCCATACACCAACAAGTCTTTATTAAAGGTAAAAGTGATGTTAAATGTACATTTATCCATTTCATTAGTTATTTATATATATTTCATTGTTTTCTGTATATAAAACTATAGTTATTCTCTATAAAATGTATTTTTTGTTAACATTTTTGGGTGTCTGGAAGAGATTAAATAGATTTACATTATTTCTTATGGGAAATATTACTTCAGTTTTCTTACAAATCTGTTTTCGGCAGACCTTCTAGAACAGATAAACGATGAAAACTGGGGCTCCACTGTATATAGTTTCCAGTGATGAATATTCCCAAACTGAATATTCCCAAGTTCAATATTCCAGTGTTGAATATTCCCAGTAAATTTAAGTTTGCATCAAAAGGAGAGCTGTAGGGAAGGCCACAGCTCTTATTCTTTAAGAAATTCCACAAGCAGCATGGAGGAGGTAACTAAAATCAGTTTAATAGAGAAACAGGTGTAGGGACACAAGGTTATGTATGGAGGCAGGCAACAAAAAAGAGTCTTAAAAGCGTTAAATCCATAGGGGAGGGGGTCACACTGTCTGGGAAATGTGGGATGACCAGACCCAAGAAAAAAGGAGGGTAGATCCAATTCCTTGGACCAAGAGCCATACACCAGCATGAAGGAACCCTCAATTCATCAAAGAAGGGGTAAGGATTAACAGTATAAAACAGGCAAAAAATGTGCGAGGAAGGTGTGCAAAGTATAGGCAAGCTGGACGCGTGTCAAAGACATGGAGATTAGGCATGGTGAATGACTTACCATTGTAGTCAAAGGAATTAGCATCAGCCCCGGCAGCCAGTAGCACCCCGAGTACACGACTGTAGCCGCCTTCAGCCGCTAGGTGGACAGGCGTTGCTCCTGCAGGTGGTTAGCAAAATTATTAGTAAGGGGGCAGAAGGGAGCCTAAATTTAGTTGGTAGTGAGGAAAGTCTAGCTTGATGGGTGGTGAGAGGGAAGAAAGCTTACTTTCATTCGTTAGGAAGTCAACCTAGCTTTCTTCGTCATGGAGGAAGTGAGCCTGGCTTTGCCAGTGGGAGCAAAGAAAAACAGGGATAATCAGAAAACATAAAAGGTAGTATACAAGTGGTTGGGAGGATAAAGAAAGCATAAAGATACAGTATTATATATTAAAAGCAAAAATGTAATGAATAAAACTAGGAATTACTGCACTGTAGTCATTAAAAGCCTGCTCTGGTTGCAAGGTTAGATTCATTCAAGGATTAGTGTAGTTAGCATAGAAACTCACCTGCATCCCCACCATGCTTGCTTATGGCATTAACATCAGCATTATGAGCAAGTAGCAATTTGACAACTTCAACATGGCCACCAGCACAGGCATGGTGTAAAGGCTCTCTGTTTCCCTCATCATGTAGGGACGATACCGGAGCCCCCTCCTCTAGTGCCCGCTCAACCCCTTCTGCATCTCCCACCTTGGCACTGCTTTGCTGGAAGTAGAAACACGGTACAGGGTAGTAGATCTGTATGTTGAAGGTGAAAAAGAAGTTCCTCAATTTATAATAATAATATCTTTCTACAAGTACATGTACAAGGTATACAGGCCTAGTTGACATCAATTGACTACCAAGTTTATTCTCTATAAAGATCAGAGGCATTGTAAGGGGGGGGGGGGCTGCCCTGGGTGATGCCATTTAGGGGGTGACACCACAGAGCCTCTAAAGAAAGTGACACTAATGCCCAAATTGTGCTGCACCAACATAAGAGAAGAAGCCTTCGTTTCTATGTAGCCTATTATATAATAAGTACAAATAAGCCTATAAAGGGAAAATCATTGATTTTGATGATGTGATAAGAGGATTTTGCATAACTGAAGGCAAGGAAATGTAAGATCAGATTCACCGAGATGTTACCTGTACTCAAGGTCAAATCGGAAAAAGTGTTTCTCTGATATTGCAATGTTTTTCTTTATTTTTCAAGTTGTTTTTGCATTGCTGAAGATAAATAAATGTAGGATCTGTTGCCTGTACTCAAAGTGCTATTTGTTTCCTCAATATTACTATGCTTATTTATAATTTTATCATTAATAAAGTTGAGAAGTATTCTCCTGTTCAGTTTATGGCCCTTAAACGTTCTCATTGCTAAACATTTGTCACTGACTGGTCATCAGTAGTGACGTAACTAGAGTTTACCCCTCCAATCCCCCCCGCCCTTGAATTTCATGGGGATGACACCAAAGATGCTGCCCCAGGTGACACCAAGGATTCCACCCTGGGTGACACCAACTCAAGCAATGCCTCTGATAAAAATTACAATGCAGGGTTTATATAATATAGGATATTGTGTGGTTTACATATAAAATACTAATTACAGAGGGGGCCACTATCACACCTAGTATGACTAGGCATTTCGGGCAGACTAAGATTAATTCAAAACTATATTGGTACAGATCATGGAGCATATTGGTATTAAAGCTAAATAACTGCATTACATGTAGGTAGTAGGTTGGTAGACAGCAACCGCCCAGGGAGGTACTACCGTCCTGCCAAGTGAGTAAAACGAAAGCCTGTAATTGTTTTACATGATGGTAGGATTGCTGTTGTCTTTTGTCTGTCTCATAAATATGCAAGATTACAGGCAAGTCTTGCTACTTCTACTTACACTTAGGTCACACTACACATACATGTACAAGCATATATATACACACCCCTCTGGGTTTTCTTCTATTTTCTTTCTAATTCTTGTTCTTGTTTATTTCCTCTTATCTCCATGGGGAAGTGGAACAGAATTCTTCCTCTGTAAGCCATGCGTGTCTTAAGAGGCGACTAAAATGCCGGGAGCAAGGGGCTAGTAACCCCTTCTCCTGTATATATTACTAAATTTAAAAGGAGAAACTTTAGTTTTTTCTTTTGGGCCACCCCACCTCAGTGGGATACGGCTGGTACGTTGAAAGAAGAACTGCATTACAGTCGTAAATTTAGCAATGTGAATGGTTTTGTTTTGGTACGATACAGTTTCTATTGAAGCTCTTATACTAGAGTATCACAGGCAAACTTATGAATAGTTTAAGATTCACTAGGCAATAGTTTTATTACATATTTCTCTATAGTCAATTGGGCAAGTGTGAATTGTGGGGAATCACAGATATAGAGGGAAAGTCTAGGTTGTTTTTTATGCATGTATGATACAGGAGAATAGGTGGTTTTCATGTAGTTAGCCGATGGTGGGGCGTGTCATGGAGACAAGAAGTTTTCTAACGGTAGTTTTGAAAGTGATAATTGTGTTTGCAGTTCGAGTTTTCAGGTAGGGTGTTCCAGATTTTAGGTCCTTTTATGTACACACAATTTTTGTATAGGTTTAGCCGGACACGGGGAATGTCAGATTTTTGTGCCTGGTGATATGCCTGTGGGTCCTATCAACTATCAAGAAAGTGTTTTAGGTCAGGATTAATATTGGAATTTAAGGTTCTGTAAATAGGTTGCACAGTAGTAAGTGTGGATGTTCTGTACAGTGAGTAAGTTTAGATCTATGAAGAGGGGTGAAGGAGTGTTGCCTGGGACTGGATTGCATGATTATTCTTACTGTGGCTTTCTGTTGGGTTATTAATGGCTTTAGGCATGTTGCTGCAGTTGATCCCCAAGCACAAATAGCATAGGTGAGGTAGGGATAGACGAGTGAATAGTACAAGTGAGAGGGCTGATTGTGGCACGTAGTAACGTATCTTGGAGAGGATCCCAACCATTGTGGATACTTTTTTGGATACTGTATAGAAAGCCGCTTGTTATGCCGAGCATTTCGGGCAAATTAGGTCAGTTTTGTCCCAGGATGCAACCCACACCAGTCGACTAACACTCGGGTACCCATTTTATATTGATGGGTGAACACTGACAGCAGAGGTTTCATGGAAAAACACAATGTTTTCCAGCCATACTGGGGATTCGAACTCCGGACCTCAGTGTAGGAGCCGAGTGCGCTAGAGATCGAGCTACAGAACGCCAATAGGGACACTATATACTATGGGGAGGATGTTGGGCATGAAATTTCACCTTCCAATTAAGTACATACTGTGATGAAGCTTAAAGGTTTAACTGGAAGGTGAAATTTCTTACCAAACATCCTCCCTATACAGCCCCTGTCAGTGTCCCATAGCACAATTGCTAACACATCTCTCACACTGAGGTCCAGAGTTTGAATTCCCGGTACTGCTGGAAAACATTAGGACACGTTTCCATAAGACACCTGCTGTCCATATTCATCCATCAATAAAAAATGGGTACCCAAGTGTTAGTCGACTGGTGTGGGTTGCATCCTGGGATGAAACTGAGCATGTATCTTGCATGTGTATGTTGCTCCTGTACTCCGTACTCTTGCTAAACCAGGTATTAGAAGGTTCAGAATCAAGCTCCTGTAAAGAACTTCTCTGACAGAAAACAGAAGTGTGATGGTGGGTTAAAATTTTTAATAGACCCCTGGCTGTCTTCAAGCAGGCACTGGAAAATCACCTAAAGTTAGTACCTGACCAGCCGGGCTGTGGCTTACATGTTGGATTGCGTGCATCCAGCAGTAACAGCCTGGTTGATCAGGCTCTGATCCACCATGAGGCCTGGTCACAGACCGGGCCGCAGGGGCGTTGACCCCCGGAACTCTCTCCAGGTAAGTGTCTACTCAAAATTTAAAATACTTGTATAGTATATACAACAACTTACCAGTTTGTATTGAAGATCTGCCATTATGTGGCTTTGTCTTTATCTGATGATGCAGCTGTACCGTCAGTCAGGTAGAAGCCACAGCTGTCTATCCTTCCAGTTAGCTGGATAGCTGTTGTCAGCAGCAGCAGCCACTCCAAATCACTCGTGCACACACACACACGTACCAACAGCTGTCAAATGGAAAACCGAATTAGCCAACATATTGTCTTGTCTTCTTAAACAATATTCATCAGTTCTCACCAAATTAATAAAGAAAGCCAAACAACTGTACTACTCCAGCAGATTCACTGACACAAGAGGAGATACAAAAAAGACCTGGAAAACACTTCCCCAGATTCTGAGGACCCACAAACTGAAAAAAAAACAAAAAGAATATTGTCCTAACTAAACCTAACAAAACAAAACTGCATCCCACAGATACAGCTAACAAGATAAACTACTTCTCAAACATAGGATATGATCTCGCCAGTAAAATTCCACGTACCAACGCCCGTGCCGGGGACTACCTAGATGGGAATTTTCCAAATTCTTTCTATCTTGTACCAACTGAGCCCACGGAAGTCACCACGATTATAAAGTCACTCGAAAATAACTCAGGGAATCTGTCTCGCATCCCACCATGCAAGCGGCCCATGTCCTTTCGCATGCTATTACATTACTTTTTAACAAGTCACTAGAAACTAGCACTTTCCCGACACTACTCAAGACAGCAAGGGTTACACCAATACATAAAGGAGGTGACCCTACAGATGTAAACAACTATAAGCCAATACCAAAGTTAGTCATGTCCGACTAAACCTTTAAAAAAAAATTCAGTGTATGTCAAAGGCCCTAAATTCTGGAACACCCTACCTGAAAACTCTAGAACTGCAGACACATTCATCACCTTCCAAACTACCGTTAGAAAACACCTTATCTCCCTGATATACCCCGTCAACTAACTACATGTAAACCACCTGGTGGTTCACACTTACACTCACTCACCAATTTAACTATAAGCACAGAAATACGCATCTTAATCTCAAAATAATGATTCCTAACTAGTCATAAGTTTGCCTGTGATACTCCAATATAGAAAGTATGTATTGTGCCAAAACAAAAAGCATTCACATTGCTAAACTCACAAACCAGTATTTAGTCACTTAGTATTTAGTCAACTTACTCCACAATTTGTAATAATTTAGGGTTAAGAATTAATCTAAGTTTGCCCAAAATGCCTAGCCATGCTAGGTGTTCTAGTGGCCCCCTCTGTAATTAGTGTTTTATTACATGTCAACCACACAATAACCAAAATTTGTAAACCCCGCATTGTAATCCTTATAGAGAATAAACTGATTTGATATGCATGGAAATTCCACATTTACAAGACAAATTTTAACCTCCCACATCCTCAAGCAAAAGTTAAATTTCTTCTTCCCGCATGAAAACTTCTGGGTGGATCATATAGTACAGATTAGGCCACAAGCCAGGATAAAGTTAGGGGCTGCAGGGAGTCAAGTCTCTGCTCTTGACCCCATCTCATACCTACTCCTCTTAACGGTTTCACTGTCAGGACCCCTCAAAATTAAGTGCTGATAGTGCCTCGATTAAAAAATACAGTAGAATCTCCATTTTCGTATGCCCCAGTTTTCGCAGGATTCAGTTTTCAATGACTTTTTCCATTGAAATTTTGTCCCAGTTTTCATGCATCACCTCGGTTTTTGTAGCTGAACCACTCAAGTGCCGAGTGACTGTGTTTATCGTCGAGTGGACAACCACAGGGAAGAGCTAACCACTGAAGAGCTGCAAGACCTTCAACTGGAACAGCAACGGACTGCAGCCGAGAAAATTGATTCTGAGGAGGAGGAAGAGGGGAGAATGTGCCTTCTTCAGTGGCTAAGGACATGTGTGCAAAGTGGAGTGAGCTGCGAAGTTTTGTGGAGAAATATCACCCTAAGAAAACTGTTGCAAGCCGTGTCTGCAACACTCAATAACAATGCCCTCCCATTTTAGGCAAATCTTAGATAGGTGCCAGAAACAGACCTCTTTGGACAATTTTTTTGTGTGACAGGGGTAGTGACTCGAGCTGGTTCTAGTGCCAGTAAAAGACAAAGAAGGGAAGTAACCCTGGATAGGGCCTTGATACCTGAAGTCCTTATGGGAGGGGATCCCCCTTCCAAACAATGAACTCTCC
The DNA here is from genome assembly GCF_038502225.1 of Cherax quadricarinatus. NCBI lineage: Eukaryota > Metazoa > Arthropoda > Malacostraca > Decapoda > Parastacidae > Cherax > Cherax quadricarinatus. The sequence continues at coordinate 14,179,305 of NC_091296.1, forward strand.
TCCTCCCTTTCCCCCCCTTGCCATCTTCCATATGCCAACAAGAGTCTTCAATAAAGGTAAAAGCAATATGAAATGGATAAATCAACATTTAACTAGTCATTTATATTTCTCATTGTTTTCTGTATGTAAAACTAGTTCTCTATAAAATGTATTTTCTGTTAATATTTTTGAATGTCTGCAAAGGATTAATTGAATTTACATTATTTCTTATGGGAAATATTGCTTCAGTTTTCGTAAAATTCGGTTTTTGTTAGACTTTCTGGAACGAATTAATCATGAAAACCGAGGTTCCACTGTATCTAAAATATGGAACCTTTTTGTAATGGTAATATCAAAAGTATAAAATGTGATCAAAAACTTCTTATGTTAGCAAAGTCAGCAAACCTTGATCCCCCAAAGAATAGCAAACGTCCGATGAAACTGATTAATAGAGGGAAGGGGTATCCACACAAGTGGAAAAATTGTTATACAGCAAGTTAAGAGTTATAAGTAAGCAAGTTTATTCAGGTATACACAAATACAGTTACATAGAATTATCATACATAGCAGCATATGTGTACAGAACCTAGGATAACCCAAAAAAGTCAGACTGACTTATTTCCATTGGGGTCCTGTTACCTTATTATTATATAAAGGTTATAATATTTTCTTATTATTCTATAATGAAGATAACATCTTATTATCATACTAAAAAGACTATCTACTACACGAAGGTCATTAAGACAATCTACAATAGGAGGGTCATTACTAGGAATAAGGTAAAAATTTACACGTATGTTGGCTAAAAACTAGAAAATCATTCCCCTCCCTTTCTGTAGCTACATTTATCAGACACCTTTTGGCACTCTTCTTGAACTGGTTCATGCTATGACTGGCTTTGACATGTGCGGGCAGTCTGTTCCATTCCTTTATTGCTGTACAATGAAAGGTGTTTGAAGCCTGGCCATTGATTGTGGGTACTACAAAGTTGTGCTCTCTCCCCCTATTACTACCTGGAGTTTACCTGGAGAGAGTTCCGGGGGTCAACGCCCCCGCGGCCCGGTCTGAGACCAGGCCTCCTGGTGGATCACAGCCTGATCAACCAGGCTGTTGCTGCTGGCTGCACGCAAACCAACATACGAGCCACAGCCCGGCTGATCCGGAACTGACTTTAGGTGCTTGTCCAGTGCCAGCTTGAAGACTGCCAGGGGTCTGTTGGTAATCCCCCTTATGTGTGCTGGGAGGCAGTTGAACAGTCTCGGGCCCCTGACACTTATTGTATGGTCTCTTAACGTGCTAGTGACACCCCTGCTTTTCATTGGGGGGATGGTGCATCGTCTGCCAAGTCTTTTGCTTTCGTAGTGGGTGATTTTCGTGTGCAAGTTCGGTACTAGTCCCTCTAGGATTTTCCAGGTGTATATAATCATGTATCTCTCCCTCCTGCGTTCCAGGGAATACAGGTTTAGGAACCTCAAGCGCTCCCAATAATTGAGGTGTTTTATCTCCGTTATGCGCGCCGTGAAAGTTCTCTGTACATTTTCTAGGTCGGCAATTTCACCTGCCTTGAAAGGTGCTGTTAGTGTGCAGCAATATTCCAGCCTAGATAGAACAAGTGACCTGAAGAGTGTCATCATGGGCTTGGCCTCCCTAGTTTTGAAGGTTCTCATTATCCATCCTGTCATTTTTCTAGCAGATGCGATTGATACAATGTTATGGTCCTTGAAGGTGAGATCCTCCGACATGATCACTCCCAGGTCTTTGACGTTGGTGTTTCGCTCTATTTTGTGGCCAGAATTTGTTTTGTACTCTGATGAAGATTTAATTTCCTCATGTTTACCATATCTGAGTAATTGAAATTTCTCATCGTTGAACTTCATATTGTTTTCTGCAGCCCACTGAAAGATTTGGTTGATGTCTGCCTGGAGCTTTGCAGTGTCTGCAATGGAAGACACTGTCATGCAGATTCGGGTGTCATCTGCAAAGGAAGACACGGTGCTGTGGCTGACATCCTTGTCTATGTCGGATATAAGGATGAGGAACAAGATGGGAGCGAGTACTGTGCCTTGTGGAACAGAGCTTTTCACCGTAGCTGCCTCGGACTTTACTCTGTTGACGACTACTCTGTGTTCTGTTAGTGAGGAAATTATAGATCCATAGACCGACTTTTCCTGTTATTCCTTTAGCACGCATTTTGTGCGCTATTACGCCATGGTCACACTTGTCGAAGGCTTTTGCAAAGTCTGTATATATTACATCTGCATTCTTTTTGTCTTCTAGTGCATTTAGGACCTTGTCGTAGTGGTCCAATAGTTGAGACAGACAGGAGCGACCTGTTCTAAACCCATGATTGCTTTGGTTCCCAACCAAAGAAAAAAAAAAAAAAAAAAAAAAAAAAAAAAAAAAAAAAAAAAAAAAAAATAAGAAAGAAAAAAGAAAGAAAGAAATGAGCTGATGTAGGTAACATCTTAGCTTGCCAATAAAGTTAGGAATCCTTAACCTGTAAATAGCTTGTCAAAGCTAGGGATCCTTAACCTTGTCAAACCCTGTATATAAAAAAAAAAAGTAGGTAGTTGGGGGGGGTTGGGGGGTAGGCATACTGTACATGTACCAGACGCGGGAGACTAGGCAATACAGACTGGCACACAGGGAGGTGCCGGTCGGCCTGCCATGCGTTCGCTTCTTGAAAAATATTGTCTGGCAATAGTTACCAGTTAAGACGCAGAGGCATGTCTCTACCATCACACTGAATATGTACAGGTCATGGACGAAGCCTGAACCATACAAATTTGCCATTATTCACTCCCATTATTATTATTATAATCAAGGGGGAAGCGCTAAACCCGGAGGATTATACAGCGCCTGGGGGGGGATGTGGAAGGCATTCAGGCTTAATTCGGGGAACTGGAGCATAGATCCAATTCCCTAAATCAAGAGCCCCTCACCAACATCAAGGAACCTTCCTTGAGGGGATGTATTCACTCCCAGACCCCAACAAGACAAGATATCACACTCACTCCTAGCAAATTAGGATATTCTAGGGATGGGACGATACCAATATTTATTTGCCAGTGCTACCAAAATTAAACAATCTATATTGATACTTTGGCACACCCCCTACACGGCTCTTTACTAAACCTACCAAGACAGAGATAACGTGTCACTACCAGACCTAGTAAGCCAATCATAATTCATTACCAAGTACCTAGAATAACAGCTATCACTTCAGTAACAGATCTAAAAGTAAGATGACTATCACAGGCCCAGCAAGGCAAGATATCACGATTCACCATATATACATACCTAGCAAGCCATTTATTCACTATCTGACCCAGCAAAACAGCATATGAATGTACCTGGCAAGACAGTATTCACCATCACAGACCCAAGACAGGTTATCATTAACTTTCACAGGTGTAGCACGACAGGATACGATTCATTATTAGATCAAGGAAGCCAGGATAGCAAGAATATTACCACAAACCTAGCAATACATTTTCATATACCTGACAGGCCTGAATTCACTATCACAGACAGCAAGACAGGGAAGGTATCACGATTCACTACTAGATCAAGCAAGACAGGACATAACGATTTATTAGCAGATACTTAGTACGCCACTTAAGACCCAGTAAACAAGCGCACTTATTCAGGACATATCACGACTTAGCAAAATACGATATACTACCATAGACGTAATCTGAATATAGCTCGTGTCAAAAACACTTGTACCATCACGACAACCTATAAAATTTAAATTTATCGAACCTAATACAATCTTACTAACCAAAACAGTAAGACGGACAGAGCGATAATGTAAAAATTCAGATTAAGCGCCCCCACAGTTTCGCAAACATTTTTCGATTGAAAGTAACGAATTGGTTTGTGCAAGTTATTTGTGCAAAATTTGTTTAAATTTTGACTAAAGAATTAGAACGCCATTTTAATTATACAACCTAACGTAGACCAAGTAACTCAACCTAAACTAACGAAACCTAACCCAATAAGTAATGATCAGTCATACTTACATTTAGTTATAATGCACATTCGCCCCTGTCCACTACTTTAAAAACTACATCGTAATAAGTCCATGGATATGCATTACCCTCAAGAGACATTGCTTGAGTATTGGTATTATTATTATAATCAAGGGGGAAGCGCTAAACCCAGAGGATTATACAGCGCCTGGGGGGGGGGATGTGGAAGGCATTCAGGCTTAATTCGGGGAACTGGAGCACATATCAAATTCCCTAAATCAAGAGCCCCTCACCAACATCAAGGAACCTTCCTTGAGGGGCTGAGTATTGGTAGCATCGTACATGGGTTTGCGAGAGGCCAGCAGTGACTCCGGGCCTGGTTGACCAGGCCGAGTCACCGCGAGACTATCATGGACGGGGCTGTGGGGGGCACTGACCCCTGCATACATCGGTCGGCCAGTCAGGCGCGATCACTGACCCGTCCTATATTACATTTTTTTTTTTTTTTACGAAAGATTTGTTTTTCTAATCTCCCTCCCAAATACTGAACGAATAAATTTTTATTTGGCCGGGCAATTGAAGGATTGCGTTAGATACGAAAATAGATTAATACGTTGTAGTCCCTAAACTTAAAATAAGAGGAACAGTAGACTGGCCTGCGTTAGTTTAATAAAATGCAACGAAAACTAATCACCACACACTACTCAATATTTGCATTTTTTTAAATCACGAGGGAGCGCTAAATCTAATGGGGGTCATGTAATGCCTAGGCTATAGAGGACATTCATGTTCGTTCCAAGGAAATGGGGGGGGGAAAGGAATGAGTCATGCACCGCATAACGACGTTTCGATCAACGAGCCGTTTATACGACGGTTCCATACAACTGGATATAGTACATACTTTGATAAGAATAAACAGCTAATGTTACCGTTTTATTTTTATAGTTTTGAAATTACGGTTAGCTCAGCGATTTAAAAGATTCAAGGACGAGGTGATGCAAAAATCAAGGTTGTGGGCGAGATGGCGGGCAATTTTAACCTGGGTGTGGATGAAGATATTGAGGGGCTCCTAGAGGCGGTTCTGCAGTAATTGACGTACGAGTTGCGGTTGGAAATTAAGCGGCGGGAACGAACGTAGAATATATCATATAGCCCAGGTGTGTAGTAGGCTATACCGTCTAGGTTTAAGTACATTCAATGACGAAATCGGCTAACGACGCATTTCTTACACGTATCCCCATCGTTAAGCGACACTACAAAAAAAAAAAAACTTTCTTAAATTAAGAGGACGTCGCCACCCATTAGTCAACATTTGCTAGCTACTTTGAATTAAAATAAACTCCAGCATGTTCTCCATTAACCGTCTCTGGTATAGATCACCAGGTCCACCCTCGTGTAAACAGTGCAACTCTCCACGTCCACCTTAATAACCTCCATCACTAGTACAACCCACCACAGGAAGCAGCAGCTGCAGCACGTCCTCCCTCCTCCACGGTGGGACGTGCACTGTCGCCATCTACCTCCTACTTCTTCACACCTCGTAATAATATTTTTAAATATAACTTATTCACATACTGTACAAATAGCGCCATAAACCAAATTTTCGACCCTCCCCCCATTATTTTTTGCTCAATATTACAATACTAATTACCTCTTTACAAACATTTTTAAATGTGGACAAAACAGTGAAAAATGCACATATATATACAAAAAATTTTCAGTGTTTTTCAAATAAAAAAATATATACATTTCTATATTCAAAGTTGAGCCTGAACATGCTTCTCTGTATTTTTTTGTCTTATTAATAAACAGCAAAAAATAATGGCAGTCATAATGGGAATATCGCCCATTATAAAGTTCAACTTCCAATATATTTCATGGAGAACTAATATTATTGTTACTTTTGTAATTTTAAGCTGACATTAGTTAATATAAGTTGTTTGAAAAGTCTATGCCACTGTGGTTGTTTCATGAGCTCACACCCACTGATTAATGAACTCACACCCACTGATTCATGAGCTCACACCCACTGATTCATGACCTCACGCCCACTGATTCATAAGCTCACACCCACTGATTAATGAACTCACACCCACTGATTCATGAGCTCACATCCACTGATTCATGAGCTCACATCCACTGATTCATGACCTCACGCCCACTGATTCATAAGCTCACACCCACTGATTAATGAACTCACACCCACTGATTCATGAGCTCACATCCACTGATTCATGAGCTCACACACACTGATTCATGAGCTCACACCCACTGATTCATGAGCTCACACCCACTGATTCATGAGCTCACGCCCACTGATTCATGAGCTCACACCCACTGATTAATGAGCTCACTCACTGATTAATGAGCTCACACCCACTGATTCATGAGCTCACACCCACTGATTCATGAGCTCACACCCACTGATTCATGAGCTCACACCCACTGATTCATGAGCTCACACCCACTGATTCATGAGCTCACGCCCACTGATTCATGACCTCACGCCCACTGATTCATGAGCTAACACCCACTGATTCATGACCTCACGCCCACTGATTCATGAGCTCACACCCAGAACCGTATACCAACTGGTGATACCAGAGTCCATGATACCAGCTACTCTTGGGTTGATCCACAATGTCCCAGGTGTAGCGCACCCCGGGAAGGACCGCAGTATCAAACAGGCACGAATGAAATATTTCTGGCCTAAGATGGCAGCGGACATTGCCAAGCATGTACACCAGTGTGTTGTTTGCCTACAGCACAAGGGTACCATTACAGGTCCTAACCCCATTCTAAAGTATCCCATTACAAAGGAGCCCTGGGAGAGAACTTCTGTCGACCTGTTGACGAACTTCTCGACCTCGGAGAAGGGAAATAAGCACCTGCTTGTAATGGTAAATAACTTGACGCGGTACAGTGAATTAGTACCCATTCCTGATAAAACCGCGGAAACGGTCGCTAGTGCTTTCCGTGAGCATGTTCTTCGTCATACTTGCCCACGTGTCCTTCTGTCAGACAATGGGTCTGAGTTTATAAATGGCATAATGCAGGATCTTTGCTCCAGATTCAACATTCATCAAGCGCCAGTAGCTCCACGCCACCCTGCGAGTAATGGTCTTGCTGAACGTACAAATCGCAAAGTCCTGGAGGTGCTCAGAGTAACCGTTAACCCAAGTTGTACTACATGGGATGAGGCTATCCCAGATGTTCAGTGTACATTAAATTCCTCCCTCAACAGCTCGATCGGTGAGACACCTCATTTTGCTTTGTATGGCTATGACAAGCGCTTACCATATGAAATTCTGTTTACTCCACCTAGACCTACTTACGATACTGATAACCCCAGTGTAGTAAAGATGAGGACAACGCAGCTTGTCTTCCAGCGGGTACGAGAGAACCTTATGAAAGCTACTGATAGGTTCACGTCTGAGCGCAATGCCCGCGCCAAGGAAAGCAAAGTGGAACCAGGTTGCAAAGTTATGTTGCTCAACCCAGTGCAGACCCCAGGTATGCACAAACTTGTCCCAAAGTTTGTGGGTCCTTACCGTGTCCTACGACAGCTCCGTGGCAATAAGTTCGAGGTGAGGGAGATTGCTACGGGAACTATCAAGGAGGCCCACCTTGATCACATGAAGTATGTGGACCATATGCAGGCCGAAGCAGAGCTGGAGGCGCGTGCGTTGCAACGCCACGATCAGACTAATGTTAGGGACAAACCGTCTATCCCTTCTCCCACTGCTACTGGTACGGAAGACGGCCCAGTAAGGCTCCATACTTATGGCCTGCGACCCAGGACAACAGTACATTTCTGTGACACTGACGTACCTACTGACTTGTCTGACTCCTACGCTAGTTATGCTAATTGTTTGCTTGCAGAAATGGGTATAAATGCACACACATTGTATAGCTAGTCGATAATAGTCAGGGTGGACAACATCATGTAATTATGTAAATACTTTTAGAAGGGTACCCAGAGTGTAATGAATTCCATGGATATAGTATTATTGTATGTATGTGCACCAGTGTTTTATAACTAAAGGAAAAAAAAACCTGTATTACGGTCAGGGCAGTGCTGCCCTCTGAGTCACATGTCACACCTTAGGAAATGCTACTGTCAGTCATTGTTTGCAGATGTGAGCGTGCAACAACGTTCGTAGACGAGTGGTCAACTGATGTTCAGCCCTGCGGACAACCTGTATATAGAAGATTTTAGTTCCAGTGCTGACGTCTCCGGGCTCTCTACTCGATGAAACAGCGCGGGCAAACCAGTTTTCTCTTCCCCTGGAGGGAGAGTTTTTCTTTGCCTGTTGCATTTTTTTTGTCCATTTTTGATTTACTAGTGAGCGAAAGCCAGTCCCTCTCTGGGGTAGCTAGTGTAATTCCTTTATACCTATGGGCCCACCAGTATTGTCGGCGAGGTGCGTGGCCGAGCAAATGTAGACAGCCTGTACTGTCAGAGCACACAGCCTAGCCGTCTGCTCTGACTAGTTCATATTTCGCGGCATTCAGTGCTGCCCTCTGTAGGCCTACCTAGGTCGGTGGGAAGCACAGTCCACCCTCTCTCACTCCTAGACCGACCAACGTGACAGACACAGGTGCTCCCCCTCCACGGACTGGCTTGCGGTCACTCCCTCACACTGCCCGTTGTGTACTCACTCCTACCCAATTAAAGCCAAACTAGTCCACGGCCGTATCATTGCTACCTGCGCTACCTTCATCGGCACTAAACCGCTGTTCAACAGTAAGAACAGCAATAACAGGAAGGCGTGCAGTGATGCCCATCGACGCTCACTGCCTATGACCACGATGTTTAGCACACCCCACATGTTTTTTCTTCCCTCCCTGTAGGAAGTTTTTTTTTCCATGTCCATATGTATATATATGTTTTTATTTTGTGTTCTGTGCCCTGTTCCTACGAGAGAGAGAGACCGAGTTTTTTTTACTACCAGTATTGTCGCGTCGGGACGACGCGCGGTAGGTGGCCGAGCGTATGTAGACAGCCTGTACTGTCTGCACAGACAGCCCATGCTGTCTGCCAGCTTAGTTTATATTTCGCGCCACTCAAGTGCTGCCATCTATAGGCCTTGCCACTTCAGTATGCCCAGACTTGCCTCGCTCTCACTCTCACAGCGGCCTAGCATCAAGACACAAGGCCTCCCAGCTCTCTCTCGTGGGCATGGCCGTGCCCGGGCCATGGGCACAAACACACAAGCCTGTGTAACCCACCTACGACTTAACAATAAACAAAGAAGCCTCCGAAGAAGTATATCATTAACACCGCTCTACAGCCTACCAAACAACCCCGTTATAAATGGTGACAGCGGTGCTCCGCAGCAGTTGTGTTTGCCTGGAGAGAGGGAGGAAGAGTTATGAAGTCATCTTCACTTCATCACCCTACACAAGAAGCATCCGTCTCTCAACGAGTTATCCTGATGTCGTGTCTGCACGTTTGAGCATCCAGACACAGGTACTAGCAGGATCCAGCCGAAATTTATCGAAATTCTCCGAGAATTGTGAGTGGCGTCACAGTGACCCCACGCTACAGCTACAGCATCCCACCGCTGTCACCACTGTTATTGCTGTTCTTACTGTTGAACAGCGGTTTAGTGCCGATGAAGGTAGCGCAGGTAGCAATGATACGGCCGTGGACTAGTTTGGCTTTAATTGGGTAGGAGTGAGTACACAACGGGCAGTGTGAGGGAGTGACCGCAAGCCAGTCCGTGGAGGGGGAGCACCTGTGTCTGTCACGTCGGTCGGTCTAGGAGTGAGAGAGGGTGGACTGTGCTTCCCACCGACCTAGGTAGGCCTACAGAGGGCAGCACTGAATGCCGCGAAATATGAACTAGTCAGAGCAGACGGCTAGGCTGTGTGCTCTGACAGTACAGGCTGTCTACACACTGATTCATGAGCTCACACCCACTGATTCATGAGCTCACGCCCACTGATTCATGAGCTCACACCCAGATTCATGAGCTCACACCCACTGATTCATGAGCTCACACCCAATGATTCATGAGCTCACACCCACTGATTCATGAGCTCATGCCCACTGATTCATGAGCTCACACCCAGATTCATGAGCTCACACCCACTGATTCATGAGCTCACACCCACTGATTCATGAGCTCACACCCACTGATTCATGAGCTCACACCCACTGATTCATGAGCTCACGCCCACTGATTCATGAGCTCACACCCAGATTCATGAGCTCACACCCACTGATTCATGAGCTCACACCCAATGATTCATGAGCTCACGCCCACTGATTCATGAGCTCACACCCAGATTCATGAGCTCACACCCACTGATTCATGAGCTCACACCCAATGATTCATGAGCTCACACCCACTGATTCATGAGCTCATGCCCACTGATTCATGAGCTCACACCCACTGATTTATGAGCTCACACCCACTGATTCATGAGCTCACGCCCACTGATTCATGAGCTCACGCCCACTGATTCATGAGCTCACACCCACTGATTCATGAGCTCACACCCACTGATTCATGAGCTCACACCCACTGATTCATGAGCTCACACCCACTGATTCATGAGCTCACACCCACTGATTCATGAGCTCACACACACTGATTCATGAGCTCACGCCCACTGATTCATGAGCTCACGCCCACTCATTCATGAGCTCACACCTACTCATTCATGGGCTCACGCCCACTGATTCATGAGCTCACACCCACTCATTCATGAGCTCACACCCACTGATTCATGAGCTCACACCCACTGATTCATGAGCTCACACCCACTGATTCATAAGCTCACACCCACTGATTCATGAGCTCACACCCACTGATTCATGACCTCACGCCCACTGATTCATGAGCTCACACCCACTGATTCATGAGCTCACACCCACTGATTCATGAGCTCACACCCACTGATTCATGAGCTCACACCCACTGATTCATAAGCTCACACCCACTGATTCATAAGCTCACACCCACTGATTCATGAGCTCACACCCAGATTCATGAGCTCACACCCACTGATTCATGAGCTCACGCCCACTGATTCATGAGCTCACACCCACTGATTCATGAGCTCACACCCACTGATTCATGAGCTCACGCCCACTGATTCATGAGCTCACACCCACTGATTCATGAGCTCACGCCCACTGATTCATGAGCTCACGCCCACTGATTCATGAGCTCACGCCCACTGATTCATGAGCTCACGCCCACTGATTCATGAGCTCACACCCACTGATTCATGAGCTCACACCCACTGATTCATGAGCTCACGCCCACTGATTCATGAGCTCACACCCACTGATTCATGAGCTCACACCCACTGATTCATGAGCTCACGCCCACTGATTCATGAGCTCACACCCACTGATTCATGAGCTCACACCCACTGATTCATGAGCTCACACACACTGATTCATGAGCTCACACCCACTGATTCATGAGCTCACACCCACTGATTCATAAGCTCACACCCACTGATTCATGAGCTCACACCCACTGATTCATGAGCTCACACCCACTGATTCATAAGCTCACACCCACTGATTCATGAGCTCACACCCACTGATTCATGAGCTCACGCCCACTGATTCATGAGCTCACACCCACTCATTCATGAGCTCACACCCATTGATTCATGAGCTCACCCACTGATTCATGAGCTCACACCCACTGATTCATAAGCTCACACCCACTGATTCATAAGCTCACACCCACTGATTCATGAGCTCACACCCACTGATTCATGAGCTCACACCCACTGATTCATGAGCTCACACCCACTGATTCATGAGCTCACACCCACTGATTCATAAGCTCACACCCACTGATTCATGAGCTCACACCCACTGATTCATGAGCTCACACCCACTGATTCATGAGCTCACACCCACTGATTCATAAGCTCACACCCACTGATTCATAAGCTCACACCCACTGATTCATAAGCTCACACCCACTGATTCATAAGCTCACACCCACTGATTCATGAGCTCACACCCACTGATTCATGAGCTCACACCAGTCAATAGTTTGTTTCATAAACTCACACTCGTGGCTAGGTTCACTTCCATAAGTTCACACTTGTGGCTAGGTTCAGTTTCATAAGTTCACTCGTGGGTAGGTTCAGTTTCATAAGTTCACACGTGGCTAGGTTCAGTTTCATAAGTTCACTCGTGGCTAGGTTCAGTTTCATAAGTTCACTCCTGGCTAGGTTCAGTTTCATAAGTTCACACGTGGGTAGGTTCAGTTTCATAAGTTCACTCGTGGATAGGTTCGGTTTCATAAGTTCACACGTGGGTAGGTTCAGTTTCATAAGTTCACTCGTGGCTAGGTTCAGTTTCATAAGTTCACTCGTGGCTAGGTTCGGTTTCATAAGTTCACTCGTGGCTAGGTTCAGTTTCATAAGTTCACACTCGTGGCTAGGTTCAGTTTTATAAGTTCACACTCGTGGCTAGGTTCAGTTTTATAAGTTCACACTCGTGGCTAGGTTCAGTTTTATAAGTTCACATTCGTGGCTAGGTTCAGTTTTATAAGTTCACACTCGTGGCTAGGTTCAGTTTTATAAGTTCACATTCGTGGCTAGGTTCAGTTTTATAAGTTCACACTCGTGGCTAGGTTCAGTTTTATAAGTTTACACTCGTGGCTAGGTTCAGTTTTATAAGTTCACACTCGTGGCTAGGTTCAGTTTTATAAGTTCACATTCGTGGCTAGGTTCAGTTTTGTAAGTTCACACTCGTGGCTAGGTTCAGTTTTATAAGTTCACACTCGTGGCTAGGTTCAGTTTTATAAGTTCACATTCGTGGCTAGGTTCAGTTTTATAAGTTCACACTCGTGGCTAGGTTCAGTTTTATAAGTTCACACTCGTGGCTAGGTTCAGTTTTATAAGTTCACACTCGTGGCTAGGTTCAGTTTTATAAGCTCACACTCGTGGCTAGGTTCAGTTTTATAAGCTCACACTCGTGGCTAGGTTCAGTTTTATAAGCTCACACTCGTGGCTAGGTTCAGTTTTATAAGCTCACACTCGTGGCTAGGTTCAGTTTTATAAGCTCACACTCGTGGCTAGGTTCAGTTTTATAAGCTCACACTCGTGGCTAGGTTCAGTTTTATAAGCTCACACTCGTGGCTAGGTTCAGTTTTATAAGCTCACACTCGTGGCTAGGTTCAATTTCATAAACTCACACATAAGTCATACAGCACTAACTCTGCCAAGCACTTTTGCTACCTACTTACCAAGTTCAATGTATTTTAAACACACCATTAGTGTTCACTGTACTATAAACACATAATACTGCAGTGCACTATACCATAAACTTACCACTATTGTTCACTGTACCATAAACATACCAACAGAGTTCACTGTACTATAAGCACATACCACTAGTGTTTACTGTACAATAAACACACCGCTACAGTTCACTGTAGCGGTGTGTGTTTATTGTCTAGTAAACATACCATTATAGTCCACTCTACCATAAACATATCACTATAGTCCACTATCTTATAAACATACCACCAGAGTTCACTGTACCACAAGCTCATACAGCTAGAATACACTGTATTAGAAGCACATACCACTGTACCACAAGCTACCACCAGTTTACTGTATCGTATGCTAATGCCAGGAGCTATGAATCGATCCCTGCAACCACAACTAGGTGAGTACTAGTGTTCACTGTACCCTACGCTAACACCACTAGTGTCCACCGTACCCTAGAGTCCAATAGACACGTGAAGTAGCAGCAGCAACACTCACAGCAAGAGGTATTCTTGAGCTTCCCCAGCGCTCGGGCCTCGGCCCAAAGCTGGGGTGTGGCTCGAAAGGGATCCTGTAGTGCTTGCTGCCTTTGCACCTCTTGACATCGTCTGCTGCCACACGCTTCGAGCCCATTGTGGGCGGGGTTTGTGACAGCCCAAGGTGCCTAGTTTCTCCCTCCGAGCCCCGTGGGGGCGGGGAATGGGCCTAGGCCTGGGGACAGCTAGTCCCAGAAGACGAGGAGGTACTTGTACTTCCTCCCATGGTAGACATTAGTGTAAGACACTCCCACGACAGGGAGCTAAGGCCGGGCCACCACTTGGAAAAGTCCCGGGCCGGGTGATTATGCCGGTGAATCTAGAACAGAACTGAACCCTACGCTTACACCACTAGTGTTCACTGTACCATACGCTAACACCAGTACCACCTGACTTACCACAATCCTAGTGATGTTTTGAGTAGCTTCGCCTCAACAGAATTACAGGACAACTCTCCGGGGTACAACTTCGTATGTACTGTTTCTATTGGGTACCATTCGTGTATGTGTACCACTTGTACTATGTGTACAGGATTTCCTATGTACCGTACGTAATGTGTACCAGTTTTTATGTGCACATCTCCTTGCGTGTGTGCACTTCTTGCATGTGTGCACCTCTCCTTGCGTGTGTGCACCTCTCGTTGCGTGTGTGCAACTCTCGTTGCGTGTGTGGAACTCTCGTTGCGTGTGTGCAACTCTCCTTGCGTGTGTGCACCTCACCTTGCGTGTGTGCACCTCTCCCGTGTATACACCTCTCCTTGTTCTTGTGAATCTCTTTTAGTGTGATCACAGCTCCTCACGTGACCACAAATGAAAGGTGAATGGCTACAACCTAGCTTTTATCCCAATGATAACCCGCTGATATCACAGTGAGGTACGTCACCACCTACCAGTGACACCCCACTCACCATTACTTCCGTATAACTATCACAATAACGGCAAATATTCAACATCACGGATACGTCAAGGGAGAAGGATAGCAAGAATAACCTATTAGTAATTTTTTTCTATAATTTTTTTTTTACCCATGGCTATTTCTTGGTAAACGATTTTGGTTTTCATGTTTGATGGGTTTAAGTCATAACTGAATTTGTGGTTATGTTCAGCTAGGTTGCCATGGCTATGTAGGCCTGCGGGCCGCCAGCAGCAACAGCCTGGTTGATCAATGAATAACTAAGACTGATCTCAGCCCAGGCTCCAGTGGTAGTAGCATAATCCTTGAAATCAGTCTTATATATGAGACACTTATGCAACACATGGGAATCTTTATTGAAGAAACGTTTCGCCACACAGTGGCTTTATCAGTCCAATGCAAAGTAGAAATGTTGTAAGGAGAGGAGGAGTTTGAGGTAATCAGTCCCTCAACCTGGAATCGATGTGTTCAGTCCATCACTCTTGTAGGAATTGCCCTTCCTACAAGTGATGGACTGAACACATTTCTACTTTGTACTGGACTGATGAAGCCACCTGGAGGTTACCTGGAGGTTATTCCGGGGATCAACGCCCCCGCGGCCCGGTCCATGACCAGGCCTCCCAATGGATCAGGGCCTGATCAACTAGGCTGTTACTGCTGGCCGCACGCAGTCCAACGTACGAGCCACAGCCCGGCTGATCCGGCACTGACTTTAGGTATCCGTCCAGCTCTCTCTTGAAGGCAGCCAGGGGTTTATTGGCAATTCCCCTAATGCTTGATGGGAGGCTGTTGAGCAGTCTTGGGCCCCGGACACTTATGGTGTTTTCCCTTAGTGTACCAATGGCGCCCCTACTTTTTATTGGGGGCATTTTGCATCGCCTGCCCAGTCTTTTACTTTCGTAGGGAGTGATTTCTGTGTGCAGATTTGGGACCATTCCTTCCAGGATTTTCCAAGTGTAGATTATGATATATCTCTCCCTCCTGCGTTCCAACGAGTACAAGTCAAGTGCTTCCAAGCGTTCCCAGTAGTTAAGGTGCTTGACAGAACTTATACGTGCAGTAAAGGATCTCTGTACACTCTCTAGATCTGCGATTTCACCTGCTTTGAATGGAGATGTTAATGTACAGCAGTATTCCAGCCTAGAGAGAACAAGTGATTTGAAAAGGATCATCATTGGCTTGGCATCTCTCGTTTTGAACGTTCTCTTTATCCATCCTATCATTTTCTTTGCACGTGCGATCGTGGCACTGTTGTGATCCTTGAAAGTGAGATCCTCAGACATTACTACTCCCAGGTCCCTTACATTATTTTTCCGCTCTATTGTATGGCCAGAGTCTGTAGTATACTCTGTTCTAGTTATTATCTCTTCCAGTTTTCCATAACGGAGTAGTTGGAATTTGTCCTCATTGAACATCATATTGTTTACCATTGCCCACTGGAAAACTTTGTTTATATCTTCTTGGAGGTTAACCAAGTCCTCAGCAGATGACAGCCTCATGCAGATCCTAGTATCATCCGCAAAGGATGATACGGTGCTGTGGTGTATATCTCTGTCTAGTGTGGCGAAACGTTTCTTCAATAAAGATTCCCATGTATTGAATAAGTGTCTCAATTCTTCAACTTGTCGGTTTTCAAAACCATTCATCACAGTCTTAGGTATGATTGGTGATTACGTTGCATGTCAAATATTAGGGTCTGGGTGGGATGAGTCAAGAGCCACGTAGGTTCCTCCGTCTTCTAATAACATGTTCATTTTTCCACTATAATCTACCTTGTCCATAATTACTATCGCATTTGTTTTGTCTGTTTCGTAAGGTGAAGTCCAGGATCTTTCCTTAATTCATGGTATAACTTAACAAATCTTTGAGGAGAATTGTGTTGTAGAGGTGTGAGTTGTGCTCAGATCTCTACCACACAATTGTCATCAAAGATTTAAGTTATACCATGAATTAAGGAAAGATCCTAGACTTCACCTTACGAAACAGACAAAACAAATGCGATAGTAATTATGGACACGGTAGATTAGTGGAAAAATGAACATGTTATTAGAAGACGGAGGTAAATCCCATAGGTGATTGGTGAATGAGTTGTGACATTAAATCCCATAGGTGATTAGTGAATGAGTTGTATATGACATTAAAGACTCAAAGGCGACTAGTGAAAATCCCAGTGGTGAGTGATTGCACTGTAGGTAAAATTAAATCCCAGAGATCAGTGAATGAATAGGGAATTATATTAAACTCAGATGTAATTGGTTAATGAGCTGTAGGTAATGTTAAATCCCAGATGTTATATCTTAACGAGTAAGTTTATTTAGAAACAATTTAAACAATTTTGGATGATTACAATTCTCTTACACAACAACACATATGTAAATTGCCTACGATAACCTCCCCCTAAAATCAGTGACTTATTTCCATTGGGGTCCTTGAACAGTGAATGTGTAGTTGCATATTACATTCAATCCTGGTAGTTGTTAATGACCTGCACATTACATTCCTATAATGACTGGTGAATGAAAGACTGACTGCCAATTACAGAATTGGTTGCGTGATGGTGAGGGAGATTGTCACCAGGACAATAGAGCGCCCAGGTGCTGTGGTCTGGGCGTCAAATCATAGATAAACACACTGATAAGACTCGTATAAATATTTATTTTCAGTAAGGCAATGCAATAATGGCTGATTATATTTTTTCCCGGAAGAGAGAAGAAGGCAAAGCCGAAGAGATACAGGAAAAAATTTCTTCGCAGATTGATCAATGGAATTATTTAAAAGGTAAATAATTACAAGCTAAATGCAAACTGAATGTAATAAGGATTTAACTCGAGCAAGAATTTCAAGACAGGGCAACAGTGCTTCATATCAAGAATTCTAAACAAGAGAAGTCCTCAGGTTTATTATTCAACTTTACATATCTTTGGTTAGGTCTCATTTATATTATGATGCTCAGTTCTGACCTCTACATTACAGAATGGACATGAATACGCTTGAAAATATATAGAGAAGAATGACGAAATTGATCCTTTGTATCAGAAATCCTTCATATGAAGACAGGATGAAGGCGCTGAATTTGTACTCTCTGGAAAAACTTAGAATTAGGGAGGATATGACTTGAAATGTACATAAGGAAAACAAAAATAAAGGATATAATAACGTACTGAAAATATCTAACCAAGACAGGACTCGCAGCAATGGATTAAAGTTGGAGAAATCTGGAACTAGTAAAGATATAAGGAAGTACTGGTTTGGTAACAGAATTATAAATGAGTGAAACTCTGGGTAGCTTTAAATATCAGTTAGAGTGGTACTGTATGAGTGGATGTGAGAGTGGGTGAGCTAGACCATAGCATAGGCCAATAGACCTACTGCAGTGTTCAGTCTTAAGCTCTTATATACGTGGAAATTTTGTCACGTTATCTTCCGAAACTGCATCAGTGACAAGCCATAAGATATGAATGGTCGTTTAATAGGATTTAAAGCCTATCGACTAAACTAGTGACATTAAGGCTGCATGTAACCTGTTCACCAGACAAGAATATTTTAATATCTAATATAGGGATGAAATAAAGTATATCTCAACATTATACGCTGAGAAAATATGTACGTCTCGTTGTATACATCATGTGACCTCACCCACACAAATATACCCAGTGATCATCTGCTAAAATAAACACGAATCATAAGTGTGTATACAAAAAGACAAAAAATACACTGATTACCTGTAACAAACATCGCCGCCTTCACTTTTTTTATATATAAATGAGTTGGTACATCCGCATTGTCTGTGATAGTAGTACATGATTATTATAACTGCACAATGTGATAAAACCGCTTTATCTTTATCTATGAAACTGTACTAGGCTAGAGTTTTGACATTATTATTATTATTATTATTATTATTATTATTATTATTATATTTAGAGGAAGCGATAAACTCATAGGGGGTCATACAGTGCCTGGGGAATAGGTAATCAGTTTTGATTCAAAGGACGGGCAGCTCTTGTTCCTTGGATCGTTACAGGTGGTGGGGAGGGGGTATAAGGGGTGGGGCAGGGGAGAGGGGTGGGGCAGTTGGGAGAGGGGTGGGGCAGGGGGGAGAGGGGTGGGGCAGGGGGGAGAGGGGTGGGGCAGGGGGGAGAGGGGTGGGGCAGGGGGGGTAAAAGTTCTGCGCAGCAAAAGACTGTTATTAGGACATTTAATTAAGGAGACATATCCCCCCCCCCCGAGCAAAGCATCTTAAGAAACAGACAAATATATAATTTGTATCTCACACACGTATTAAGTATTAATCACAGTTTTACAGTCTGCATAAACTACCCGCACATGGGAGAGACGAGCTGACCACGACGTTTCGGTCCGGCTCGAACCATTTAAAAGTCATACTTGGACCATTTAAGTCACACTTGGACAATTTACAAAGTCACACTTGGCCCATTTACAAAGTCACACTTGGACTATTTAAAAGTCACACTTGGACCATTTAAAAGTCACACTTGGACTATTTAAAAGTCACACTTGGACCATTTAAAAGTCATACTTGGACCATTTAAAAGTCACACTTGGACCATTTAAAAGTCATACTTGGACCATTTACAAAGTCACACTTGAACCATTTACAAAGTCACACTTGAACCATTTACAAAGTCACACTTGGACTATTTACAAAGTCACACTTGGACTATTTACCAAGTCACACTTGAACCATTTACAAAGTCACACTTGAACCATTTACAAAGTCACACTTGAACCATTTACAAAGTCACACTTGAACCATTTACAAAGTCACACTTGAACCATTTACAAAGTCACACTTGGACTATTTACAAAGTCACATCTCGACCATTTACAAAGGTCTTTAAGTTTCTTAAACCTGTTCATTACCAGAACTCAAATTATGATTACCACTGCAGTCATGGGGGAAGCACTAAACCCGTAGGGACAAAACAGCGCCTGGGGGGGGGATGGGAGACATTTAGGTTCGATCTAAAGGGGAGGGCAGGTTCATTCCCTGGATCAAGAGCCCCTCACCGGCATCAACGAACCTCCCTTGAAGGACCGTATTCAAATATGTTGTATCACTCAAGAGGTTTGTGGAGAGAGTGACATAAACACTTCAGAGGGTTGTGTAGTCCGGTGACATGATTCACATTCCATCTTGACCGCTGCCATTACGATACTTTATATGTGAATGTTAATTTTTATTGGTCAAGTACAACCACAGTCCTTCAAACTGGACTCTCTGAAACGTTGGCGAGAAAGATACAACAAAACTAACACCTGGAAAATGCTCGAGGGATTACTCCCAAATATTCGCACCGATAATCGTACATACGACAGCAAGAGGCTTAATAGACAGTGCGAAGTCTCAAATGAAGAAAAGGGTACAATGAGTATGCTAACTGAAAACTCAGTTCAATATAAAGAGGCCAAGACTTTTCAACACCCTCTGTTCATATATAAAGCAAATTATTAACAGATCCCTAGCTGTCTTCAAGAGAGACTCTGATCAACCAGGCTGTTGTACATACGTTTGACTCTGGGCCGCGATGACCCAAAATTGTTTCCAGGTGAACTTCAGGTAGGTCAAAAAAATAAATCTCTCCTTAATTAGTACTCCGTTGTATTACATTATTATAAGTTAATTTTATAATGAATTTGTCATATGTACAGGTGATCGAGATTCATAGTATCAACTGGCGTCACACACGTCTTATGTTTTCCGAGAATAAGTGGGAGTTGCTAATATCCTAAGATTCCGGTTATCTTAAAGATTGCTATCATGGTGAGCACAACATAGATAACAAAGATCCGTGATTGATAGCCTGAGCACAGTTAACATTTTTTAAGTTTTCAAATTAAAAATGTGTCTGATATGATATATATATATATATATATATATATATATATATATATATATATATATATATATATATATATATATATATATATATATATGGGAGAGGAGGATATGACCGAGCTGATAAATTTTCAGAGAATAAGGGGATACTCGAGAGAAAGAAATCAATGAAATTGATTTTCAGGACAGAAACGGTGGAAACAACAGAAATCATGGCTAAATAGACCGCGATAGAACGAGAACAGAAAGACATAAACTATGAGGATACAAAGACGCAAGGGACAAGAAAGAGAGACAAGGCTGGAGTCAGGCAGGGACACCTCGAGTCGGGAGGAGCAGCTAGTACAACCACCCATAGAACCACTCACAGAACCCCGCAACCAAACAAATTAGCCCAAGACAAACGGCACTCCACATTCACAGCCCCCATCCCCCAGCACAAATCCCACCTACACAGCAGCCCCCTATAGTACCCTGCCAGCTCTCCCACTCCGACAGCCCCCACAAATCCCCCTAAATACAGTTTTGGAAAACTGAAGGTATGGTACACCAGCACAGACGGAATAACGAATACGTGTGAGGAGTGGCACGAAAGAATTATGGAGGCATCCCCAGACTTCACAGTAATCACCGAAACCAAGCTCACTGGAATGATAACAGATGCAATCTTTCCAATTCCACTGCTCATCAAAAACCAGTGGGGTTTTGATGAGTTGGAAGGAGGGGACAGAAGGGAAGCAAGAGACTACATGGTAGGAACGCTTCAGACTGGGGTTCGCAAAGTGGTGATTGCGGTGATGTACAACCCACCACAGAATGGCAGGAAGCCAAGACAAGAATTTGATGAGACCAATAACTCTCAGCTAGTGTATCAACAATGGTTGATACACTAGATGAGTTAGCCATAAGGGCCCACATGGGCACACATGGGCTTTACACACGAGGGCCCGGGTTCGATTTCCGGCGGGTGGAAACATTTCGACAAGTTTCCTAACACCTGTTAGAAAACAGGTACCTGGGTGTTAGCTGACTGGTGTGGGTCGCACCCTGGGGGGCAAGACTGAGGATCCCAATGGAAATAAGTTAGACAGTCCTCGATGACGCACTGAGTTTCTTGGGTTATCCTGGGTGGCTAACCCTCCGGGGTTAAAAATCCGAACGAAATCTTATCTTACTAATTGTGGGTGATTTCAATCACAAGGAGACTGACCTGGAAAACCTGGAGCCACATGGGGGACCAGAAACATGGAGGGCTAAAATGATGGAGGTGGTACTGGAAAACCTCATACATCAACATGTTAGGGACACTACTAAAGAGAGAGGAGAGGACAAACCAGCAAGACTGTACCTCATATTTACCCTGAGTAGTTCGGACATTGAGAACATCATATATGAAAGATCCCTTGGGGCTAGTGATCATGTGTTCCTGGGCTT